>NC_045614.1:39255871-39558901 GCF_009829155.1 Mustela erminea
TCCAGGGGGCCCAGCCTCTGCTCACACGTTGGGGAGAGGAGCTGGTGGGGGTTGGTGCAGAGCAGAAAATGAAGTTGTGAGAGTTGGGAAGGTACCCAAGCGTTCGCCTCAGAGGTTATCCTGTCTGGATGGGCTGCAGGGGAAAAAAAAAAAAATCTGTTCTTAGATGACGAGCAGGCTGTGGCTACAGTTGCACACAGCATGACCGCCATCTGTGTAGCAAAAGAAAAGCAACACTGTGCAGGCGCGGCGGATCCGCTGCAGAGGCTAAGCGCGGCCAGGTGTTTAAGCAGGAAAGCCAGTCTTAAAGATCAAAGGCAAGTCGATTGTAAAAGAGAACATCTTGCCCACCAAACCCGGGCCCTCCGAACAGAGAGAGGGCGATGTCTGAAAAGACCAGATGTGAGCAGCCGAGGGATCCTGAGAGCCCAGAATAAACTTGCTTGAACAGCTCTGTGGCATCAAAACCTCATTATCGGCCAGGCCCACCGCTAAATACTAACACACAGGTTCCACAGCAGATGGGAGAGGAGCCCTCCGAGGCACCCGGCTGAGGCGGTAGGAATTTTCTGTCCCTGTGGTGAATGGGCAGTCATTAATTATAGGACAGACGCAGAAGTCTGAAGACAAAGTTCTCCACCGCTGATGACAAGGGAGTGGAGTCTTTGGGAAGAGCTGTGTGAGCACTTTGAGGTCACTAGTCTGGGGTCATGACAGGTGTTGCCTCCCGAAGGCCTGAGACAGGCGGGCAAGTTATTTTGGGAGTAAAGCATGGGTGGCTCTGACTCGAAAGCCCCCACCCTCCTGTGCCCACCCTGCAGACCCAGTACCGTCACGCTGCCAGCACGCCGGCAGGGCCGGGGGCCACGGGCAGGGACACGGACATTCCATCGCCTGGTGAATTTCCCACAAGTCCAAGCTGGTCTCCTCTTAATTGCCCCCAAAGAGATATTCATAAATACATTTAAATATAATAATTATTATTGTTATTCTACTTTGTTCTTCACGATGGCAACTTTCCTTCAAACAGCTCAAAGAACTATTCTGAAATTATCCAATTAATCTTTGCAAAATTCCTGTGAAGAAGGTGGGTGGCAGTTTCTCTACAGTTCTTGAGGAGAGGGAAAAGCAGAGAGAGGTTAAAGGGCCTGGAGTACTTTGGGGATGGTGCAGAAATGGAAACAGGGTTCCCAACCTCCTTCTCCCAGATAGTCCTCCGCTGCCAAGTTCAGTGTCCTCTGAAGAGCACAACCGTCTAGGCCAAGGCCCTAAGTCCGGAGCACCTGTATTCAGATCCTGGTGCCACTACTCCATGAGATCTAAGACTTTGTGCAAGTCCTTTAGCATCTCTGGGCCTCAGTTTCCCCATCTTTCAAATGCCTCAATGAGATAGGACATAGTAAGGCCCGGAACCCAACCCCAGTGGGCTTGTTGGCAGTTTTTTTCTTTTTTTTTTTTTTAAAGATTTACTTATTCGATAGAGAGCAAGAAAACTTATGCATATGTGAGTGTAGAGGGGAGGGGCAGAGAGAGTCCCAAGCAGACTCTGCCCTGAGCTTGGAGCCCGAGGTAGGACTTGATCTCATGACCCTGAGATCATAACCTGAGCAGAAACCAAAAGTGGGACACACCCAACCAACAGTGCCATCTAGATGTCCCTCGTTGGCAATTTTATCCACAAGGCGGTTTTGTGCACGGCAGTGGAAATGGCATACGTGGGCATGCAGTGAAGCAAGAGGGTACAAGATCGGGCTTGGGAATGGACAGCCTGGTTCCGATCTTGGCTCCAACACTTGCTAAACCCTCCGACTTTGGGCAGGTCACTTAACTACATTGAGTGAGTCTCCTCGTCTGTCAAACAGGGACAGTGACAATTCCTTAAGACACTGCATAAAAGGGTCTAGCATAGGCAAGAGCTCAGTGAGTCCCCATAGGTGGTTTACAGGAGGAGTCTGTTGTCAGATGGTCTGCATTTCAATCCCACCCCCACTTCCCAGCTCAGAGACCTTGGGTAAGTCACCTCATTTCACAGGAGAAGGTAGGTTCCCATGAGGACTAAGAAAGTTCACACACAGAATGTAGGACAGAACTGGGCATAAGTCTGTGCTTGATAAATTGTACTATGATTATGGCTTCATTTCTTATTTCTACTTTATCTGTGGAACAATGTCCACCGGCCTCCATACATATGGAGAGAGATCACGATGTGGAGGTGATGTGGAGGAAAACTGTTTGTGGCAGTCTGCTATCCCCCAGTAAATTGGAAGAAACATCTCGAAGCTGGGAAACACTCCCTCTGGAATCAGACAGGCCTTAGATCTGCCCCTCACCAGCGAGCTGAAGCCGGGCAATTCCGCCGCCTTCTTTGGCACAGTCAGCTCCTCTGGAGAACAGTGGTAACAAGCTGAACAGGGGACTTGAGTTAATACACGCAACTGTGCTTTGTGAATTCGTAAATACTACCTGTGTTTAAAGGGTTATGAATTCAGAAGCGCACACACTTTCAAAGCCCACTAACATCCGAATGTTCACTCGAGCCAGGGCAAACTGAACACCTTTCTTGCGTGTATGTGCTTCTACGTTTCATCCCTTTGTGGGGGGGTGGTGTGTGTGGCAGAGAATGAGAAAGTTCTGGTCTCAGGTAGGAAAAGAATGAAGATGCTTCATCTCCGGCGGTGCCAGGACCGTGGATCCACCACCAGCTGCGCTAACACCAGGCCCGCCACACTCCACCCACCCAGGAGACTCAGAGAAGCTGGATTTCTCTTTGCTGAGTTCCTGTGGGTACTTCAAAGCCTAGAGACTTTGCAGATGTCTTGGTGGTGATTTCCCTTTAGCAAACACATGGGAAATACTTCAATAAGAGAGAGACCAGGTCCACAAAAGAAAACCGGGGGCCAGGAAGAGAGAGAAGTCGGGTTGCAAGCTGAGCCCGAAGACCCGGGTCGCTGGATACTCAGATCTCAGATCGACGGCCTGGATTTGCAGCTGGGGTCTGTTCCTTGAGCTCCCCCACCCCCTCACAGCCAGGCGGCATCTCTTAGGTACCAACCCATGAAATGTCGAAACAGAACTTGACTAGAAGAAATGAAATACCTCACTGTGGCCAAGAGCCTATCGGCACGCTATCCCCCCCCCGGGAAGAGGGGAACGGTAGCCTCTGGGACCTGAGAAGGGTGGGGATGGCCGGCAGAAGGTGGGGGTCTCGTCGCCCCTTGTGTCATTTCCAGGTCTGTTTCTTTTGCATTTTTGAGTCTCCTCCCATAGCAAGTTTCCCTTAACACACGGTCAGGGATATCTTTACTTTGAGGAGCTCTAAAGCTCTAAGCCACAAAGTCCATCTTTACAAATGGCAAAGTTCTTTTGTGGATTAAAATCTACTTTTTGAATCAAGAAGCACCTCATCTTTTAAAAACAAGCACGTATTACAGAACTACAACATTGTCTACGGTCTAGACAAGAAGTACTAAGCGTCTGTGGAGTAGGCAAGTGATCGCTCCCACACTATCCAGCAGGGCCTGGAGCGGTTCCCGATGGTGGGGATGGTGTCTGGGGTGGGGGCACCCACTGCGGCTTATAGATCAGAGTGAAGCCCCCCATCCACTGGGGCACTTGACACACAGCGCCACAAGCCCTCACGTGGGAGACAGCCTGCCTGCCTATCGTTCAGCCCTGATTGATTTCTATGACAAAGATGATCGCATGCTGGCCAGCAGCCAGATCTGGTGGCCCCCTGAGTGACAATGACGGTGTCTGTCCTCACCAAGTCTAGTGGGAAGGACAAACAGGCTGTCACAACGCCATGTGCTTCTGCTCTCCTGGGACAGGTTCAGGCTCCAAGAGAGAACACAGGAGGGGCGCTCAAGGTGGGAAGAGGGACAGAGAAGATGCTGTAATGGCACCCTGGAGGGGTCACTTGCCTCCAAGGAGGAGTAGGAAGGAAGGATAATGGGAGCTAAAGGAGGAAAGCCTGGAGACTTAGCTCCATGCAGGTGAGTCAAGGAGTCAGTATATCTTCTACAGGGCAACTGGAAACCACAGCCCCACCACTGGCTTGTTAACTTCAGCTAAGGCAAACATGTATTGAAACTGACCACACACAAAGGTTAGGGTACCACTCAAAACAAGAGGAGTGCCAATATCATCTTCACCCTGCAGTTGTAAGAATGGAGGCTTGGCAGTGAGGTAGCTCACCCTGGGTCCTCCTGCTACTGGGACTTGATGCTGTAGATGAGGTTTCTGAGTTTGTCACCCAGAATCAACACCCCCTTTTCTGGAACTCCATCTCCATGACGTCACTAGAGCTATAGGCATGGGTGTAGGACTTATGCCTGGACTGACAGAGCACTGCCATCATCTGGTCACAACCACTGGCTCAGGAATAAGATAGAGAGCCAGTTAGAGTCAATGGCACAAAAAGTTGCAAATTCCTGGGAATCTTGAGATAGAGATAGAGAGAGAGAAAGGGGTCTTAAAAGTGGGAGGATATGGGTTTAGAGCTGGGGAATAAAGACAGCACAAAGAGAACCACGAGATTAGGTCTCCTGGATCAAACTCTGCTTGAAGCCACAATACTCCACAACTTCTGAGTGAGAATATTTACCATATTCTTAGTTGGTTTCTCTCTCTCTTGCAACGAAGTAGCCCTAACGCAATGGTGCTTATGGTGACCCTCTCATCCTGTACCCCTAGTGTCACACGTGGCTGAAACTGCTTTGTTTTGCTAATTTCTCACTTAAAAAAATGATCTTAGTGAAATTTTGAGCATAGAATAAACTGAGCTATGAAAATAAAGGCAGAGTATAGGAATGCATTATTTAAACAACTATAAAATTAGTTGCACAGGAAAAGGAGGTGGGATGTAGAGCAAGGGGAACGGAGGGATGGAAGCACAGCCCCTGCTCTGTGGCTCACCAGCTCTGTGACCTCGTGCAAGGGCCCTCTGCTCTCTCAGCATCAAAGCTATGGAATAAGCAAGCATCATTAGACGGGACCTCAACTCAGGTTGATGACTGCTACGTAGGCTGTTTTGGAATCATCCAAAGTTGACTAACACAGATTTAGGAGGCCCATTCATATCCTAACATAGACCAAGCCTTTGCTTCAAGAAAGCTCACACCTGTTTGTATCTGGCAGGTGCTGCTGAGAAAGGCTCATCACTGGGCTTGTGTTCAGGGAAGTGCAATTATGTAACCGACAAACGGCAGAGAACCTCGCTTGTCCTGTATCTTGGAAATCTCAAATGGCAGCCCTGGGAGAGGGTCTCCAGCCTGGCACCAGTCTTCTTGTGCTCAAGGCGTGTGACCATCCCACCATCCTGCTACTTGCAAGACAGGACTTGCCCAGTTTCCTCTCTGCCGTCATGGAGCCTCGCTCTACAAACTCTTCCCGCGAGTCCCCAAGGGCAGCTGCTCTCATCTTTTGATGACGGCCAGCCAGTGACCTGGAAGGCGGCCCACAGGGACCCACGGAAACCACGCTGGTTGTTTATAAAGGTTGACGCTGGCAGGTTGCAACTGGGTAGTGACTTTCAAAGAATCTGATGGGCCAGGTGCTTTATTTAGCTATTCCGCTAAAAATAAACTTCAGAATTTCTACAACTTTTAGAAACAGACACTTCTCACCCACTTTCAACTTCATACAATAAAAAAAGCATCTGCAAGAATTGGAGTTAAGATGCCTGTCACTATAGCAGACTTTGAAGACAGTCTCCTTTTAAAACCTGTATTCTGTTACAGATAAACACGCTTTGTTCTCCAACGATTCCACCTGTGAACTAATTAGGGGTTTTTGCCCGCAACATGTGAGATTTTAAGTTCTGTGTTGTTAAAAACGAAATATCCAACTGGATGTGTGAAGTGGCTATGGAGATGGGTCAGAACAAGGTCATGTTCTAATCGGCAATCACTGACCCCTCTTGCAAGGCGGAAATCATCTCCTTCGCCCAGAAAACACCAGGGAAGGTGCTCCCTGTAAGTCCTAGTGAAGTCCTAACACAACTTCCACCTCCCCCCTCCTTATCTGAATGACTTTCTAGGGCTACCCTGTCAGGGGTTCCATAGACCTAGAGCCATAACAGACTTTCCAGTGGAACAAAGAAGAAGACCAGAGTATCTCCCCCGTTTATGCTCTTGGAAAGGGGCACATCCTCGAACAGCAGCAGAACGACTAACAGAAGGAAACTGTGAACACTGTCCAACTCTCGTCATGGCGACTCTCACCCAGCTACCTAAACACAAGAGGCCCAAGCCATTCTTGAGAACGAGATACAACACCGACAAGAAAAATAATTAGATTTAAAACCACAAACATCCACTGTAGTTTCTCCAGGACCAGCAGACTGTGGGCCTTGGTGTGAAGATAATACACATTTGTTGATGAAGGGGAGGGCCGACTTAACTACCTCGAGGGGGACATCTGAACTCTAGAAAGTCAGGGGGGCTCTGGCAGGTTTTATCTGCCCTCAGACCTCACCTCCAGGCGCAGAGGGAAGAAAGTCCTACAGGAGTTGGACCCATGCAAATGAAGCCTAATGGCTTTCCTTTAGAGAACCCCCGCAAACGTGGGGCGGGAGACAGGAAATGCAGATGAATGACTTCTCCAGTGCCACCTGAGTGAGGTCAGGCCGCTTTGCAAGGCTCACAGTTCATTGGTCTCTCCTTTTTCCTGTTTAGTGTCTCCTTCCTTTGACATCTTCACATCTCTCAGCCTTGAGCTGGCTCTAAGCAGCCCCACTTTCTTGCCTATCTTCAGATATCTATAAACACGGTTAGTCCCCATGGGTATCGTTCCGGGAGGAAAAAAAGTATTTGGCTGTGGGTTGGTGGGGGGGGGTAGCTCTTATTGTTTGCATTTGTTAAAATGAACATGTTACCACTTTTATACTAAAAAGAGGATTTTTTATAAACATAAAGTGTCTGGACTTTTTTTTTTTTTTTTTTTGAGGTGGTAGGGACAGAGGCAGAGGGGAGAGAGAGACTTGGAGTCCGACGCAGGGTTTGATCTCACAACCCTGAGATCATGACCTGAGCTGAAATTAAGAGTTGGGCACTTAAAACTGAGCCACCCAGAAGCTCCTGGGCTCTACATTAGAAGGTGATTTTCGAACACCTGGCGTAAAACAACAGGCCTATCTTGACCAGAACACTGTAGTATCATAAAGTAGGACTACCAAGACCTACACGTGAACGGCACAAGCAGCCGGAAAGGGTCTCACCACAGATTTTCTCATTTTGTCTTACCACCCAGTGATGGGAGCATTCATTCTGCTTGTCCCCCAGACGAAAGAAACCGAAGCTCAGGAAGGTCAGGGAGCCGCATGCAAGTTCACAGAACTTGCAGGCTGGGGTGTAGGGAGGGAGGAGCTAGTCTCGCTCAGACGGCAGTGCTCTTTCCAACCACCAAACCAATCCCCCAGGATCCTGCAAGGCACTGTCGAGGCAGAGCCTCCCGTGTGAAAGCCCCAGTAAGAGCGGGGTGTTGGGGTGCCTGGGTGGCTCAGTGGGTTAAAGCCTCTGCCTTCGGCTCAGGTCATGATCTCAGGGTCCTGGGATCGAGCCCCGCATCGGGCTCTCTGCTCAGCAGGGAGCTTGCTTCCTCCTCTCTCTCTGCCTGCCTCTCTGCCTACTTGCGATCTCTGTCCAATAAATAAATAAAATCTTTAAAAAAAACAAAAAAAGAGTGGGGTGTGTAAGGCCCGGGGACTCTTGAGTTAAGGCCATACTTACAAATGAAGATGACTGAGAAGGCACTTGGTGCCACAGAGGAGCTAAAAGAAAATGTAAGGGCCTCCTATGTTGCCAGAAGGAGGGCTCCTCTTCAGCTTGAAAGCTCAGAACTGGCTTCCTGGAGGAGGGGGTCTTGGCTCACACTCACAGGGTGGGAAGGGGTGAGCAGGCAGGGATGGAGGCAGAGGGCTGGGAACACAAGGGGCCTCGCTGGCCGCACTCAGAGAGGGACCAGGGGTCAGTGCGGCCGTCAGCTTTGGGGGGTGGGGGTGGGGAGAGGGAGAACCTGCTATATACTTTGCTCATGGCTGGAATCTAAAATACAGCTTTAAATTATTAAGGATCCTGGAATGCCACAAACTTCTGAAAACTGCCTGTCAGGATCACAAAGATGCTTGGCGGAAGGCTCTTTTCAAACCAAGTGTCAGAAATGAGAGACGAGCTGTGTGACCCCACTTCACCGCGCACGTGTTCATCAGCCATCAGTCGGCGGCTGGCGGTGGTGCGGCTGCGTGGAGAGCCCACAAATAAAACGGGAACTCGCAGTATGTGGATTTGTGTGATTTGCCTCCATATTAAAGTGGTGGGGGGAACCACCCCTTGGGTGCTTCTTTCCCAAACTGCGATATAAAGGTAGGAACCTTTTTTTTTTTTTTTTTTGAAGTCTTTTTTGGGAAAGGCGTAAAGCACACCCAGGACAGTCAGGGGACCATATTTTGTGCAACAGCAATTCTTCTAAATATAGAACGCACAGCGATCACAAGAGGGATGCGAGCAGTGTCCTTGGATGCTCCGCGGAACAGGCGGATGACAAAGCTGCTAAGAGGGTTTGCATCGAAATCCTGCGTTCCCCGATTTAGCAGAAGGCTTATTTCGCTCTCTTGCATGAGTGGGTTGCGGGAGCAGACCCACGGCAGTCGCATTTTGAATCCCATTCTTTGCCTTGTCCTAGGCCTGCCTTAAAGGCACATAAATCTCCCAGCTGGGAGAATTTGCTTTTTAACCAGGTACAAGTGAATTTCCTTAGCCAAACTCCGCCTATCCCTAACGCCTGCCAGATACCACAGGTCGATTTCATTCTTTTTCTTTCTTCTTCTTTTTTTTTTTTAACTTCACCTTCCCAACAGAAACATAAAAGGGGAGCTCTATAAACATTTCAGATTGCTAATATACTACCTCTTCTCATTCTTCTAAGTGGGAACTTTGCTCATGAGAGAAGGTGAGCATCTACTAAAAAGTAATTTTCTCTGTCAGAAGGGCTCCCCGAGCACTTGGTCGCAGCTGAAATGTGTTTTAATAAGGCCTTTCTCCTTTACAAGCCGGCGGCTTTCAGCTCTGTCCCCCAGCCTGAGCGAGGAGGAAGATGGCTCTCAGACATCCTTTTGTTGCTCTAATCAGAACCAGAAGGGCCGTAGTGACTTTCAGGCCTTGGGGAGCTGTAGTTCTTTTGTACCCATCTCATCCAAGAAATCAAGTTTGATTAATTTGTCATCGAGGCAAATGTGTGATCCCCTCAGAGCCAGGCCTTTGAAGTGGAACGCTGAACGGGGACTGCAGAAACCCCGGTCAGCGGGAGAAACGGTGATGGTGCCCAATCCGAGTTCTTCTGTGCGGCCGGAGCTGCCTGTTCTCATTTAAAACGCTCTAAAAACAACAACAACAGAACCCTTTTCCATACAAGGGTTCCGAGTTGGACGGCTCCCCGTCCAGAGTCTCCTTTTGTTTACTTGAACTCTGAAAAATAGAGTTAGACGGGCTACAAAGCCAGTAAGACCCAGAAAACACTGAGCCACACCACAAAGCACAGGGGCACAGGGCTCTGACCTCCTGCCAATCTTAAAAGACCACTTCGAGTGGGAGATTCGAGAGGGCTGAACCCGGTGTCAGCACGTGCTTCTGGAATGAATAATCGGAAGAGGTCTCCAGCTGGGTCATGGGACAGATGCTCATTTACGATGCTCTGGTCTTGTTAACCTGCACTTAGTGGAGTTCCTGAACTGCTGAAAATGCATAAGGTAGTGGCCCCGAGATATTATTTAATCCGAGACTTAGTGTCATATTTCTTGTTCAGATGCTATATATGCTTTATAAGGAATTACAGGGCTTTTAAAAATTACGGAGTAAGCAATCTTGAGACATTCCACAGTGTACGAATCCCCATATTGAACATGTCGGCGCACAGACCTTCTTTATGATGGTTACCCCTCAGGTATATACATAAAGACTCAGTGAGTTACCCAGCCAAAGTCCAGGGCTCCCTCAGCTTTTAAAGATGTCTGAAAAGCACCGACAAATTATAAACAGCCTTTGTGGTTAACTGAATTCCGTGTCAGAACTATTATTAGAGCATTTTAAAAACAATAATGAGATTAGTAAAAACACTCAGCTTTAGAAATCTAAGGATATTTTAACTTAAAAAAACCCCAAAACCTGCTTATAGCAACATTCAAACATGCCTTCCCCCCAGCATGCATTGAGTTCGTTCATAGTATGTGTAGGTATATGGAGCTCAAACATGTTTAAGATAGATTTCTTGCTTTTCTTATGGTCTAGTAGTTCCTAAGTTTTAATGATATTTGCCAATCTGCTCAAGAGTAAGCTCCATGAAGAACGGATGATGTCTTGCCTTGTTTATTTTTGTATCCCCAGTGCCTAGCAGCACGTCATAGCTGTTCAATAAATACTTTCTGAGTCAGTGAGTCAATATTCCATGTAATCCTTATCTCGGCTCTCCCAATGCCCACTGGCTTTCCTTAAGGCATCCAGCATTAAAAGAATATGCATGGACTACAAGGAACACTTGGGGGCCCCCCCTACGGTCCTCCTCCAACGATAAGTTTGAGTGCCTACAATCCACAGAGCATAACATGGGACTTATGTTTCAACGGTAATTGGATCAGCCTGGAAAACGTTTTCATCAGCTGGACTTCCTTCATCTACTCCTGAGTAACAATGGCAATAATGTCCTTAGAAAATAATTAACTGGAAGATTCATTCAGGTTTTTAACTGGTTCACAGCAAATGACCCGGAAGTCAGGTCCACAGAGCTCCAGTGAAGAACTTGTTTGTTTGACTTGTTTGGGCCACTATGGTGCGAAGAGGTAGAGAGATTGGTAGACAAGCAGTCACAAGACTACTGGATTTGGCCACCATTGCCATCAACGTGCAGGGCCTCGAACAGATTAAGCCAGACCAATCCGTCAAGGGGAAGGTGCCAAAGTTCCATTGGATCAGTTCGTTCTCTTTACCATGTGGACGTAGAGTCAACTAATAGAAGTACCATCGAGCAGCTCTCTACATGAGCAAAGTGCTGAGCTGGGTACTTAAGTATGTCATTGGCTTTGAAGAAGCTCTGTCTTCTTCCCTTCTGTAGATTAGGAAATTGGGGCTATGAGAGGATGAGTAACTTGCTTGAGGCACAAGCTAATGGGATTTCAACCCAATAAAACAAATTCCAAGCTAAGCTCTTTGCATTGTGCCAGTCTACCTCCCTTCCGATTGCTGACATCCAAGGCTAAGGTTTGGAAATCCCAGAGTGGTTCAACCCAGAGAGAATCCCACAGTCTCCCACAAAAACCACCAAACCATTACCCGGGACACCTAACGCTCTGGTCAAGAAACCAAATCCCATCTTCCCTGTTCTTCTCCTTTCCAATCTCCAATAGAAGCATTTGCAAACACAAATAGTTAAAGGTCACCAGTAAGAAGTAGAAGAGGATTTTGCATGATCCATCTGTGCTGGGATAATCCAGAATTGGCCGTGAATATGTTGAAGGGCCTACACTACACCAGTAATTCTTTTCCACCTGCCATCCACACCAGTCAAATGTGTTATTCTTGTACATTCTTTGGAGGAGAGTGTTAGGCATGTGCGTCTACAGATTGGGCACTCAATAAGTGAGACAGAAAAGCAAACTTCAAGTACAAATTTTTTAATTCCCAGCTAAAACCTTGAACAAGTAAGCAAGTAGATGGTGTACACTGGTTTCGAGACAAATCTGCTCATGTGGAACTGATGCAAAGAAGCGGATTAGGAAATGTGTATTTTTCCCACATAAGGTATGGAATGAAGGAAAGATCGTTGATTTTAACAGCCAGGAGATTCGGGGAGCTGGCTGCAACTTTGCCTCCAACTGCTTGTGTGACCTTAAGCAAATTCTTTATGCTTTCTGGGTCATTTCTTCATCTGTAAAATGCAAAGGTTGAACTAGGCCAGCGAGCTTTCCATCTTTTTCTTAAAGCTGTAGGTCCTTTCCTTTACAAAGTCCTCTAAGCAGTGTCAAGATCTTTGTCTACTGGAATCTTCCATCAAGCCTAGTGTCAGGAGAACAGGCTAGAGCCACAGCACCTGAGCTGTCCCTTTGCTCTGTGACGAACTGCCTGCGTGACTGTGGGCAAGTTATTTCACCCCCTCGAGTCTTAGCTTCCATGCACAGAAAATGGAGGGAACAATCATGACAGTGCCTCCTTGTATCTTGGGGAGAAGTAAATTAGTCTCTGTGCTTCCATGGCATGGAGCTCCAAACACCATTAGTTACCATTAAGTCACAGCTAGGAAGAGAGCCACACCGCATAGTAGAAGCGTACCAAACCCCATCGGCTCCCTGGCTTATGAGAGCAGCCCGGGCTTCAGGGTCATTCGGCACCTAGTGTTCAGAGAGCTTGTAAGTAACTTTGCTGAACCCAACTTTCACGAATAGAGGAGCTTCTATATAAAAAGGTAAAGGTGATATTTATCACCTGAGTGATAAAACCAGAAAGAAATGCAAGGAGTTGGTTACTGTAAGTCAGCATCAGGGTTATTCTAGCGGAGGCTCTTGGGATGGCTGGCAAAGATCTATTTCTCGACCTGGGTGCTGCTCTAGGAGTGTTCTGCATATAATGATTCACTAAGTTACACGTTTGTTTTGGGTGGTTTTCTGTATCTTTGTTTTATTTTTACAATAAAAAGTTTCTAAAAAGTGGTGTTTCATAAAACAAAATCAATGAGTATGTAAATTATGCCGAATGGCTTCCAAAATGTTAACAATTTGCCTTGCAATGCATGTCAGTATGGATGTGTTATTGTGTTACTACACTTTAAAAAATACTTTTAAAAATATACTTTACAATAGGAGCTTTGTTTGCAGTATCTAAAAGTATTTCTGTAGAACCAACCACCTGGAGAACACTTTTTGAAAGCCAACGGGCTTCTGTTAAACTGTTATTTATGATTCCATGACGTTGGATTTTTTTAAAAAAAGACACATTCTGAAAATCAGCGTCTTGTCCTTTATCATTTGACTATCTTCATGAAACACCAATTATTTTTGCCTCAAAAAGGGAATGCTGCATTAATATTTACCCTTCATTTCCAGCATTCTTTAGTCAGGGTGAGTCACAAAACTCCAAACTTTCTTAAGACCCGAAACCTCCCTCTAAGTCCATGCTTTCTAGAATTCTATATGTGCAAACAACAAATGATTTAAGTTCCCCAAGTGAAAGAGGAAATTGGGGAGTAAGAGCTTGTCCACATCTTTGAGGCTGGGAGGAGCCCACACATTTAACCATACCATCTGTACAAATCCTACCAGAGTCCAACATGCTTATGATTAGAAGGGCTTATGATTTATGCTTGCTAGTTAAATATGCTTATGATTTAAAATTATTTTCTCTGGCAAGAAATAACCTAGTCAGCGCCACAGCTTAGCCAGATGATGGGAAATAGATACATATTTCAATGGTACACATTTTAACTGGCTGAGCCCAGTAAATGCTACTGTTTTCTTTTCTTCCTGTAACAAAAGACCTATCTTCCTGTAGGATTCCAGAGGTTTTTAAACATACATTCATTACGGAAAGCAGTTAAAAAGTTCTGCAACAGAGGTTACTCTAACCAAAAGAATCACTGGGGTTGGCCTCTGAGAAACTGTATCTTCAGAGGGAAGGCAGAGCCCACAACCGAGAACATGTCCCCCAAAAGTGCATCGATAACCATTACATGATACAGCACCACAGAATACATGGCGGCAGTAATTAGACTCGAATGTGAGAAGGAGATATTGGGAAATCTTAACACCTTCAGGGTGTTATGCCCCGCCCCTCCAAGATTTCACAAAAAATCTGCTGTGTTCATGGTAACTGGGCATCACACACATAATCCTGAACCGCTTGCTTCTGCAGCGAGAGACAGGAAAGTCTGCAGATAAATGGGAGGAAGTACGAGTTCGCTGGTTTCTTTTTGTTTTTAGAGGGATATGTGGGACAGCCAGAAAGGAAGAGTAAGTTCACTTTACGTGGCGAAATGGGGGACAGTTGGATCTTAGGGGCAAATCAGAGGACAGGAGAGAAATAAGAGTAATTGACTTATTCTAAAATGAGACCATTCTTAGCAAAAAGTAGTGAAAAGGAAGGAAAATGAGTGAATTGTGTTTTCCAAATGCTGAAGAGGAACGCTGTCACCAAATATGTTCAACAGGGGAGTAGAAAACCAGCCGTGTTTCCTGTCAGAGCACCTCAGACGGCTGTCTATGTGTCACACACCGTGTGTCACACGCCGTGCTGGGAGCTTCACGCCCCTATGCCTGCTGGACCGAAAGGCTCAGCAAGAGTGGGAATAAACAGTGTGGTGACCCTCACCACACATACACTCGGACCCTAGTTGAGATGAAGCAATGTGGTTAATGAAATGGCATGAAATTTTAAACCCGAGGGAGGAGAAGGACCTTTCTGTTCCACAGAATCCCAATACAGAGTGAAAATGAGTGGCAACAGATGAGAAAAAAAATCTCAGTAGAAAGTCTACAACCTCATGGACCCTTAACCCCCCACAAAGTTATAACTTGAGAAAAGGAGCACCGATTCATAACAGCGCAGTCCCAAAGGAGAAAACTACAAGAACTTTTACATGAAAAGCCTAAACATTTGCCCTAAATACATAAATCACTACATTTTCGAGGAAGAAAAGTACAGTCTAGTCTTACCTTATTGCTGCAAAAGGCTGGAATAAAAATTACTGACTCATGGAAGCAACTTTCACATGTATCTGAACATCAAACACAACACACAATATAAAATCAAAAATAACTAGAACAGAAAAGTTTTCAGTCTGACCTTAAAAATACTGAGCAAATCACTGGATGAAGCCAGATCAAAAGGAAGGGCATTACACCAGCTTGTAGCCATATGTGGAAGGGCCCCAACCGCACAGGGCACAGATGGTATACAATGAGGAGGGGTGAGCAGCAGATCCAAAACATAAGGCAAATAAACCTGCTTCGGCTTTCACACAGGTAGGACAGTTTCAAAGGATGAATAACTTTGAATGCAACTGATAAGATTTTAAATTTGGGCTAACCGGTGCTAGATGTCTCCAGCTAAAGTGTGCTCACTGGCTTAAACTCTGAAATCCTTGGTGTAGTAATTTAAATGAAACTAAAATCTCAGGGAGGACACATACCAGGGGACGGTAACTTGTTATTAAATGATAACTGAGTAGTTAAAACTTAAAAAACAAACAAACAAACAAACAAAAAACCCAAAACACGGTGGTTGTGAGCCATATTAAGGTCTGAGAAATAGGGGTTGGGGAGGAATTTAATGCATGCTCACAAAATTAATAGCTCTATTTGAAAGCAGAAACCCTACAAGTTTTATTAAAATGTTCAAAGTCCCCATTCATCACAGAAGGAAAAGTGCTATAATTAAAATTTTCACCTCTTTAAACTTTCTTAGGTAAAAAAGACAAAAGATACCATTGATTTTCTACAGAAAACTCAGAAACGCTTGTATTTACTTCATGCTTGTTTCTCTAATACAAAGCTGACCGTTTTATAAATCTCGAACACTTGCTCCAAAATAAAAGTTTCAGAAAAATTCTCTCACTTCAACATTAGGAGTCGAAATCCTCACAAAGAAATCTTGCATTTCATTAAATGAGTTAGATAGCTTTTTTGAAGCAGCAACCCAAACAAACATTAAACACAGATTTCTTCAACCTCATGATTTCTGAAGGACACAAAAGCATAGAATATCCAAAAGGCCATTTTATTGGATATTCTAATCAGTACATTCAACACACACATATACAATGGAACTCTAAATTTTAGCAGCAATGATGGACAGAAAAATACTGACTTCACAATGACTTCTGATTATCATTTACATGGTTTTAGGGAATACTTACTTGATTTTTTTTGGACACTTCTTTGTATTAGAGAATCTCTCCACTTTAGTAACGGCTTTGCTAAGCTACGTCTAGAAGTGACAATTTTAGTGGAAATTCTTCCCAGGCTACTTTGATAGTCATTTGAACAGTTTTGCGTTATTTTACATGCAATTTTATAGCTCTATAACGTTCATTTAATCTTGTTCAATGATGCTGAACCCCAGATGCCATAAGATATTATAGAAAAGTAGTTACTGCACATATGGAGTAACTACTTTTTCTGAACATTAATTTCTTTTCTCTTAACACGCTGAAATGGTATTTAGAAAAGAGAAAAGCCACCACTCTGTAGTAAAGGTTTTATATCATGGACTTCCAGAGACGGGCTACTTATTACCGCTGTGGCCCTAGCCATAAAGTTCCTATTTACGAGCATGATCTTCTCAAGTCTTAGTGATAATGGCTTTCTCCAGCCTTCCTGGGGTTGTTGGTATTACAATTCCAATCAGGTCACCTAAGAGCTTGGGAAGGTGGAGTGGGAGGCTCTCCTCCTTTGTGATAGGTGAGGGCTGGGTATGAACAGGGGGTTCTCCAAGTGAGGTCTGAGGGCCATCCACATTACAATCACCGGGACTCTTGCTAAAAAAGGCAGATATCTAGGCCTGCCAGACCTGGCGGATCAGAACCTCTAGGGCCGGGGCTGAGACACGTGCAAGTTGAGTAAGCACCTCAGTGATTCTTCTGCACGCTAAAGGGTGAGAAGCACTGGCAGATGATCTCGAAGGTCCCTTCCACTCTAAAATTCAAAGACTCGGTGAGTTTCCTTTTAGAAACGGAGTAGCGTCAGCAAGATGAGAGGATTTCTACGACACGAGATGGTGACTTTGAGCCTGAATGCGCTAACCTGAGAAGTGCTTGGATGTGGATGTATATGTGAATATAGAAAACGGAAACAGAACAGCATAATCCGATGTGTAAAGAACCTATTTGAGCTTTCTTCCTTGTGACAGGACGAGGGGGAGAACCCACTCTAATCGCTAGGCAGAAGCATGGGTCCAAAGTGCGTTCCCATCTTTTCCCTTGGCACCTTGTGACCCCTCCCACTTGTCCAGGCAATTACCCAGGCTTGTACAACCCTGAGTCGCCACACTCTTAAGTAATTTTTAATTGCTCGGCATACATTCTTTTCAGAAATAAACTACCTACAGGCAGTCCTCTACTTTTCCTTGTTAGGAGTGAAATCGTACAGAAATACACAGTCTAGGAAAGGTGAACAGCAAACTTATGTTTTTAAAGGCGAGTTCCATATTTAGAAAGCCCTTAAAAAAACCTGAAAACCAAACCCTAGTTTTACTTCTGCCTTCGGGCACAATATTTGATGAAACATTCCTGGTATTTCCTATATGTTAGTTTATTTCGTTCTTTCTCTTTGTCACTGCTTAGAGGCTCACTGAGAGCCTAAGAATTGAGCTTTTTAAAGCACATCCAGAGTGTTCTGTCTTTCACACGTTCTTCTCCGGTATTGGAGAGCTAAACTCTATTGGTAGTATCTAACTGCATTTTTATAAAAGCAGAAGAGCAAAATGCACTCGAATCTTAAAATAATCGCACAGACCTAGCTGGGTAAATGGTGCTGAGCCGGACCGGTTGGCTGGAAGGCAGCGCCCTCATGTGATAGCTCCAAATGTTGTCACTTTTGTTTTAAGCACAAAAGATGGGACCTTCTAGGAGCTGGTCTTCTCACAGCAAAGGCCGACCTCCTGTCCCAACAAGGTTATTTTCAAACACCAAACTGGAGCACCGCTTTAGTCACTGAGAGTCAGAGGAAGAAAATGAGAGGCTATCTGGCCACCTAGGGGCGTATCACTGGCCAGACGGGATCGGGTATGTAGTGCTTGGCCTGGGTGAGCTGTCTGGGAGTTCGGTTGACAGACATGAGTGTTCTCAGTTTGAGGAATCTGGACTGGGTATGTAGCCTGCAGACTCTAATGCCCAGCTCTGTCCCTTGCTACCCCATGTCCTTTCACAAGGGACGGGTTTCGTCAAGGCTCTGCTAGGAGCCGGCACGGTGTGTCTATCACTCAATGACACCCAAAGTTTCGTTCATCTATAAGGTCTTGGAACTGTGTGTATGGTGCAGGCCTGAGCTGAAGTCAAGAAGAGAGTTGAGAAGGAGTCAAGTTAAACTATTTAAAGTTTTATGAGAGTTGTGTTTTCCCTTTTGCGTTTTTTTGCTGTCACTTTCACCGTGAATTTAATAGCCATGTTATAGTAAATGTACATGTTCACTGTAAACTATCCCCTCATTTCAGAAGTGTGGAAAAGTTGGGCAGTGAATCTTTAAGTGGAATAAGCCAACACTTCGGGTTGTGCTTACAGAAGAAAAGTGAATACAGAGACAAGTTACTTTAAGTGGGTATCACCTGTCCTTATTAAATGGGTGTCACTTCCCCAAGTGTAAGCAAGCACCTGTGATCTAATGACCTAGTATGGGGCAGTGGGAGGAGAAAGTGCACACTGGTTTCCCTCAGAGACCCTGGCTTTCCATCCAGACCTAAGGAAGGACAAAAGCGAGCAAGTCAGCACTGTGGTTTCCATCAGGCTCTCTGGAGAGAGGACAGGCTGTACCTGCAAGGTCAGGACTGAAATCAGGATCCCCCCAAGGTGCCACCCACCCCCGCATGGGTACACTGCCCTAAACAAAAGTCTCATGCCCCACAAGATATTTCCTTGTATCTCAAAAAGAGTATTAGCTTCTTTAATCCAAGAAGGTAATGAGAGGTTTTTAGACTGATTAAATCAGCTTAGTTCGTACAAAGTCTATTAGGAACTAAATATTCAATTAAAACAATTTCCAAAGCAAAATCTGACAGACTCCACTCTTAGAGTAATTTAGGTAATAGGTTCTTAACATTTGGCAAATTAAATCCTTCTCACAGTTGGTATTTTCCGCAGGGTCAGAAATAGGTGCAGAAGTTCTCTGGGACAAAAATCTACTTTGTGTGTTAAGCCATGTGCCACGATCAGAAACAACAGAAACTCGAGAACATTAATGTGAGCCTAGCATTCCTATTTATTTTTTTTCTTCAAAGGCTACATACATGCAGAAGCTGAACATGTCATCACAATGCTTTAAATAAAGTTCAAAAAAAAATACTTCAAAATCCATTTACTTATGGAAATATATATGACAATTAAAATGAAGATAGGTCAATCATCCTTTTTTTCTACTCTATCAGAAAAATACTTATATTATAAAAAAGAATTTAAATTCATGTTCAAAATAATTTTTTAAAAAATCCTTGATGAATAATTTAAAAAGAAGTTGGATGTTAGTACAATGTTAAGGAAGCAAGTTCCAGGCTTTTGTAAAAAGGGGTCTGAAATCCTTATACCTCATTCTGAAATCACTGAGGAAAGTCAGTTTAGAAACAAAGGAGGTTTTCATGACTGTGATCATTGAGATTATGGTTGATATGGTTAGCAATGCAAGTGAAGGGCACAACTTTCATAAATAGATATCGCTGGAAGTATTTAAAAATGTTTGATGGGAGAATTTTATTTACAAACACAGGCTGGAGGTTTGAAGAGGCCCCACCTCTCTCTGCTGGTCGATACTGCAAGAGGTATTAAAAATCCTGGGTACAACGAAGTTCTGGGCACAGGGAGGTTCCTTTCTGTGACATGTATAGCGTGCACTAGCTCCCTGGACTCGGAAAAAGCCAGGAAGAGGAAGTGTCTTCAAATGGCCCTGCCTTTTTCAAATAACAGCAGTAGGAGGCTTGGCAGAGTCGAGAGAGGGAAACTGGCACATTTTGGAAAGAGTCTCAGTGTTCCAGAGGGTGGCCATTTCCTTCTACTAAAACCGGCATTTCTTTGGTAACATAATACAATATATATCAACAATTCCAAAAATGAATCTCGACACAATGCACTCTACGGTCCACTTTGCCAATGTTCACATTCATCCTGGAAATGAGATTTACCTTCCTGCTCCTAAATGACAAAGGCAGGGGAGAGCTGCCCAGGCAGGAAGACTATTGATTATTGGAAATCACATACAATGTGAGCAGGAAAAAGGGATGATCTAACAAAGTGTGTTTGAAAGGATTTGGAAAGCCCTAAGTGGGCACACACATCCAAAATTCAGAAGTAGCTTTAATGCAAACAATTACAATACCTCTACCTCTTCAAATCAGAAATACAAGGTCTCCTACCAGGAGAAATCCATTGCCACCACTCTATGCCTATCCTTGGAGAGGGCCAAATTGAAATTCTGGTTAGACATACTTCCATAGATGGTGTGAAGACCTCGAGTTTGATTTATATCCTGAAATATTCAACTGCGATTATAGTTTTCGTGTTCGGCAACCCAACTATTATTTTCCTTTTATTGCTAAAAAAAAAAAAAAAAAAAGTTTAAAAAGGAAAAATAAAAGATGTGTGTGCTGTCAGTGCAAAATCAGATTAAGTATGGTTTTTCTTTTCCCTGGGACAGAAGAAAACAATGCCCAGTGCACAGTCTTTAGGAATGTGTCACAACAAATAATCAAGACAGGTTTCACCAAGCTAGTATTCCTCCAAGTACAGTGTGGTTTTCAAAAGCAGTATTGTCACGATTAGGCAAATTCTCATGAACTAGGTACAGCAGAGCTACTCAAAGGGAAACCGATTTCTTGTGCCTCAATGAAAGGGGAGTGTAGAAAACAACAATTAGACTGAATAAGGAAATTTAAAAGGAAAAAAAGAACAACAACAATAACAACAACAACAAAAAAACAAAAAACAAACCCAGAGTGAAAAGAGCAGAGAATTTAGAAAGCAAAAGAGAGAGAGAGAGGAAAAAAAAAAAAAAAGCAAGTAATGTGACGGTAGAACCCCACACATTTCCCCCCCACCCCACCTGCCACTTGGAGCCCTAATCGCCCCGTCTGCAAGGACAGAACCCACTCTAAATGGACCAGCATCGGGCTTCGGCAAGTCTTCTCTTCACTCTCCCTCCTGTTAAGACCGTTTCCAAAACCAATCAGCAAAGGACAAAGAATTCTTTACAGAGTGTGCAATTAGTGTTTTCCACGTCCACCTTCAAAAGCATGATGCTCTTCATGGGCTAAAGGACAGAAAAAAACAAAAAAGAAAAAAAGGAAAGAAAACTTTAAGCAAAGGATGGGGCAACCCTTCTCTAAGGCATCTCATTCAGTTTCCCCAAAGGCTGGCAAGAACGCAAATACCTTTTTGTGCCAGTAACTCTTAGCTAAGGCGCGCATTTCCTGAGAAACGGAATCATGAAAATTAAAACAAGGAATAAACAAGCAATGGGCATGCTGCCTGTTTCTTCTTGCTGTGCCGAGAGGATGAGTAATCCCCACGAGCTGATGAAGAGAATATGCAGGGCCTCCAATGCTATGGGGTGCGGGGAGAATGTGCCCCACGGGATGCGCAGGGTGGGGGAACCCAATGTTACCCACGCCAGGGCTGTGCACGGACCTAGCTTTAAAAATAAAATAAAACAAAAACAAAGCAAAGCAAAGAACAACACAAGTGGGTAAGCAGTCCTATCACATCCCCCCACCGCTGAGCACCCTCTGTGGGAAATGAAATTTCATAAAACGGATGGGACTGTTATTTTTTCCAATCATGTTGTTCATTTTTTTTCCCCTCAGTCCTGTTGTCTGGCTGGCAAAGTCACTAATTACAGCTGGGGACCCTAGGATAAAAAATGGCGCTATCAAAGATACTTTTCAAAGACTTAAAATTTTATAAAGAAGTGGGAAATAAGACATTCATAATACATATAATATTTTCTCCAAGGCAAAAAAGGCTGAGTGGGAAAGTCCACTTCCTGGAATCTGACTAACATCGTCATGAAGCAAGGGCAGATTCTCTTCTCTTGAACGGAAATGTTGCTCCAGCTTGGGTCTGATAAAGCCCAAGGCAACTCACAATTCTCTGTGCTTTGTCTCCCTGGGCCCTCCCCTGCGGGCTGTGCGTGATGTCCTAGGAAGGCACGGATGGACTGGTCCATTCCACCTGTCAAGCCCCTCCCATTTCTCTGTCTTTAATAAAGACTAAGTTCTTCAGACTGTTGTCTGCAGGGGTGAAGCGGTGGGCACAGGGACCGTTTTCCCTTCAGGATCATCCTGGATGTTCGCACCAACCTGTTCTTCATTTGGATAAAATCCTGGGGGAATCATACCTATTAGCTCCCAGGGTTACTGTGGGTTGGCCAAATTCCCAAGGAGACCCTACAATCCCAAATGATTTAACTGAATGCTTTTTGCATGTAGAACTTTAGAAATATCCCCTACCCCCACTTTTTTCTCTTGAAAACAGATTTTTAGGGCTGGTACCAAAGCAAATATGGTCTGTTCTGCAGTGAAATATAGAGTGCCGCAGGGTCAGGTAGGGTAGGCCCAGACCTCTTGGTGATGCTGGGCTCCAACTGAGGAACTGAGACATATGGATTGAGCCGGGATTTTCATGACTCTGAGTGTGAGGGCAGTCTGCGGCAGTCATGGCTGAGACATGGAAGTCGCGTAACTGTCACGGGTTATGGAGCTAGCTGAATAGAACATTCAGAACTGGGGGAGTCCTGCGAGATAGAAGTTCTTTCAGCCTTGGATGAGCCTTGGTGGGAAGATAATATAGAATTCTCGAAACTGGGAGTCAAGAGATCTTGCTCTGGAAAGGGGCGAGAATACGTATTTTGCGCTACACAGGCCGCGTGTTCTCTGTCCCAACAGTGAACTCTGCCACCATCGGCACTGAGCAGCCAGACACGGTATGTGCACGAACGGGCACCGCTAGGCACCCATACACTTTATCTATATATGGACACGGAAATTTGAATTTCATACAATTTTCATGTGCTACGAAATGTCGTTCTTCCCCTGATTTTTTCCAACCATTTAAAGATGTGAAAACCATTCTTAGCTGCAGCCCCTGCTGAAGAAGGCAAGGAGGGGGCAGATTTGGCAAAAGGTTCCTAGTGTGCCAACCTCTGCTCTAAATAATTCTCCCATCAGAAAAGATGTCATTCAGCTGCTCTGAAGAACATAACGGAATGGGTATGGGGTGTCGGAAAGGTCTCCCTGTACACTGTGAGTGTCTCCGTCAAATAATTAATCTGTGTCCAAATCCCATATAGCTTAACAACAGCCCACTCATCTCCCCTCCCTCTTGGAGGCCTTGACCCAAGATGCTTGGGCTCTTTCCACACAGGAAATCTGCCATGTCACCTGGCTTCTGTACACTTGTGAATACTTACACAGGATCCTGTTAACAAGACAGAATCAAAGCATGGAGTTGGCCATTCCTAACTTAGCTCACGCTACGACTGTTCTTCATCATGCTGTGAATAAGATTTCTGCCCAAACCTCATTTTTCCAAATCAATTCTGCAGCACGTGGTGTATAATAATCCTACTGAGTAAAGGACTGCCTGCTTTATATAAAATAAAGAGAATTGCTTGTTTTTTCCAATTCAAATTTTTATTTGAATAATCTTTGAGTCTTTAAATGTTAATTTATGCCATTAAAATATGGATTTCTACAGAGACCCTAGCCAGTTCTGCATTACTCACAAACTTCACAATGGCATCTATCTTTAGGGCAACTAGTCAGCTTGATTCAACGGGCCAGGTTGCAGCTTCTCCCCCTTGCTTGGCTTGCCCTCCCCCTTCCTCCCCAAGCCATCACAACAACTAAGCAGTAATTCATCCATGTTCGGTCTTACCTGATTATTACCAGTGCCCTAACAACTCGCCTAACCGCTCTATGGCTTCATTTTCTAGTGAAATACTCCTATCATCTTGGACCTGCTATGAACTGTGTTACTTGGAAATTTAATCAGAGAATTTTGAAGCAGAAGGAACCTTGGAGATCATTTAAGACCAACCTCCTCAATAGTCTGATGACAAAGTAAAAGGACAAGAAAAGTGTGATCTGCTCGAGGTCCCATGGTTGAAGGGGAACAAAAATTCAGAGGGCCTGACTTGATGATCCCAAATTTGCTTCTCTCCTCTTTTGAGTGGGTTCAAAGGTAGGAAAGACTCCTGTAGCCCCATTCGTAAGTGGCCATGAAATATACTTCCTTCCAGAGAGTTAGTCTCATGAAGCAGAAAAAAATAAGAAAAGACCCTTGGTGACCTTTCAATTAATATGTGGATTGAAATACAATTAGGGTTCCCCAAGGACTGAAAATTGTATCCATAAATGTGCAGTTTCCACACTGCACAGCCAAGAATCCACTTCGGCAGGGCCATTTTTCTGTCTCTTTTATTGAAACTTTTATTTAAAATTCAGGAGCTAAGCACCTGCTGAATATCTACAGCAACATATCAGTCTTGTTGCTTAAAATCTAAATCCCTTGGCCTGTGATTTTATGATTCCTTCGAGGGAGGCCTTTGTTTTAATAACCTCTGTCATACCAAGACAATCCCAAAAGAACATTTGATTTTTTTTTTTTCCCTCCTTTTTGGCAAGGGGTTGGGAAAAGTGAAACAATAATGGAGTGTATTTCAACAAGACTGAGATGCACTCCTCACCCCACATCAGAAGACCCCTGGCATCAATAATACATCATAGTTTAATTGGGCGTCTTTTATTTTTCTCTCTTGGTGATTATAAAATAATACTTATCATCAAAGGCATCTTAGAGTCAATGAAATTCCACACAGTTAAAAAAAAAAAAACACTGGGTTATTGACTCTTGGAATGGTTTGGGAAACGGGAATTCATCAGATGTATGTAGAGGGCTGTCGGTACGTTTCTCGAACTCACTGTTAAAAGTGTAACCTGCAGTTTGATCTACCAAACATTCATTTAATCGCACTAAGCTGTTTTCATTATGAAAAAGATGACTTTTTCAAAAGAGCACACAAAAGCAATGAACATGAATCATGATGGAAACAATGGGTCCACACACCTATTCATACTGTTAACATTTCACCACTGTGCGTGAATTCTCTTTCGTTCTGTGTCACAGTCCTCCGTAATGAGGAAGTATTAGCATTTCAGTAGCACATTCAATCACCCCTGCGCTCAGAACGAGTTCCTCCACAAATATAGATGTTATACATTATAAATTCCTGTTTATGAAGGGATGATTGAATATCTACCTGCCAGCTCATATAATAGAATTCTTGTTATTCTTGTTTCAAACAGAAGGTAATTTTTTCCTGAGAGTGACAAATTTAAGGTCAGGTTTAAATTTCCGAAATAACCAATACAACACGTATCACCTTTTCTGATCCATGTGTTTGGGTGACAATAAAAGCTCATTTTAATTTCTTGAGACTGAACCTTTTTTTTTTTTTTTTAAACACTTACATGTATTTTATCAAATTATTTTCTGGATTATAAAATTTTGAGTGATTCTGCCTTCACCTCATTTGCAACATAGTCTCTACCTTTTTAAAAGTAATCATGGAATAAACTAGAAAGTAATAACTGAAAATAGAGCACTTACGTTTATAAAATACTGCTTTAAAAGATATGTGGGGCAGAAGTTCATAGATCTTTTCTAACACGGTCGCTTCACCCACTAGAGAGGCGTTTACATTCCAGACTTGGACGACATCTTCCCGGTCGCGAACGCTGACACTGACTCCTATGACTTCGTCATCTGAGGGGAAGGCAGGGAATAAAGAAATAAGCAGTAATTCCAAGTCTGTCTGCGTTGTTTCTTAAGCACTTATCATCACAGCTATAAGTTACGGATAAGATAATAAAAAGGTGGCACGAGAGAACACATGATAAATACTGTTTCTAAGGGGAACCGCTGGACAAAAAGCAAGTTAGTGGACAAAAGCTGCAACAGGCATGTCACACTGACCCAGGGACTTAGATAAACATCGTGTTCCAGCCAAACGAATTTTCCAGATAAGTAATTTATCCTTTTTAACATGTTACCAAAGCTTTTTGACTTATTTCTCCGTCTGTTTTGAGGAGACTTTTTCTAAAATGGGTTGCATAATGCTCTGTCCTCTGAAAGCCAAGTGAACTCAAATGAACTTTTCCTCGATGCTTGACTGTCTTTGTTAAGAACAGCAAGTATTTTTCTGGACTTCCTGCCAAGTGTTCAGAGATCGTGGGGTGGTTAGTGCTATTTGCCCCAATCCTAACTGGACCCAGACCACGTGTTCTTAGCTGCTCATTCTGTTTCTGCGTGGTTTACTGGTCTGCCCGTTCTTTTTTCATGCTTTCTGCTCCCCAGCGCTTCTCTCCGGCTACTCCCCTTCAGGTTATGGCGTTTTGAACTTTGGGCTAGAGAACCAATGACCACCTGTCAGCGCTGTGTATAAACTGAGAGTAAATATCTGAGTGTGGCTCTGCTAGTCTAATACTTCTGTGAATGGACATTAAAGCATTCATCAATACTGATTCGTGTAGGTCTGTTATCTATTTTTAACTAGATTCTGGGCTGGGGGCTACTCTGTAGATATTTGAGAAGGATGGCCAGATAAGGAAGACTCTGGACCATCATATGCTTCCTTGCACCCACTCTGTGTCTTTTAATTTGTGGCAAAATGACAGGAATAAAGGGTTTTGACTCCTGGTTTATATGCTCATGCCATATTAATGAAATAGAGTTGGCTCTCTGTACTTGAGTGCCCAGGATGCGAAAGATGAGCATTACCAAAATTAGGAAATTTTGCTTTAGTTAATATGCTTTGTCTAATTTGCCTAATTTGCTCTAAATCTGTGCATCTAAATATTTATATCATCAATTTTTCCAATTGTCTTCTGGGGGTTAAAACATGCCAGTATTCTAATATAATTTAAAAGAGGGCACGTCTAATTTACTACAGGAATTCATCTTTAGTAAAATCATTCCTTTGTTTCCTCCTTCCTTCCCTCCACTGCTTCACTCCCTCCCTTCTTTTCTTCTAATTGTGTACGACTTGACACTAAATGATGCCATTTATATCACCATTTGAAAACAGGCAAGATTGGCTTATGGTATCCGAAGCCAGACTGGTGGCCACCTTTGGGAGGAAAGGAGGGGAAGAAGGGGTTCTGGGGCGCGAGTAATGTTCCACTTGCTCCCTGATCTGGCTGCAGTTTTGGGGATCTATTGCCTTTGTGACTATTTATCAAGCTGTACACATTACAATTGGTGTACTTTTTGGTATGTATGTCACAACTAAATCAAAATTTCGAAAAAAAAAAAATATAGGAAGGACCTAAGCCCAGCCATCCCTTAGCCAAGAGAAACATTGTTGCATCAAAAATTTTTAGTTCAGGTTTCTCATTTTTGAATTTACGCCTGCAACGGGCACTTGGCCGAGCTCAAGAACCTATGTGAATGGAAAATCAACACATCAAGAGGGAAGCCCTGTGCATGTATTTTCATTACCATTTTCGAGAATGGCCATGAAGACACTAGATCAGCCTTTTAGGGAAACATCAGCATTCTTCGGTCTTTGGGGATGGCCCATTTCTACACTCTTGGCCAGAGGGTGCTGTAATTGATGGCTGTTGGATCTGCTGAGCCGTCCAGATTTCACTTTGGCTTGGCTCTTGATAACCAGGCAGCTCCTACCAGCCTAGCACTTTCAGAAGCGGCGTGGTCAAAGGCTGCAACTCTTACGCAAGGCAGATCTGTCAGCAATCATGTAATATTCATAAGTAGAATCGACCGGCAAAACTCTAATTATTTTAGGGGACTGGCAGAAGAGTGAGGAGGAGCCACTGTTTAAAGATGGGGGAAGTGAGGCTTGGAGAGACTGGCCAGCTTGCTCCAGGTGGCAGAGCGGGGGTCACAGCAGAGCTAACGTGTAACACACAGTTAATGGTGCACCAGTTTCCTAAGTCAACTACGGAACAACAGGCCTTCTTTACTCAATCCTGCCTGTTTATTATTACTTAGACTGTTTTCCCGGGGTTCTGGAAACAGGAATAATTTGCACAGGGAACTTCCTCTCCCAGGGATTTATGTGTTTATAATTATGCCTAGGACATATTTTTGGCTCCATATTGTGAAGTTGCTAACTATTCCCTGTTAACATAGAAGGAATCTGTACTCTTAAGACAATTTCATCTCATCCCAGGTTTTGTCTGAAGGGAACAAAAACTGGTGTTAATAAGGAAGCAAAACAAAAGGAGAATTATGGAAACGGCTAGTAAGTGAATTTGAAGGTTGCCAGGCAATGACTTGGCCTGAGGTGGGGGGCCCAGAGTTAGCACCATCTAAGGCACCTGGGGACTAATTAATCAGTACTAATTAGCTAAGAAAAAAAAATTTAATCAAAGATGAACAGGTAAAGTGTTACTTTAAATGTCACCTCAGAAGGGTTCTGAAGTAACTAGCCGGGAAGAAAACAAAATGTTAAGCATGCAATTCAACTCTTCTCTTTGAGTGGTTTCATCATAAAAACAAAGCAATATAAAAGTGGACTTCACGGAGGCTCTGAGAAATTCACCCAGTATTTGAAAATGTCTGAGGACCTTCTATCTGAGCTTCTGTTGTGGGGTTACAAGTCCTGGGGTGAGCACACCCCCTCCTCGCCTTTGTAAGGCTCTTTGAGCAGGGGCCCAAGAGTGGGACAGGAGGAAGGGAGAAAAACCAAGGGGGACACAAGGGACTGTGGTGTCACTCCACGCTCCACTAGACACCACTTACCCCTCTGGAAGAACTGGAATGAGAAGTCTAACACAAACTGTGTCAAGAACCAACTGATACTAAATTTTCTTTTCTTTCCTTTTCACTTATTGATTTTAGACAGATGTTTGTGGATACCACTAACATGAGCTATGTGAGGAAAAAGATATGTACATACACATATGTACATACATTTAACACACATAAATATGTACGTGTACATACACATATGACACAAAATGCCATGATCACATGAAAAAAACCTATAACTTCACAGTTACCGAGTAAAGAACTTCGAAACAGGTCAAAAGTCAAACACACAGAAACAAATGTCTCCAAGTGACAAGCACAAGCCAAGCAGACACGAGCAGGTGACCGACAGCATGGGCTTCTTTACCTGCAGCGGCACAGTCTGTGAACTGTTCCCCGATTGTCGCTAACAACAACTCTTTCCAAACTGTGGACTGGCATGGGAAAAGAATAAAAAACAGCAAACAAAACAAAACAAAACAAAAAAAACAAATCAAAACAAAAACAAAAAAAAACAAAAACAAAAAAAACAAAACAAAAAAACCAAAAAAACGAAACAAAACCAGAAACAAAAAAAAAACAAAAACCAATAACAACACATATATTTTTAGACAAGTATCTTCAACAAGTCACATTTCTTTCAGCTTCACATGCATTGTTCATATCCATTATTTGACCCACAGACATCCCCGGGTCACAGGTGTCAACACTCAATAGTGGCATATATTGTATCGCTTCACAAGTAACTTTACACAGATCGATACCAGGGATCCAAAGTCACAAACTTTGTGTCCGTAACACTTTGTGTCCAAAGCCACAGAGTCAATCTCTAGTGAAACCATGATGAAGTTCAAAAGAATGGGATGGGTGGTGGGTAATGCTTTCAAATGACTCAGAAGGTTCCAATTCCTTGAGCTTTCACGGATTCAAAATGTATCAATTGATTAGAGTTGAAAGCTATTAGTAAAATCCTTCTCTCCAAAACCCTTCCTTGTCTGTTCTTCTGGCAATTTACGAGGTACTTAAGAGGTTACCGCAGTGATGAGCTCTTAAGGAAGGTTAGAGACTTGCAAATTCCCATCCAGCGGAGACACACTGCTACATCAAGGGGCAGAACTTGATGTGTGTGTGTGCAGGCGTCTCGTGGAAGACTCAGTTCGTGTTCCCACCCACCTCCTGCAAGTGAGAAACCTGGAGTCCCTTCTACCCCAGGGACTACTGGGACTACGCAGGCCATCCAGTCAATGGCCAGCAAGCGCTCACAGGCAGCTGAGGGCCTAAAAGTTCTTATAGTTATTCCCCCTCAAAAAGCTCTTGGTCCCATGTATCTTCCTTGCCAGAGCTAACAGGCCCTAAACTCTCCCAGAACTGGGTTTGAATCTTGCCAGGCTGCTTGGTCAGGGAGCAGACAGACTAAGGGAATATCAGTTTCCTCAGGCAAGCGGGGAATAACAACAGGCTGATCTCCCAGGGCTGCTGTGAGCGGGGAATAACAACAGGCTGATCTCCCAGGGCTGCTGTGACCATGAAATTAGTCAACAAATGTATTCAAAGGGCTTAGCACTGTGACTGCAGCAAAAGAAGTTAATACTTAAAATCTGTTCCACAAATAGCAACAAGTTTGCTCTATGCCAGGTGCTCGCTACATATTAACTATAAATAATGGTGTTTATTACTATGTCCTAATACATTGAAAGCAGCCTAGCTGAATTTTTAACCAAGATGATAGCTGTTAAGCACCAGGAGCTTTCACTCACAAGAGAGAATGTCTTTTCCCTTTTCTAGATGCTCCCTTTGGCTCCGCTGGTCTCCCTTCTGGAGATCATCCTCTCCATTCTCTTTGTCCCACCTGTGGCGTCTTACACTTTCATGATGAAGTTGAGAGCATTGCAAGTAAGTTAGGGGAAAGGGGAGGTTCCCTCCCCCGCTGTGACATCAGACAAGGTTGGCTCACCAGACCCCACTCCTCCACAAGTGGCAGTGAGTGAAAAGGACACCTGTACAGACGTCAATGTGCTAGTATCTGTGACGGCAGATGAACGAGGAGAGAAAGGACGAACGTGCCCATCAGCTACCGTTCACCACAAGCGGACATCACACATTTGTATCTACCAGCACTCAAAGTCTGGTGTGAGTCAATCAAGCACATGAAAAGGAAACCGTGCTCTCGCTGAAATTAAGAACTTACGTTCTCTCCTCTTAAAGGTGTGGGGCAGGAGGAGCTTCGCAGGCCTTGCCTGGTGGTTGGCTGCCCTGACATTTTTGGGAAAGCCAAGTAACAGGCAAATCCTGGAGCTATGCATCTTGGGGACAGTCTGCTTCATTAACAAATAAATCTGTTCACATCTTTAGGTTTGTGCTTATAGGGAAATGACTCAAACCTATGGGTCTCTGGAGACACTGTAATTCTTTGAGCTTATCCACATGAAAGAAACCATGAAGAGGTGATTCGGGTAGCTTCTGCCCTTTCATCCATTTTCAAAGAAGTGTTTTGGTTTCCCAAAACTTAAGAATGGGTTCGAATGTTCACTTTTTAGTCAGTAGGATGAATTTGAGCCTATTCTAGAAAATCTCGGTTTCTGAGACTTGACCACGAGAAACCAGTTGTCTCACAGGCCGTGCTACCACGCAGACTCTCCCCGGTCCCACAGGGAGGCTGGGCACAACCTTACACGAACCCCCCCGACATGGTGTGATGCGTGGCCTCCCAAGCATCCCTGTGTCCGCACCAAGCTCAGTGGAGGAAGGACCAGGCGTGGGTGGGCGGGGATCTGCTTCTCTCTCATATACCAACTTCCATACGCTAGTCATGGCTGGTGAGGAAATGACCACCAGCACCAGCCTTTCTGTAAAGTTCAGAAGCGTGCAGCTCTTCGGAATTTTCGATACAGTCCCACGGCTGCACCGTTTCTGTACAGAAACATGGTACTACCTTTTCAAGGTGACACTGGGAGGCAGAAATTCACGAAGGTCAGAACAGATTTTCTCACCCCCAGTCCTGCTCTGAGAGGACCAAGTGGGCTGCCTAAATAGCCCGAGATGCTCACCACAAGCAGTCAACCACAACCCAGCCACAGCCAGTTCTAGAAGAGGACGGGAACAAACCTACCGTGCTGTCCTTGGGGACTTTCATCTTCCATACGCCGCCCTTCGCATTACTCTCCTCTTCCCTGGATCAGAGACCGAGGTTTGAAATTAGACTCAAGGATTAAGTAACTCTACATGCATTTAATTTATCCACAAATGGCATTAAAAATGACAAACCATGGAACATTCTTCAATAAATTCTCCCGCAGCCCTTTTACTGTAAAAGGAAGTGGAGGAAAGAAAAAGAAAGGGGGTGAAGATGGGGAGGGAAGAAACTGGGATTCAGTGGCCACACGGGCAGGGGTGGCGATGGGCCACCAGCTGCTCACCTTGAAGCAGGCGGCGATGAGAGGTTCCCTATGCTGTCTGGGAAAGGACAATCAATACAAGTGCTTTACACGCGTGAAAGCCATTACGCTTCAGCACCGCATTCATGGCATTGCCTCGTCCAAGTCTCATATCGACCTTCCACTCTATGCCCGATAGGAGACTCGGCCCCGGTGGTGGGCACTCGCCATGATTTCCTATTTAGTATCTGCCTGCTCATCTGGTAAAAGCGCCCTGATTTCCCTTTAAGGAGCTATTTGTCCCCTACTTCTATGTCAGACCCATTCTGATAGGGCTGATGCCGCATCCTAGCCTCAAAGATGGGCTTCTGACCCAGGTTTGCTGTGAAAATACTGCCTCTTTCTAGGCCCTGTGATTGCCCAGCGATGGAAAGAACCCGTGGTGGGCCAAGGACAGTCAGCCCTGGCATCACATGGGGTCTGGTGAAGGCTGAGAGCGATAAACTTGGAGGGTATAAGACGGCAGCTCCCAAGACCCATGCCGCCGCTCCGGAGGCAGAGCCTCTCTGAACAATTACACCAACTCTGAGGAAAGCAAAGCAAATCTGACGGAGTGTGTCAGATTCCTAATAACATCTGAGCGCTTGGGTATGGCAGAAATCAGCCCTACCAGGGGACGTCTCTGTCACTTAGAACACGCAAGGGACACGATATACGAGTTTATTCCTAATTGGGACTCCAGCCCAAGCAAACTGGCTCATCGTCTACTACTCTCATCATGACACCAAGCTATTAAAGAAGGATCCCTTCCTCTAGACCCTGGGCTGTGCCTGATTCCCCCACTTTTGTGGGGTCCATGTGAGAGACGTCTCTGAGGTTCGAGCGTACAGCAGACGTGCATACTCCACCTGATCCTCTCATCTCCCAGCAGCCTAGAAGCTTCTACACCCCACGGTCTAGGTCATTATCGTGCAAATGAAAGAACAAACCAAAATGCAGCAACGCCCCATACAAAGGAGCTGCATCATAAGTCTGGCATGTGAACAATAACCTATTTTTGGTGAGACCACAATGGGGTGTTCAGTGGGGAACACTGAGAAACCTACTCATCATTGTGGAGCCCAGGGTGAAGGGGAAAGTTGGGGCAGCAGCTTCCTTCATAATTAAGAGCTGAAATTACTTTCCATCATTACCGGGAGAAGATGACTTTGGCATTCCAATTTGGCATGAAGTAAATATTTTATGAGGTTCACAACCACTTCCCTCCCGCCTTAACCTCAAATTACAAGTTAGACACTTACCAAAGTGGTCGCCTCTCTCCTCTCATTAAATGATAACTACATCTCAAAGGCAGGCTAGTCACAGGAGGGATATTATTGTACACACTCCAGAATATCTTCAAAAGAAAAACACTTTGTTTAATATACCCAGTATTGATTTACTGTGCCACCAGATTATAAAATTAATGCATTAAAGAAAAAAAAAAAGCCAGTTCTCATTAAATCCTATCCATTTGAAATAGATTTTCTTTTCAGCAATCTTTCTAGTTTTCTGCTAGGAAATGTAACAGCATTAAAGAATGTTCCTTGCTGATGGTGGGCCAAGTTCTTCGCTTCCCAGGAAGCTACGGCTATTTAACGAACTTCCGTATGCAATGTATCTCCGTGTAAACCTGGGCAAGGACCTTACTGTTGACTTTTCCAGCAGGTGGATGGCATCTGATACAGACCTGAGTGCTGAATATATGTAATGAACCTTATTTCCTTGTAACACAGACCACTTTCTTTCAAAGTCCAGAAGGGAACTGTTCCACTTTGGGTTAGGGGATGGCTTATGGAGGAGGAGGCGGCAAAGAGAGATCACCTTATGCACTCTCTTCTTTCCTCTCCCCTCCTAGAAGGAATAGGGAACAGCTCAGTTACTAAAGCAACAAGTTGCCCAAAATATGGGACCACACGTTTCTGTCCTCCCCAAATGCATATACTGAAACCCTAACCTCCAAGGGGATGGTATTAGGAGGTATGGTCTTTGGGAGCTAATGAGGTCAGAAGAATAGAGCCCCCATGATGAGATTAGTGTCCCAACAAGAAAAGAAGGAGAACAAGCCCTCTTTCTCTTTTGGATGTCTGCATATAACAAGAACATGGCTATCTGTCTATAAACCCGGAAGATGGCCTTTACCAGAACCCAGCCATGCAAGCACCCTGATCTTGGACTTCTAGCCCCCAGACCTGTGAGAGATCAATGTCTACTGTTTAAGCCCTCCAGACTACAGTATTCTCTTCTAGCAACTGGAACTTACTCGGATGCAGAGTGGCCAGTGGACAAAAACAGATTACAGAAAAATAAGAGAATAAGAATGACACCAATAAGAGTAGTTCCTAATAGTGGCCCTGTTATACCAACTTTTACATATGCCTGTCATCTATCCTTCCAACAGCCTCATTGGGGGCATGGTTATTACTCCTATTTTATACATAAGGGAATGCAGGCACCGAGACTCATCTGCCTACGAGTCAGTGTTTGGTATGACCACCGGGATTAGGATGAGGATTCAGTTTACAAATAAGAAAGCCCTTCCCAGACTGTTGGGAATGGGCCATCATAACACTGCATTATGAATGCTACACAAACAAGAAATAGCACTCTGTGTGGTAGGGTAAGCAAAGGGTGGCTGGGTGGGTCTTCAGGTAGATCTGAGGGAAACAGCCCGAGCAACACAACAACCAGAAAAATAAATCCTAGGGCTTCTGCCACAGAATAACATCAGCGGAATGAAAGTTTATATACGCTGAATGATAAGTCTTAGGAGTTGTTCAAGCCTGTCTGGTGTAAAAACTAAAGCCCAACTAATTGCAAGGACAGCAACAACGAAATAGAAGATAAAACTGAAAACAGCCACCTGGCAGACGACTGGTCAGGAATACCTTGATCCCTTATACTAAAGCGGTACCACGTAAGGAATAGCTGGAAGTAGGTCAGTCGTGCCAGCAGGGCCTCAGGGAGGCGTCTCAGCCCTTAGGGAGGTATTTGCCTGATAAATGGTTTGCTGTTAGTGCAAAAGATAACGTGACTCCGGGACTGGTCGGTGGTGTCAGGCTGAGCAGAGGTGGAATCTGAAACCAAACGGTTGGATTCCAAAATGAGTGCCCTTAACCACTCTGTTATTTCCTTTGAAAATAGTCTTGTGTGTTTTAGACACATCTTTCTGCAGCTGGGAAGCCATGGACCAGGTCAAGGAGTCACAGAATGAGGGATGCCTGCTGAACATGTCTTTCTGCGGGGAGAAGCTCTTTGCCACATTGAGTATGGTGCTTAGCTCTAGTCTGGGACTACCGCGATAAGGTGGCAGTGACCGGTGGGGGATTTATGGATAAAAGTACGCCAGCATAAAAATCCCTGCTTAACTAGAAGGACTTTGGTGCTGTTAAACATCAAGCCTCCTAATGGGACATCCAAACCAGAGCATCTGCCCCTCCTGCTCTCCCCCAACCCCCGCTGAAATTCCCAGCGTCTGAAGCACCTTGAAAAGAACAACACGATGCTTCTCCGTGTCCAAAAAGAAATCACTCTAAGGATCGCGCTGAGGTTTGTAGTTCTTTAACGGCTTCTCTTGAAAATAAACAGACAACTGACTTTTTTAGTCTTGGCAAATCTGACAGGAGATGATGGCCCAAGAAGACACAGCAACAGACTGAATTCTGACTTCAGTACTTATGAAGGCACATCTTCACACGTTTGTGAATAAGCACAAAACAGGAGCAAAATATCTGGTGACATCACTGAAAAGAGCCCCATTTAAGAAGTACATAGCCCTACAGGAGTCTGTTTCCAGCCTATTTCCAGCCCCTCATCCAATATGTGGAATATTTGTTAAATTAGTTATCTGTGGTAAACTGCAGTCCAGAAGCGAAGAATCCTCCTTCTGACAGAACATCAGAAGGTCTACATACCCCTGGGTAGCTCAATTGGTTAAGTGTCTGCCTTCTGCTCAGGTCATGACCCCAGAGTCCTAGGATCGAGTCCCACATTGGGTTCCCTTTTCAGACCCTCCCCCCATGCTTTCTCTCTTTCACTCTCTCAAATAAATAAAATTTAAAAAAAGAGATAAAGAAAGAAAGAATGTCTTGGTGCTATGTTACACGCCTTTGTCATTTCCCTCACCATGTACACATTTTATTATCTCCCCTCATAAGAAGGGTTAGTACAGTACAATAAGGTATTCTGAGAGAGAGAGAGAGCACATTCACATAACTTTTATTATGGTACGGAGTTATAGTTGTATTTGAGTATTAGTTATTGTTAATCTCTTCCTGTGCCTAATTTTTTTTTAAAGATTTTATTTATTTATTTGACACAGAGAGAGAGAGATCACAAGTAGGCAGAGGCAGGCAGAAAGAGAGAGGAAGAAGCAGGCTCCCTGGCAGCACAGAGCCCGATGCGGGGCCCGATCCCAGGACCCTGAGATCATGACCTGAGCTGAAAGCAGAGGCTTTACCCACTGAGCCACCCAGGCACCCCTCCTGTGCCTAATTTTTAAATTAGACTTTATCATGAGTGCGTATGTGCAGGTAAAAAACCTACTATGTATGGGCTTCAGTACTATGCAGTGTTTCAGGCATCCATGGGGGGGGGCCTTGGAAGGCACCCCAGCTAGATATGGGGGGGATGCCCATAAACATGATAGAGAAACAGTTTCAGGAAGGAGTCCAGCATTACACACTCCTGAGACCCTCCTCCTGCTTCGAGAAAGTAAAAGCGCTCTTTCTCCGGAAGCTTGAAATTCATGATCATGTTCTCTGTAACACATTTTTAGTTTTGTTGAAAGACCTGAATTTGGGGTGCCTGGGTGGCTCAGTGGGTTAAAGCCTCTGCCTTCCGCTCAGGTCAGGATCCCAGAGTCCTGGGGTCGAGCCCCACATCGGGCTCTCTGCTCAGCGGGGAGCCTGCATCCCCACCCCCGCCGCCTGCCTCTCTGCCTACTTGTGATCTCTGTCTGTCAAATAAGTAAAATCTTTAAAAAAAGAAAAGAAAAGAAAAGGAAAGAAAAGAAAAAGACCTAAATTTTACTATCAATAGGGACTTGCCCATAGATATCAAAAGCCTAAAATTTTTAGAATTCCTATAATTAATTCAAAGTCCTGCAAACAGCAGATTGGAGTAAAAGTAAGCACAACGTTGATAAATCAGAGCCAAGTGCTTTTTTCAAAAGCCTGAAATGATCCCCTGGGGTGAGGGAAGGTATAAAAGTCGGGCATCCTTCATTTGGGCAACATTGGCAGGCACCAGTCACAAGGAGGTACTGTGATGAGCTCTTGGGGGAACAGAACTGAACATGTGAGGGCCAGCCTTGCCCACGGAGCCCACATCTCAGTGGGTAAGTTCTCAAGCATCATTCGGGGACCCTCTGTGAAGAATGGAGGCAGGGCAGATGGTGGTCCTACGAAGCTATAAATTCAAGTCTAGCTGCGTTTAGGACCAGAGTTCTCAGGATCACCTTCACAGCTCATGAAGCACTAACTTCCTCCTCTACGTATCGAGCAGATACAGCTACTGCATTGGATGATTTAATGGTTAGAGATGAAGTAAGAGTTTGTGATATGCCTCCAGCAAGGAAGCAAGGTGTGGTCAGACTCACGAGACGGTGTGACCAACTGATAAATCCCCAATCTACCAGTTCTGATGGGAGCAATTATGCCCCATCTGATGGTCTTCTGCCTAACAGATAATCCTTCATTACCAGAAAAACTGACAAATTTCTTCCTCAATTTTCTACTGGAATGTTCTGAAGAAATGAGAAAGAGACCATACTTGAAAATAGTAGCAAAGAAAAAAAATGCCGTGTTGTGATAGAGGAGCAGGTGTAAAATAAAATAAAAACACTCAGCAAACACTCTCCCCCACTGGAAAACAACAAAATCCAGAATTTCTTCTGAGGGCCACTGCATCTGAAGCAGGAGAGTACTTTTTAAATAAGAAGCAAGTATTTCTATTCCATAGGAATGGGTTTCTAGTTCTAGAGCTTGCTTCCCACCAACTGAATCAATGATATTTGCAGGGAGGACAGAGAGAACACAGAGCAAACAAGGCAACAAGGGAAGAACTTCAAGGATGTTTTTACCTGACAGCAGACACTGTAGGCTGAAAGCAAAGTGCTTCTGATCGGCAAGAGCTGGGTACTTGAGAGAGAAATGGGTTTTGTTTTGAATTCCAAGGCGGCCTGACTTCAAGAGAGAACCCAAGTTGGAAGGACTAATCATCACGTGGGTAAAATGCAATCAGGGCACTCTCCCACCCTACAGGAAGTTGCCGAATAAATCACAGAGTCTGAATGGGGGAGCTAAGTGGGATTCGTACTTTGAGAGGCGAGAACCCACAGAAAAACCTGGGGAAACACATCAGAGCAGTATTTCTGCAGAAGGAAGCACTGCTTCCCACATAAGGCCACCAGTGTATACTTCCTTATTAATGTTAATACTTTAAAGGGCACAGGGGCTTCAGAAAATGGAAGTGAAAGCTCAAGAAAGTGGCCAGCCTTGGAAGCTTGTATACCATCATAACAAAGGGTGATAAAGTGCAAAAAGGGAATGAATAAAGGAAAAGAGGTTTGGGGCCCTGACAGGTAGTCCATTGGAGGAAGTGACAGAACCTACATGGGAGTCACCGCTGTGGAGTAAGCTTTGCTATGCAGACTCGAGGGATAAGAAAAGGGGCTACCTTTACAAATGGAAGTTTATGCCACCCTTCAAAGGGAAATTCATGCCTGATGTTAGGCAGACAGGAGAGCACGGCCTTCCTCCCCTGCCCGCCGTTTCTCAACTGCCTTCAGCTTAACAGAATTCTTATGCTAGAGTGGCATTTTGAGGGGTGACATATTTTGAGCCCCTTTGGAGACCCAGTTTTACATTTGAAGTGACTAAATTATGTGCAAGACTTCATTTCTGCCTTCAGCCCCCACCAGCACAGTGGCCCCCCATGCCAAAACACCTGATACCAGGTGTTTTGATGTGACATAACCTTGGTTCAAATCAACAGGCTCAACAATCCAAAAATCAGTTGGCCTAAAACTTACTTACTTCCTTAGGGCTTATACTCCTATTTGTTCAATTGGAATAATGATTCATAATTACTTAGTAACTGAATAAGCTAAAGTCCCTCTGTTTGGTAAACCCAGCCTCGTAGTGAGCCAAAGGAAGGTAGAGAAAAGCCAGCAGAGAGAGAGGACCACGGGTAACCACTGCAGTTCTGTTTCTGCACAGATGGGCGGTGACTGTGAATGCTGATCTCATTATATACATCATGAACAAATTCAATGATAAAGAATCCTGTCTTACTCCAAATTAAGTCTGTGTTCCACAGACCTATGAGGTAGACCTGGCTGCAGGTCCTTCTCTTTGTCTCTTCAACATGGTATGTTTGTGTTTCTTACTTCAGTAAGAAATCTTCCCCCAAACGGTTCATTCCAGGTCATTCTATTGCAGGAGGCCACCCATGGTGGGCTGCCCATCTGTGTTCAAAACTTGAATCAATCTTCACCTCCTTCTTCATTGTCAGTACTGACCTATAAACCCCTCTTTCTGAAAGGGACCGCTCTCGCTCCCCAATGATTTGGAAGGCAATCTGTCATGCTAACTTCAATGATCTGACCACATCACGCCGTCCCATGAGGGAGGATGTCTTGACGTCACTGGCAGGACACAGGTACAGAAGGAACATTGTCATAGTTTTAACATGTTGTATGCATTTTTGATGAAGCCTTTCTGTTTATAATAAGTGATGCTGGATATCCATTCACAGAAAAAACATGAAGTTTCTGTATTATGCAAATTTAAGTAAAAAGTCAGCCAATTTATGCAAAATATTGGGTAGAACACAACACAAGTGGGACACGGTGTGGCAAAACCTTGAAGCGGATAACACAGATGACCGAGGTGGGACAGAATGCTGCGGAGGAATGGGTTTTGGGGGTGGAATTGCTGGGTTTTGCAGCAGCAACACTAAAAGAGAGTGGGGATGAGGGAGCCCTCCCTTGCAAATACTATTTGGCAGGTAGCTCTTCCTTCTCCCACAGGTAGAATTAGGCTTGCTCAGAAGCTGTGGTTCTCTTCTGTACTGCATCCATTTAGGGCATAAAAACACAGGAGAAATGTGGAAAATTTGGAAATGTTTACAAAAGAGTAAACGGAATCAATAAGCATCTGGAAAACGCAAGTAGATGAAAAATGGAATTTTCCAAGAATGGCAGGAAAGTAAGGAATAAATTTAACTCCAAGCAAAGAGAATTATTGTTGGCTACAGTGAGTGTCCTTAGCAGGGGTTAGTGGGCTGTCTGGAGGCATGGGCCTCCCCCCACCAACCCCAAGTCAGGGCGGAGTGAAAGGAAAGAAATGATCTAGAAGGGGGGGGGGGCGTGGTTCTAGTCCCTGGGGCATGGCAAGGTTGGCTGATTCCACTGGGTGTTTTAGAGCACTAACCTCTCAGTCTCAGTCTCCGCAGCTAATCAATGGGGATAACAATTCCTCCCCCACCCCCATCAACACCTCTGATTTACTGAAGGGCTTTAAAGTACAAAGAGACGTATTTTATCCTGCTGTATAAAGCAGTCATTAATAACACAGGATGCTCAATTTCACCCAAAGAGAGATGGGGGGGATCACAGACACAATCAGGGATGCAGGGTTTTTTTTAGTGCTGAAAGAGCGAAGGTCCAAGAATTGATATATAATCACAGAATAAGAACACAGGGGAACCGAAGCACGTCCTCAAATGACTTAAAAACTGGCACCAAAGCCAGTTGTTAAATACTCAGGGCCGTTCGCAAATGTTGAGGACATGCAGAGGCTGGAATCCCAGAAGTTACTGATAAGTTAAATGTGTTTTCCACAGTCGGGGTGGCAGCAGGAACATCATCTGGGGAACAACTGCTTGAAATCAATCACTGAAAAGGAGTGGCGCGCAGCCGTCTGAGAGAAAACATGACTGAGGGCAACGCGAGAAGATGCTCAGGAGAAGCTGGTGAGCCATGGGAGACGGGCCTCTTATTATTATTATTATTGGACCTGACCATGGGCTTTTCACCTCCTTGTGCCATTTCACTCTCAGGGCCCCATGATACAATCAGTATTGAGACTGTTCCCATCCTGGAGATGAGTAAGCAGATACAGAGAAGTTAAGCAACTTGTACGAGCAAGTGAGTGGCAGATACAGGATAGGAACCCAGGCAGCGTGACGACGCTACACCCTCACCCACATCCTCGCCTGTCAACTGATGATGCCAAGGGGTAGCATCCAACACCACTTTAGGAAAAGCTGCCAAAGTCTGGGTATGAGGTGCCAAGCACGACTAAGAACCATATGCAATCTCATTTAACCCTAGATCAACCTTAGGGAGTAGGCAGCGCTCTGACCTCAGCCAGACAGATAAGGAAACCAAGGCAGACAGGGGCACATGGGAGATATGAAAGAACCTCCTGACCACTTGGGGCAGTGTTTCATTATCATGGCCCTCTGCCCCACCCCCAAAGAACCCTTTTTTCTAATCACTCCCTTGTGAAATGTTAATACCACAGCAGAGCTGTTCATTTGCTTATGTACTGGATAGACAGCTATGCTTTATGTATAAAAAGAGTAGGATTTTTCACCCCACCAAGGATCAGTTTTTGCCCCCATTAAGAATGGAGCCAACAGCTTACAGGATCCTTATGCAAGTAGTTCGTTGTGGTTCAGGAAAAGTGGTTCATTTCTTAACTTCTCATTTAGTCCTTCGGTCCTTTAGTATGTCCTATACATGTACGTATTTATTTAAAAGATTTTATTTATAAGAGATTTATTTATTTGAGAGAGAGAGAGAGAGAGCGACCTCGTGGTGGGCTCGTGGTGGGAAGGGGCAGAGGGAGAGGGGGAGAGGGAAGCCTCAAGCCAACTCCCTGTTCGGTGGAAAGCCTGACAGGGGGCTCGATCCCAGGACCCTGAGATCATGACCCAAGACAAAATCAAGAGTTGGCTACTTAACCAACTGAGCCATCCAGGTGCCCCAATCCTTCGGTATTTATTGGCGGAAAGGAATAACAGACACAAGAGACTATGGTACGGTGTGATTCCATTTACAGAATGTTCAGTAAAACACAGAAAGATACATGGTGATAGAAATGTGAATAGTGGCTGCTTCTGGAGGAGAAGGATAAACAGAAGGAAAGGAGGGACTTTCTGACGATGCAAATCTTTTTTATCTTGATCTGGGTTATGGTTACATGCCTGCATACCTTTGTCAAAACTTATCAAACTGCACACTTACGTAATCTACATTTACCGAATATAAATTATCTCCCAATATAGTTTTCAAGAAAGTATTTCCTAGTATGTGCCAATGGGGGTACTTTAAAAATTGGTCCTGAAGACCCTTTCTGACTTGCTGCTAGATGCCAAGACTCAACCAAATGGTCTGTGGTCACACAGGGTCAGGGAAACAAACAGACCCCACGATCTGACTTTACCAATGTCCGCCCTGGAGTCCCAAGCAAAGATCTGAGGCCCGTGTCATAATGGAGTGGGGAAAAGTCTACTGAGCACCCCCCTAAGTCAAAGGGATCTAAGAACTTCCATTTGAAAACAGGTTTCAAAATCGAGGGTTCCGAGGTTCATACAATGACTACTACGTAAGAGGGAATGAAAGTCCACAACATCACCACAGGGAAAAAGCAAGGGGAAGCCTTTCCTGGAATCGGAGAGCCTTCATTCCTCTGGATAGTGGCCCACGTGCTGCCTTGTGACACTGCTTGTACTTGGCACCGCACGATTATTTACGGCAGCACTGTTCTTTTGCTTTCCACATGCTTATGCCATTTTCCCAACTAGATCAGAAATGGACTATGGTCTGGACTGTGTCTTTACATCGGGCTCGGTGGCCATGCATGGCACCTTACCATCAGATTTTGGGGACCACCGAAAACTGAGAGTATCAAATTTTCTGAAACAGAGAGTGGGAGAAGCTCTGAAAAAAAAGGAACTTTGTGCTAGTTCTAAATGTCCAGTGGCATTAAAAGATTTAGAGACACAACAGGAACATGTTAAATTGGGCCCTTCTAGAACATTCTAAACATAAAGTCACTGCAAGTAGACAGCAGCCTTAAATCCTTATTCTGTCTATAACGGTGCATTAACCTCAAAAAGGGGGACATACTTGACAGACTTTAAAAGACACACTTTTAAAGAAAATGGAAATGTGATCAACTAAATAAATCAGGTTTTTCAGAAATCTTCTTCATAAGGGTTGGTTAGAGAAAGAATGGCCAGGACTAAGAGCTTCCAGGTGTTGAGAAGCTACAGTGTATCAGGTATCCTGCTGGGCACAGTACCTTACTCTTCCTGACCACTCTAGAGAGAGGTACTCGTGTTATACCCACTTTACAGAAATTAAAGGTGTTGATACTTGCTTAATTTAGAATGATGGAAGCTAAACGGGAAGTAGGAAACAGGCTTGAGACCTTCCACTTTCATGCTCAACCCGCATTCCGATTCTGCTCTTCCCGTGTGACCGGTAGCCTTAGGTAAGCCTACAGGGGGGATGCCACTGCATCTCAGAGAAGGGAAACAGAGCTCAGAGCTCAGAGAGGGAGTAGCCGCGCTGGCATCTGAATGGGGACACAGATCCATGAAGGGACACATCACAGTGTGCTCCTCTCGAGGAGGTACAAAATATTTAGGCAGTTACTATGTTTTAGTAGGTCCCCAGGAGAAGAGCAGGCCACCTGGATATGGGCTCAACCAGCCTCTGGGTTACATCTAGTTAAGCACAGAGCCACCAAAAGACCTGAGAGCTGACCGGGGGACAGAACACCGGGTGGGGACTGCCTGCCAAGCGGCCGTTTTTCTGGCTGGAAGATCAAATGTCCCCCATATACTGTGTTCACTGGGTACGTCCATTTCCGGATCTTACCTGCACTGTCTGTACTGTGTAGATTTTCTTCAGATTCGAGGCACACTCAGCGGCTGTGGCACCAGGAAGGGATCTAAGGAAACAGAAATAAAGAGCAAAGATACAAGCGAAACAAGGAGTCAATGTTCATGAAGTCAGTCTGCAGGTTTTCATACAAATTAGGTCTGAAACCACAGCAGCAGACATTTCTGGGATGTGATTTAGAATTTAAAATGTGAAATTCCTACTCTGTGAAGTCATGCGTCTGTCTCTCCTAAAAGCAAGCATATTTATTTGGTGGGAAAAAAAAAAGTAAATGTATGTAAAAAAGATATTGGAAACTTTTAAAAATCACATTTTAAAAAATACTAAACCTTTAAAAAAATCACATTAAAAAAAATACTATAATAACCTTGTAATAACAAAGCCTTTTTCTAGGACTTTGGATGTGAAACTGTGCCCAGAGTACAGGTGACTGAAATCATAGGCTCTTGGCCCAGTGACATGTTTGAAAAACTTGTTAGTTCTCTGGTGGTAAATATTCAGGAACTCTTAAGAAACAGAGTAACTTTTTGCCAACTTTAAGAAAACATGATTACTAAAAGTCAACTTTAGTTTCACCTGAAATTTGCATATATTTCCCCAACATGTGCTTTCAGAAAAACTCAGTTATTTTCTCGGGCTGATTTAATTAGTTCTGGGGAATTCTGTGGTCAGAATACATTAATCTTTAGTTTGCCATACGGTCCACTAGATGGCAACATACGACAGGTTTATTCAGCGGAAAACTTGGGCGCTAGGGACAGGCCTTACCCCAGCACCATTCCTGGGGTTAGGGGCAACGTAACAAGGTCTCATCAGTCCTTAGAAGCAGAGTCTCATTTCTTGCTACCTTTTCCTTTTTCCTATATTGAACTAGCAGTTCTTGCTCAAGACTGTCGGGACCCAGAAATGTCTGGGCAAAGGGGAATATTCACCTCTCAATTAATGCTTGAAAGCCCTGTGTCCGGTGGCGAGGTGGGAAATGAAGCTTGCGGAGAGGAGAACATTCTGGCTCACAGTCAACCCGGAATCTATAAACCGGAACTATGGACCAGTGTTCCCTGGTGTCTACATGGAACAGAAAAGTGTCCTTCTGAATACAGTTCCCTGGCTTCAAGGTCACTAAGGAAGTATAATTGTGGACTAGTTTGAGGGCAAACGAAGGAGCCTGTTAAGTTGGTGATGTGATAAATTAAAGCTACCCTAATGCATGGGCTTCCAATTCTTTCCCAGTTGTTCATAAATGTGCTGGACATTAAAAAAAAAAAAAAAAGGCAAATCCACAATAACCAGCGTGATCGCATTTTCTTGCTAGACCTGAAGCCTAATACAACTATGCTGAAGAGAGTGGTGAAGAGTGAGATATTCGGTCAGCATCTAGCTAGGACAGTGCCCGGGCCCAGATGAATCCATCAGTCCACAGAGATTGCCTTGACATGATTAAGTATTAACCTACTATTTAATGCAGGTTTTTATACTGGTTTTGGTTTCGATTATAAAATGATTGGGTGAAAAAAAACCCCGCTAAACAGACCTTGAACTTTTTTTCTGGATAGATTTTCACATGAAAAATCTTTCCCTTTTACAAGAAAATCTATTGGCATTTATTCCAATGCTGATTTTTTCCCCCCTTTGGGAAGTTTAGCTGACCTCTCTACCAGAAATGCCGAGCAAGACATCCCTGCATCACCCAAAGCACACAGGAGAGCAAAGAGAGAGCTCCTTCACTAACAGGATGGAGGTTTGTTGGGATCCAAAGGAAAGAAATGTACTTTGCCTTTCTTTCATTTTTAAAACAGCATATTTCTAAGTTTTACTATTTTTTAAAGTCACACTTCCATGTGTAACGTGTAGAACTTGAGTATTTGAATGTTCGCCTTAGACAGCATTCTATCAACTTAACACAATGCGAGGATAACACCATTTAGCCTGGAAAAAGTTTCTGATGAACATGTGTTTTCTCTGACTCTTTTTAAATGCCTCTGTCTCTATATTCTGATCTTTTAATTCTATTCCAGTGGAGGAGAAAATTATACAAAATCATTTAGGGCCCCTCAGTTTCAAAGTCCAGTTTTTTTTTTTTTTTTTTTTTATAGAAGCCTAGTTTCCAGAGTCCAAGCAAGGGCTCTAGAATAAGACGAGAAGGCAGCACCGTCTGTGTGAGATGACAGTATGAGGGCTGGTGTGCAGTGACTCCATTCCCACTGGTGTGCTAAACGTTCTACCTCCTTTACGGCATTGAACCCTGGCCACCCAGCTTTCTGAGAATCGCCTTTCTGGGGCAGCCGAGGAGAGAAGCTTCCCGCTAAAACAGATCACCCTCCATGATGGGTCTATTCTGATTAGTGTGTTGTGATGTGAAGGTATGGGCATTTGAAGGAAATACATCAGCTCCTCTGTATTCTGGTTTCCTAAGTTCTTCACAGGGAAGTTTGGATTCTGGGATCTCAAGGGTTTCTTGCAGCTGCTGGACAGTTTTAAGGCTCTCCAGGTTTCAAAGTAAGGAAACAATGGTGCTGGAAATTCTGATCGTACTTGGTGGCTGGCTTAGCCAGCGCGAGGAAGGACATTCTTCCGCGAGCCAAGTCCGATCCTGACAGTCCTTGAAAAATCACGCTGTGCCTAAACCTCAGGCCCGCCCTAGGACATCTTTAACAAGCAGAACTGGACCATAGCCACGAAATCAATTTTAACAGGGTAAACAGGCTGAGATTTTAAAATAATCTGTCTTGTAAACAGGTCAGTCCGGACTGGACTCACTGGTTCAAAGTTGAACCAGAAGCTGTAGTGTCTACGGTTACTGTTTCTTAAAGTAGCAAAACAGGCTGCTCGTGCCAGAGCTGTAGTGCTGGGCAGACCGCCCCACACCCCCTCCTCCCCGTTACTCTGAAAGAGAGCTCTACCAACCGGAACATAAATGTTGGCCATGGACTTTGAGGAGAGACACAGTTTTACTCGTCTCACATATACAGGCTCTTCTCCTATCTTTTAAGTCTTTTTATTCCATTCATGTTACAAACAGAAACCTCCCAGCAGAAACCCAACCCAGCCCTTGCTCTGCAGCCAAAGGTGTTTATCTGGGCGTGATCTTGCCCCCCAGGGTGACATATGGTGGTAATATTTGGAGACATTTCCTGTCATCACACCTGAGGGGGATACCAGGGGCCTCTAGTGGGTAGAAGGCACAGGACAGCCCCACAACAACGAATTATCTAGTCCAAAAGGTCACCAGAGTCAACGCCAAGAAACCCTGACACAGACACGTAACAAAGAGTCTCTGAGGATTTATGATTTATGTAATCCACAAAGATTCAGTGCACACCTCTTTCAGCTGATGGGGCTACATCAGTGGTCACTCTAGACAAAGTCCTTGTCCTCATGGAGTTCTAGAACTAGCCCTGCTGCTTTCTGAATTCCCCAGACCCCCAGAAGAAAAGCAACTCTGATCAGATCCCCTCTTCTTTGCCCAGAAGGGAGGAGATGGGAGAGAAAGCTGTGAGAGAGGCATATGTATCAATGACGACCCTTCCTAGAAGGACACATAGTCCGACTGGTGGCTAATCACAGAACCAAGGAATCAGGACCTGTTTGCACATCTCTGAATTCTATGCCACCTTCTCCCAGCACGCAGCTACAGGTGAGGAACCCTCAGTGAGACAATAAATGTTCCCTGGGTGGATCAGATTAAGGAGTTGGAAGTGTCTGCCAGGAGTCTTTCCTTTGATTTAGTGAAATCAATGTAATAACGGGATCCTTTTATAGAGGGTTTGCTTATGCAGTCTCTAATCTTACAGCAACCCCGTCAAGTTGCTATCATCATCCCCACTTTACTAATTAGGAAACTGAGGTGCAGAGAGGCTTTTTAAGTAGAAAAATCTGGGTTCTTTCCCTGGTCTAACTCTGATGCCCATGATCTTCCTCTTAGATAAGGAGAAGTAAAAACCCAGCAGTCACTGTCATCATGGGAGGGTCACCCACGGCAAATCTTAGGGCAAATCCCTTTCTCATCCCTTTTTAGGTTATCTACTCTCTCCTTGGACCCACTCTGGCCTGTCATTCTTCCACCGCCATCCACCAGGCCACGCTGTTGGAAGGGGGCGGACGCAGAGATGCGGAGATGCAGGGCTGACTTGGAGGCTACCAGAACCCCTGGCATTAATGACATCCCAAAACGTCATATAAGAGACACAATTCAGTAAGAACACACATACAGGTCATCATCTTCTGGGGCTAGGTATGAGAAGAAGACAACTTTAGCAAACAAAAGCTACAAATGAGCTACAGCAGGAAGGTAGGAAAGCAGAAGGGTTAAGATGATGGCCCTTGGAACCCATGGATTTGCATTCAAGCTCCAGTTCTGCCAACTCCCAGCTATGTGGCAAGCCTGACCCTCTCTGGCCCCCACTTCCCCTTTCTGAGAACATGGTCTCTATGGCACTCATTGCTTTGCTACTTAGATAACATGAGTGAATGCTCTACAAAGCATTACCCAATATCTGGCATCTAATAAGCCATTGTTGCTAACATCACCATCGTATCATCACCATCAGAGGCAGAGAACCAGGAAGAGATAAGAGAGCAATAAGAATTAAGAGACACTGAACACATTTTCTAATCTGTGGGGCAGCCAGTAAGAATCCCAAGAAATCTGTGGGAGTTACACACAGAGCTGAGAAACTCCTAGATTCCTTCCTCAGAAAAGAAAGCCCATCAGGTGCCAGTATCTCAGGGCTCAAGGCTGGGGCTACCCTGACAGCTATTTCCGCTTGGACTTGGCTAATCCAGAAGTTGTGATGGTTATGGCAGAAGTGGGAGGGGATCCTTCCAGGTCTGCCAAGTAGATGATGGGTGCACAGGTAAGAGGGGACGTCTTAATGCTGCATATGACCCACACCCCCCACCCAGCTTTACACGATGTCTGTGCATCTTCAAATGCATAACAAAGTAACAGGAAATGCATCTCAAGGCTCTTTATGTAAAATTGGTTAAAATTTCATTTGGGGAGTTAGGAGAAAGCAGACAGTCTCATAAGTTTGGACCAACTGTTCTACTTAAATGGTTTCTAGGCACCTAAGCACCACTTACATGCAAAAATTAATGTGTTACTTACAAATTGTCTTTATCTGTTCATTAAAGCAGGTCCCCAAGATTCTCACAACACAGAACACTTTCAGCTCAGTTTAAGTTTGCAGTGCTTCAAAGCATTTTATCCTCTCTCTTATTCTAGAAATATGTACCGAGACTCCAATAATTGAAAAGAAAGAAAGAAAGAAACAACCCTGTGTATCCTGTGTTCCGTGCATGCACAATCTCACTCCATCCTCATTCAAACACCATGAGGCAAATACCGGTTGGCGTTTCCATTCTGCAGATAAGCAAATGCAGTCTGAGGGTGGTGACCCACCAGAGACACAGAGTTGGCTAGGGCTAGACCTGGGACTTGAACTACAGGTGGCGGGAAGCCTTGCTCGCAGTTACCAGCCTAGACGGATCACTTATTCCATGACCCCTCCTCTGCTTGGTGCCATGAATTCAGCTCTGCACCAAGCAGTCTCAACTCCTCTGCAGCTTGCAATTGTTGTATCTCCCTGCATTACGAATGGGCCTTCTCCCCTCAACCCCACAGGCGCCCTTAAAGATATGGCTGCTACAGGGTGCCTGGGTGGCTCAGTGGGTTAAGCCTCTGCCTTCAGCTCAGGTCATGATCTCAGGGTCCTGGGATCGAGTCCCGCATCGAGCTCTCTGCTCAGCTGGGAGCCTGCTCCCCTCTCTCTCTGCCTGCCTCTGTCTACTTGTGATCTTTCTCTGTCAAATAAATAAATAAAATCTTTAAAAAAAAAAAAAAGAAGATATGTCTGCTACAGGTGAGCAAGGCTCATGAATAATTCGTGGAGACAGAAGCCCTGGTAATACCCAAGGAAGTGATCGTCACTGCTGCCTGGCTAGCTCTTGACAGGCCGCGGCGCCACTTACCAGTGACCTGGACACCTGGAAATGCTTCTTACACAGAGAAGCTGGAAAGGTTTCTCCCCAAATCCTGCCTGCATCCTTGCCAAAGTGTGCTCGGCCAACAGGTAGCATCATCTGGTGTGAGAGCTACAGCATCTCCAGGCCCATGAGACACCTGCTGAATCCTATGTGATTTGTGTATATACTGAAGTATATACATCTAAATCAAGTCACCAGAAGAAATGCTAACAACCTGGCAAGTAAAAGCTAATGAACTATAGATAGCATCATCAAAAACACATAAAAATCACTTTTCTCACAGACGTATTTCTTGTCATCGCCCAAAGAGACGATCAAGATGAGGCCATCATTAAATGTGAAGGACAATCCTACCCAGGTTCTTAAATATGGGAAGGGTATCTACTTTGCAAATTGTGAAGCAGGGAGTCCTTGGCTTAACTGTTTCCCATGCAGTGGGAGCTTGGTTTCCTTGTCTGTGAAATTCGGTGGTGGGCCCAGATTACCCATCAAGTCCCACGCAGCTTCCTTATTTCAGAATGTGGAACGTGGGAGAACTGTGTTGCGTGCACTGTTCATAGTCACCGGGAAGTGGTGTTCGGCAGGGTGAGGGACACCAGTGCTTGGGGTCACGCAGTCCTTAGCTCCAATCCTGTTTCCGCTCTGTTAGCTGTGTGACCTTGGTCAAGTGGCTGCTCCCAGCCTCAATTTTCTCATATGTAAAACGTGGCTGGTATGTCCTACTTCAGTATTGTGAGGACTCGTGGGGAATTGTGTACAACACCCAGGGTCATACCTAGCAGGGACAGCGCATGCCCCATGCACGCGCTCGCACACACACACACACACACACACACACACACACGACAGATGTTGTTTGAAGAAATGAATACGGACAACGTTCCACCTCACGTGAGCGACACCTGCGTCTGAGCCAAGAGTACGGCTTTCATCTGAGAGGGAAACTTTAAAGCCAGAGGGATGTGTCTCCTGAAAGCCCGTCTAGGTGAATGTGCTCACATCAGACTCAGCCGTCAGAGGGAAAATCTGTAGAGGCTCAGTTCTGTGATGGAGAGCATCCCTCGGAGATCACGCGCTCCATTACTGCTGATTGCATTTTAATTACTTTTAAGATAGATCTGTGGCTTGTGGCCATCGCCGCTTCCTGTTTGAGAGTCACACGCAAAAAAATGGTCCCGGCCCTATTATTAACATTTAATAAGGGATCAACTGAAACACACTTCATAATCTAAATGCTTTATTTTTTGCATGTTTAGCTCATTTTCACTTTCCAAGGCTTCCTTATATTTTCATTCCCAGCCTATAAGCTCCTTGACATGAGCCACTGGGACTCTTTTCCTTTTGCCAGATAATTAATCCCTTGGTACACAGAGGTTGGGTGCAAGAGAGGTGACAGCAAACTGAGGCCAGGTTCTGGACTGTCACCCTGCCAGACCATTAAGGTCCTGCCAGCTGTCTTAGGTTTGAAAATAAGGAAATGGCATCTGTAATATTAAAGGAAAGAAAATAGATTTTTTGAGCAGCTAGTACCAGGGGAGGACTGGTAACTTTTCTGAGGGTGTTTAAGGCCTCCAGGCCCAACGGCAGGAAGCCAGCACTGCCGCACAGGAGAGGCTGTGGGCCCCCGAGGCAGAGCCTTTCCCTGACCTATGTGAACACCATTCCCCACTTCCAGAAAGTAAAATCCTGGGCTATAAGAAAGTCTGTGGGTTCAGAAAGGCAAAAATGGGGGCAACAGATGCAGATGCCAGCCGGTGTTTCCCTGTCAACTTCTACATCCTTCTACGTGGTCTTCTACCCTCACCTGGTCCCAACAGGCCGCTCTGTGAATGAGGATGGTTTGGGGATCCTCTCTATCAAGCCTGGCCTGGCACCCCATATCAGATTTACTATTATGGAGCACCCCATGGCGATGTGTGTGAAAGCATCACACCATGAAAGGGGTCTCCCTCTGGAACGTGGTACCTCCCAGAACATTCCACTGATGCCGTGGAAACGTGTGATATGAGAGGCATCCCTCCTGGGAGGCCCAGGACCACGCTATTGTCATGTTTGCATTCTTGGCAGCGAGAGCAGCGATGGACAAGTTAACAGGCTCCACTGACCTGATCGATAAAGAGAGCACTAGTTCTCCAGGGGTGATGCGTAAGACACTTGCTCCAAACGTGCAGTCCACCCCCGAGGTCTGAGAGAGCGGGTCCTGGGCAAGGCTGGGAGCTGGCACTTGAAGAGGCCCAGCCGGGTGGTTCAGATGTGGGTGGTGAGGGATGACTGTGAGGAACACTGGTTGGGTAGAGGCGAACCCTGAGGGGGGGTTGGTGGGGGACATATGTGACTGGCCTACCTTTGTGACTAAAGACACAAGAACACAAATACTCTCTAAGCACCTTCTGTGTGTACTATGAAGTCTACTCCGGGGAGTCAGGCATGAGGCAGTCCAAGTCTCATGGTCAAGAGGGAGGGACAGGGGACCCACCAATGATCCTTAATACAAATATGGCCTGTAAAAACGTGCGGTAGGAGTGCAGACGAGGTGGGCTCAATCCTGCTTGGGTCAAAGGCTGTTAAGGGCAATCTTTGCAAGGCCTTGAAGGATGCCCAACAGCTTTTCAGGTAGACAAAGGGCAGAAGCGCATCCCAAGCACAAGGGACATCAGGAGACAAATCTCAGAAGCTGGCAAGTCCATGGCATATGCAGGAAAAGGGCCACAAGTCCACTGTTAGCAGAGACTGGACACACTGAGTGGTATTCTGGAGTTGGGGACATATAGAGGATGAGGCTTAGGAAAAAAAAAGTGAGTTTCAAGTTAAAAATAGCAATATAGAAGTTTGTAGCATGATCTGAAGGTTGTGGGTTTTAGGTTTTGTTTTTGTTTCTAAGCTGGGGAGTGCTCTTTTCAAATTAGAGTGGCCCATTTCTAAAACAAACACCACAACAAAACCGGATCAGAGCTGCTCTGGTAAAAGTAGGGGTGGAGATACAGAACTCTACCTGCCAGGAGCACACAAGCCCACAAGAGAGGCATGCTTGCTTAGGTGGCGGGAGACAGAGTCACAATACACAGCTGTGGCAAAGGAGAAAGGCGGGGAGTTTTGGAATGACAGGACCAGGAGGAGGTTAGAAGGCAGAAGGCTAAGCCCTGGCAGCTGGTGGGGGAAGAGGGGGTAGGGTAGGGAGTGTGTGTGTGGGGGAGGGCAGGGATGCTGGGAGGAGGGAAGAGCTTAGGAGCAGGCAGGACCAGTCTACCTGAGGCCAGAGAGCGCAGGTGCCTAGGGAGCAGGCACAGGGAGACGGGGGGATGTCTTAGGCTTGGAGCAGGTTTTCCAACAGGGGATCAAACCTCTGAAGCACAGAGCCAGACAGGGTAGTGGACTCAAGAGAGAAGAGGATTTGGTCAAAGGAAATTCCAACTCTGAAAAATGTGTTGGATGGTGGCACTGCTAGCTGGCACGTGGCAGACAGGGTGTCCAGAGCTCAGGAGAGTGGTCAGGCTAAGGATGCAGGTTTACAAATGATACTTGGAGTAAGATGAACCACCATGGGAGAAGGGGAAGTCACTAGGAGTAGAATTCCACAGCCCCGAACCCTTCAGTGTGGGGTGACTTTGTGCCACGGCCTGGTCCAGGAGGAGAGGGCGGAATGATGCAGAAAGAACCCTGTGAAGTGGACGTTCCAGTGAGAGAAGGCGGACAGACACAGAATCCCATATGGAGAAAATAAGTGGGGTCAGGGGCACGGGGAGTGTGTGTCAGGATGTGCGTGCCGTTTCTGTCGCAGTGGTTAGGGCAAGCCTTGTGAGAAGATGACATCTGGGCAGAGACCAGAAGGGGAAGAAAGCGCAGTCCTAGCAGATGGTCGAAGGAAGAGCATTCCAGGCAGGAGGGACTGTTGGTGGTCAAGGCCCATGCTTGGGATGACAGAGAAAGAGCTAGAAGGGTAGAAGGGAGAGGGAGGGGGGGGGACTGGGATGGGGGGGAGCAAGGCACATGGGGCGGGGACAGGAAATGCTGCAGAGTCTCGCAGGCAGTTGTAAGTACTTTGGCTTCTGCTCTGAGTGAAGAGGAGAGCAGAGAAGTGACAGGCCTTAACTTGGGTATTACTTCAGCTGCTGCGATGGGAAGGGACCGTAGGTGGCAAGGGGAGAAGCAGGGAGAACACACTCCCACAGTGGTCCAGGTGGGAGAGGCTGTGCGGCTCAGGCCCAGGATGCAGGCGGTGAGACTGTGCTGGATTCTGGACACCCTTGCATGGTAGAATCAACAGCCTTTGTGCAGAGTGGGTGCCGGAGAGGGAGAAGGAATGGGGAAGGGGAGGAAGGGGAGAGTCACAGAGGTCACCACGATCTGGAGGCTGAGCAACCAGAAGGAAGGAGTGACTGCGAACTGCTATGATCTGAGATGGGACAGATGGAAGAAGGCAAATTTGGGAGAGAAGCTGAAGAGGTGGTTTGACATGTGCTGAGTTTGGATGTGTATTAGACATCCATATGGACACAGAGAGGAGGAGACGCATGCACAAGTATAAAATTGTGGGAAATCACCAGCGCACCAAGGGAACTGAACGCCTTGTAACTGAATGCTGTCGCTGGTGTGGCTGGGGACCAGAGGCCTGAGGACTGAGTGCTGTGGATAAAACTGAGGAAAGGGGGTCACCACTCAGAGACATGCAACCAAGAGCAGCTTCCAAGACCAAGACAGGATCAGGTTTTCGGTATCTTCATTCTATATCCCCATTCAAAATCATACCCCAAATGCTTGCATTCTAAGCCATACAGTCCAAATAACACACACACACACGGGTTTACTGGAATTTGCTATTGAAAATGCAAGTAACTCTACTTAAGGGGCTCTCCGTTTCATCCAGCAGGGGAAATGAGTTCAGGTTGCTGGCTTCCTAACACTAAGTTCAGACAAGCTGCTCCAGGGACTGTTGGGGGTGGGGGTAATGGGCGAGCTTCAGGTAACAATGTTACTTATCAATATTAATTAGGCACTTATTCTATGCTGGGCACCCATGTTGGTGCTTTATATTCATCCATTAATCCTCAGAACAACCCCTGGGAGAGAGAGCCTATGAATATCCTCATTTTACAGACAATGAAGCTGAGGCTTAGTGGGGGTAGATCACTTGTCTCTGGTCACAAAGTAGACTGAAAGGGAGGACAGGACAGATGTATGTGCCAAAGGAGAGTTTTAGGGATGAGAAGGACTCTGGATGCTGTGGAACTCAAAACTGATGCCCTTGGTGGCAGACACCACCTACGCTGGGGGTTGGGGGGGGAGACTTCCTTGTAGGGCTCTCCTGAGAGCCTTATTACTCTCTCTGGAATCTTGTTTCCCTAGGGGGAAAAAGTTATAAACAAAACTTCTAGAACACAATGTGTTCATAACCCCGAGGGAACGGGGCCAGCTGACATAAATGTAATGGACTCCCAGAGAAGTGGAAACAGCGTCAGTAAAAGTTATGGGATGATTGATCAGGCAAAATGAACTCAAATGAGCAATGCTGGAAGTAATTATAATTTCTAGATCAATCTAATTATTTCTATTCCAAATGTGGACAATGTGGCAATAACATTTCGTTGGATTACTGGCTTTCAGAGAACAAAAATACCCAAATGCATACGAGGAAAGCTGGAGTTTGTGTCTTCATTGAAGTTACTGTATTCTTATCCTGAAAGATACCAGATATTCTTAAAAAGTTGTGTGTTGTTATGCGGCATTAAAATCTTGGACCATTCTTAAAATGATGTGCCTTTAGGTAGACTAATTTTTGAGCCTTTAAAAAGAAACTCTCTTGATACTTGTTTCCACCAGGCAACAATCTCCACAAGTTAGAACATTAGACTAGAGGCCCCAGGTTTAAGGCCTTGAAAACAGATACTTAGCAACAATAGTTACAGCACACCTTTGAAAACAAAGACACATGATTTCATTCTGCTCATGTTAGCCAAAACCACTCCTACTATGACAGTAAAATGCTTTCTTAGCATCCCATAATGAAAGTGAAAATGTTTCAGACAAGGAGACTCTTTGTATCTACCCCACCCCCAACTTCTTCGGGTCCCCGGAAGAGACCGCTGCTCCAAGTGTCAGTTCTTATAGATTCTTATAGATGGGTGCTAATTCCAACAAGAAGAAAGGAATGAACTTATCTTCCTTAAAAGGATGATTATCACTTTTAAAAAATCTTGCAAGAACTTTATGTGAGGCTTTTAAAGACCAGATTTGGGTCTATTAAGTAAATTTCGTAGAAGACAGTCATATACCTTTCTTCCAAACATTTAACCACAGTTGCAGTGTCATCAAAATTTCCATAAGCTTTTGGGACAACCTTGAGGTGTCCTCTTTGTGGACCCACAGGGTAATGGATACTAAGAAGGGCTTTGCATTCATGCATTTATTCATTTATCAAAATTTTCTTGTGCTCCTACTATGTGCCAGGCACGGTTCTAGGTGCTGGGATATAGCAAGTGTCAAAAACTAAGGCCCTGATCATTGAGTTTCAACCAAGGGGAAAGTACTGAGGGACTTTCTGAAAAGTCCCGAGACAGGACAGTCCTGTCCCTGAGACAGACTGAAAATAAACAGATTCATACATAATACTATGTGGCAGCATTAAGCATAACAGGAAAACAAGACAGAGCAGGGGAATACAGCATGACTGCAAGATGGGGGTGTGCTAATTTAGACACAGCCGTCAGGGAGGCGTTTCTGAGGAGATGGCACCTGAGCTGTCCCCTGAGAAAGCTATAATCGTCCCCACTTTATTGACAAAGTGAGGTATCGCTCACCAGTGAATTCCCAGCGTCTAGAAGGCATGTGGCTGCACAGTAAGTTATCAAGAAAATCCCCGCCCAGTGTTTGAGAAAGAATGCCAAGAGGTGTCCGTGGCAGTTTCGGGGGCGGGGGGGGCGCGGAGTGGAGGCCCCCGCCGGGCCGTAATCCAGCCGCCCCGCACACTTCCCAGGGGGCCGGCCCACTTCCCCGAGCGCTGTCACAGCGGAGGTCGGAGGAGCCCCGCGGGGCCGCCAGGACAGCAGCGCTCTCCCCGCTCTCCGGCGAGGACCCGGCGACCCCCGGCCGGCCCATCTCCCAGCGCCCGGCCAGGACGGCCGCCCGCGGGCACGCTTCCTCTGAGGGAAATAACGGGGGAAAGTGCTGTCGAAACTTTCGGGGCTGCGCCTGTGCCCTCCCGGCCCGGGGCGAGGCCGCCAAACGCTCGCTCGCCCCGGCCCGGCCCCGGGCTCCCGAGCCGGCTCCGCGCGAGTCCTGGGCGCGCGGGCGGCCGCGGCGCGGGGCCGGGGCTCGGGCCCCGGGCGGCGCCGAGACAAAGCGGCGGCGCTGGCCGGGCGGGCGCACGGCGGCGGCGGCGGGGTCGGGGCCGGACGCGGCGGGCCCCGCGCCCCCTCACCTGTCGAGCCAGAAGGTCCAGGGCGAGTGCAGCGGGACCTCTCCCGGCTCGGGCCGCAGCGCCGACAGCTGCTGCAGGCCGAGCGGCGGCGCGGCGTTGGCGGCGTTGGCGGCGGCGGCGCGGGGCCCCGGCGGCTCCCGGGCCCGGGCGGGGGGCACGGCGGCCGGGGGCATCGCCATTTTCTCCGCCCCGCCTGCGAGGCCGGCGGACGCGCGGACCGCGGGGCGAGCGGCGGCTGAGTCACCCCGGCCCCCGCCCGCCCGCCCCGGCGCGGCCGCCCCGCCCCGCCCCGCGCGCGCCCCGCCCCGCCCCGGGCCCGCCGCCCGCCTGGCCTGGGAGCCGCGCCGCCAGACCGAAGCCGGCCGACCCGCGGCGGGGCCCGGTTGGCACGGACCCGGACCCGGACCCGGACCCGGACCCGGACCCGGCGGGCGGCGGACCGACGGCTGGCCGGCCGGCCCGGGGGAGGGCAGAGCTGGCCGGGCACGGATGAGCGGGCTCCGGGGGGTCGGGAACACAGGGCCGGCCGGAGAGAGGGGGCTGGTTCTGCAGCCAGCCCGGAGGCCGGGGGGCGGGGGTGGGGGTGGACGGGCGGGTTTCGGAAAGATGGACGGATGGACGGATGCACCAGCGGACGGCGTTTCAGACGCACGTGGTGGGAGGGGAGGACCGGTGCGCGTTAATACCAGCGGTCTGAGGACGGGTGGGGAAGCCGGCAGATGGCTGGAGGAGGACGGAGGGATGGAAGGGCAGATGGAAGCACAGTTGGGTGCGACGGAGAGATGGCAAGGGGAACCGCTGGCCAAATGGATGAAGAGAATGGAATGCCCGAGAGCGCCCGAAGGGAGGGCCAGACAGACACAAGCCAGGAGCCACTGACTTGGGCACGAGGTTGTGATAGGTCAGTTTTGCGTTCCTCAGGGTGAGCACATGTCCTAACTCAGCTAGTTTCAAGGGAACACAGCTCCCATCCCGCCCTTTTCAGGGCCGCCAGGCGTCCATAGTAAGGGACTAAGTCTGGCCCCGAGTGTGGCAGAGTTCAGAGGAAGGTTCCCAAAGTCAGCCCAAGTCCCCAGACTTGCCCCAAAGCACCTGCAAGGAAAGACGAAACCGAGCCCTCTTGAACACAGAACCCTCTGCTCTCTGAACTTCTGAAGACAGAGGAAATCCCTGTGGCTGTAAGATTCCTGGGTCCAAAGAAAGAGGAATCCTCTTGGCACCGCTCCTTGGGGGCTGTGAACACATGTCATAACTGGCATGGGCATGGATGCCCTCTTGAAGCTCGAATTTCGGTTAGCCCCTTCCTTCCTGTAGCAGCTGTGGATGGAGAGTTCCATCGTCTCAGATTTTCTACCTGACCTAGCAAGCTCTTAGCTTGAGCATTCACTGGGATGGACTAGAACAGGACTGTAGACCAGATAGGTTCAAGGATTGCAAATGCCTATTGTAAAGCCCAAGGTAGGTGCCTTGCCTAAAAAGTATTCAAGTTCAGATAAAATGACAAGCTAAATGAGACCAATGCTTTGTGATCTCTGCTTCAAACATACTTTATATACAACATATGATGCTGAAAGCATTGACATACTAATAAAATCCTCTGGCTCTGAGATCCCAGGCTCCTTTTGGTTAGATACAGGGTTTTTTTGTTTGTGTGCTTTTTCCCTTTTATTTTTTTCCAAGAAAAAGCATATGTGGTATTGTTTAGGCTGTTCTGAGTGTATTAATTCATTTAATCCTAACAGCAATCCAGTGAGGAAAGGACTATTTTATGGATGAAGAATGCAGAAGGTAAATTAATCCCAAAGTCACACTGCTAATAAGTGATATAACTGGGGTAGAACCCAGAGTCTAGGTTTTTAACTGCCAGGCTCTACTGCCTCTCTAAGTGGAGAATGAACAGGTCCACATAGTAAAAATAAGGCAGTGAATAGTAAGTCTCCCTCCCACCCAAGGCTATCAATCTTCCTGCCCAGAGGAAACCACTGTTAACAGTTTCCTTCCGGAAAAATGCAAGTAGGCACATGAAAGTGTGTATCTAGATACAGAAATTGTATACCTATCTATATCTTTTATAAGAGAAATAGAAGCATTTTATACCACTGTTGCACCTCCTTATGTACTTAACATTATGTATTGAAGATCTTCTTTTTTCCATATCAAAAAATATACCTTTACTTCAAGGGCTACAAAACAATCCATTGTAAAGAAATAATGTAATCTAATTCACTAGCCCTTAAGACTTATGTGGTTCAGTCATTTTCCTTTATAAATAATGCTATCATAAGCATTTTTATATTCAGTGTTTTTCTTCAGCTGCCCAAGTTTATTTCAGAATAAGTTAGGAGAAGTAGAATTTTGGTCTGCATTAAAAAAATTTGACACATATTGCTAAGTTATGGTGCAAAGTGGGTACATGGATTTCTATATAACTGATTTAGAAGTAATGGTTGATTCTGAAGTTGTGTTTATTAAGTGATAGTTATCTTCATAAAATTCTGAGGTAGGAAGGGACTTTTTGCCTTCTAATTAGATAAAGACTTGCCAAATTGTCTAGCCTAGTTTCTTCCTTCTGTCCTTCAACAATACTGTTGACAACAAAGGGTTAGCTTAAAAGTTTTATCTGCAGTTTCTAAAAGAGACTAAGTACCACATGATAAATTACTTCCAGAATTTACAACAAGGATCTGTCTGGCAATTTTTCCTTATTAAATAACAATTATGTACCTCCCTCTTTTTGCTTTGGCTTCCAGGATGCTCAGAATTACGTCTGATGCCTAATCAGAACATTGGTAATAACCAATGAAGCAGCATCAGTATTTTTATATTAACTTACTCCAATATTTATTTTAATGACCTAACCGCACATATGCATCTTACACTGTGAACTCCACAGATCCATTTTGGAAGGAGGTGATGTACAAAAGCATAAAATTTAAATGACCTTAAGATTAATAAAATAGGTCAGGCAACGTGGCTAGGATGAGAGGCAAGCAGAGAACAATGGGCCTAATTTTCATCCCCTTCCTGTTTGAAATGTGTAAGAGACTTAACTATTGTTACTGCTCTTCAGAATCCTCCTTAGAAGATAAAAAATTAGGAAAATCCCCCCTCCTCTTCCCCCACTTCACAACTGAACAGCAGGAATTAGAAATTCAGGGTAAAAAGGAAATGTGGAGATTATCGCACTGAGCCCCCCATTTTACAAATGAGGAAACTGAGGCCCAGAGAGGTGAGGTGACTTACCCGAGGCCACAGCTCTGGGAAATGACAGAGGCAGGACTAGAATGCAAGTAGCTTGAGATCCAGGCCAACGTGCTCTCCCACTGGGTAATGCGCACCTCAGACGACTTGGGGTAGCAGGAGGGAGGAAGAGAAGGTGACCCCACAGCCCCTAGCAACGAAAACAACAAAAAGGACTTGAGGCATTCATAAATAATTAAGCAATTAGCTGCAGCAGCTACTCCCCTCCCCTCTAGTATCCAGTCACCAAGGCAACTTGGGCAGGGTGCCTGCTGGTTGCCTAGTAACAATGTGGTCTGCTCCCTTGACATGCTCCCTAGGCATCAAAGGATTTGAGAGCTGAGAAGAGCCTTAGATGGGGGTCCCTATTCCAACACCTTCATTTTCCATATGGGGAAGGAGAGGCTCAGAGAAGCCGAGTAACCTGCCCAAGGTCACACAGCTACTCAGAGGCACAACTAGACTGCATTTCCAGTTGCTTTCCATTGCACTAGGGCTGCCTTGGGGACGCTGCAGATGGAGGAGAGATCTTTCCACCGTTCCTAGAAGAATGAGAAAGTAAGAGCAAGCCAGCCAGCAAGCAAGAGACAGAGACCTTGAGCTCTCATATGCAATTAGCAGGAGCTGGTAATCCCATCAGCCCAACTTCCATCGTCACCATGGCAACATGGGTGAGGCGGGTACTGGTTGCCTAGGAACCAGTGGTCCTCTCTCTACACTCTCATCCAGCTCCCTGGGAGTCACAGGAATAGTAGAATATTGGAGCTAGAAGGGAAGGCAGGCATCCTAACTCTGTTTCTGCCTTTGACTAATGAGGAAGCTGAGATGTGGGGGCACTGTGCAAGGTCACACAGCCACACAGCTAGCTAGTGACAGGGACTCATTGTTGGCCGGCCAGCCTTTCTTGAATTCCCTCTATTTGCTGCTCCTGTCATAAAACTATGGGATGGAAAACTTCACTCAGAGAAGTCAAAACACAGGAGGGGAACGGCTAGTGGTTCCCTGGAGGCACCTCTACCGCCCATCAAAATGGCGGCAGTGTCGCATACGACGCCTGCACACAGAGCAGACGAGGGGCACTGTGCACGTAGTTCACGGCAGTGTTTCTTAAGCCAGCAAGCCTGGGTCAAAACCCAGCAGCTCTCCCCAGACCTAGTAAACCTCTTGTCCCTCTATAGCTCAGTCTCTACATCTAAGGCACAAGCATCTTGACACTCCCTGTCTCTTAAGTCATCGCTAGGAGTAAACAGAAAACACCCATGTACCAAGTGTACAGTAAAGGTGCACTAATCCTAGGTATTCGTTTATTGTACATTCAGTAAATATTTGTTGCATGTCTGCTACGCAAATGTCACTGTTCTAGGCTCTTGAAATTCATTAGTGAGCAATACAGACAAAAGAAATCCCCGTCTCGCTGAGCTTACTTTCCAGTGGAATGAATATAGATGTGTGTGTGTGTGTGTGTGTGTGTGTGTGCGTATATAAATGAATATATATAAACACAAACACTTAAATATATATGTATATACACATACATGCATTATATATATATTTAAATGTTTATTGAATGGGCGGAGGAACTCATTGCCAATATGCTATGTTTACGTTACCAGGCTCCTTCTCTAAGACTGAGAAGTTTCCTGTTTACAGGGTGTGATGCTATAAATACGCAGGCCTGTCTTCTATGTGGGAACTCCCGGTTTCCTTTCTTTTAAAAGCGCTGAATAAAAAGGAAAGCAGTAGCCGCTAGATGGCAGACCTCAGTCTCTCAAGATTCAGGGGACAAGGAGGCCGAGGCCCTGCAGAAGCTTCCAGCAGAGGCCCCCAGGAGGGGCCTGGAGGAGGCGGGCTAGGGGCGGGGCGGGGACACGAGGAGGAGGCTTGAAACAGCTTTGGGGCACTGAGGGTGTCGCGGGAGGCTATGAGGTGGTTTAAGAGTTATTGCTTTAGTGAGACCGAAGCCTGCTTTAACCAAGATCCCGCCACGGGTAAGCTGTGTGACCTCGGTCATTTATTAACCTTGCTGAATGCCAGCTTCCTCACTCCACAGGCTGCTGTGAGGCGAGTAGGAGAAAACAGGTTTGTTATGCACCTCGTAAGCTGCACACAGGAAAAGCTCGACCCATTTTCCTTGTCTAGAATCCAGAAGACCCCTGAGGGTCTGGCTCAGAGCCGCAAGGGCAAGGGAAAGGGGTAAACGAAATAGCATTTGTTGAGTATTTGCGATGAGGACACTGATGTCCTTGCAACCACTGCGCCTGGAAAATGGGACATCAAGTTTCCGCAGACGCACCCTCCACATCCACAGCTGCCTAACAGCCACGCGGTCCTGGTTCTGCTCTTCCTGCAGCGCCTGCATTGGTTTTCCTTCCTTATTCCCACCAATAACGTCCACTCCCAGTCCTCACCTCCTGAGTTCTGGCCAATCACGACACGCTTCTGACCAGTCTCCCTGCTTCCGGCACTTGCCCTTCCAACCCGGGGCCAGACAGTAGTCTCAGCCGTTGTCTCCAATGCACCGATTCAATCGTGCCTAACGTGCTTCGCCAGCTTCCTATTGGCTCTCACCATCTCTTTCCGGTTGCAAAAAGGGCTCAGGGTCTTCTAGAGGCTTCCTGCCTTTCCAGCCACATGGCTGCACTCGCCCCATTCCTCACAGCTTCTCTGCAGCCTCGAGGCATCTACACAAGCAGTTTCCTCTGCTGAACGGACCCGGTCTCTGCTCTGCATGACTAGCTTCTTCTTCCACCCTGGCCTCCTGCGCAGGGGCTGCCCCACCACCCAGCTCCAGAGCAGGTCCTCATCCCCACTGATGCCCACCCGAACGTGCGTCATAGCTGCACGGATCTACTGCCCATCTCCCACCGCAGGACATCTGGTCCAAGAGGACCAGCCCCTGGTACCCAGCCTAGGTCTGGCCACGTGGATGGCACATCGCCAAGGTCTGTGAAGGAAAAGAACTGGGTATACAACAGCTGCTGGTTGAAAGGAACAGTCAGTGAATCTGTTTCCCAATGTCTAATCTTTCTCCTCTGCCGGTTTATCCTTTCTGAGGATGGTATATTACTCTTCCTAAAAAGCACCTTTTCCCCGCTGCTTCTTTGCTCAACCTGCAGGGCTGCCTCTCTCCCACAGGCTGAAGTCTGCAAATCCAGTCTAGCATTTGCAGTCTTCCTACTCCAGCCACCTTTCCGAATACATTTGCAAGTATATTTCCAAATATATTCCATTATATATACACATACCTAAATTTGCATATACTTGAAGATATATTAATATATTTCCAACATATGTATATGTATTAACATAGAGCAAGTATATGTATTTTGAGATATATATATATATATATATATATTCTGTATTTGGATGCATCGTCTTCTCCTTGCTGCATCTTCAGCTCTGCCAGGGCAGGAGATCTCGAAGGCAGGCCTGTGAGCTCCTCCCACCGCCCCCCCCCCCCCCCCCCCCCCGCCGTGCCTCCCCACTTCCTTGTGCAGCGTCTGGCACATGGGGGACTCGACTTGATGTGATCCATGTACTCCCCTCTCAGTAAACCTACTGTATGCACTCTCATCTCCCCACTTTTCCCTGAGGCTTCTCTTCTCTGCTCACCCAAATCCTCCATCCTTCAAGGGCCAGGGTAAGTTCTGTCACAGGAGCTCCGTGACCAAACAAAACTCCAGAAAGGGGCAAGATAGCTAGGGTTCTGGAGGCATGGCTGAGCAGGAGCCCAAACCCCTTACCACGGCCTGCTTTGCCTTAGGAAAGAAGTCCCAAAGACTTCAGGAACATTGGTTCTGTGGCCCAAGAATTCAGGTTAAGGGATCTTTGTTGTGACTGCACAGTAGTTCCCTGACCGGAAGAACAACAATTCATCTAGCTGTGAAAATTAATACAGGAAACCTCACGTAAAATGGAGTCAGGAGGCCAGAGGAAGCTCTCAGCACTACCACTGTGGCTAACTGCACACCAAACAGGAAGAGACGTACATTGCAAGCCAATACACCCACCTTCACCACTACCCCAGCAGGAGGAAGGCTTTCCTTCTCCTCCTCCAGCAACAGCCCAGCTCCTGAGATGCAGTCACAACTCAGCCAATGGAAAGTCTCTATACTCTGAGCTCCCAGTGGACTCTAGTGGGTTTTTGGTTTTAACAGCCTGCCAGCTTCCCCCTTTCTTCCAGAGGAGAGTGCTCCTCTCCTTTGTTCTCTGGACTTGCCAGTGGTTTGGCCGCAATTGGCTTCTACTGGATTCCAGTTCTCTGTTACTTCTGAATAAGTAACTGGAGGTTTCATATCTAAGGTTAACATAACCCACTCCTACTGCTGGCATGCAGACTGTTACCAAGGTTTGTCCCCATTACGTGCAACACTGCAGCAAGTGTAATTCTCTGCAAATCACTGGCTCCCTATCACAGACTAGTTATCCAAGCTCCCCTGGCCTCTCAATCAACCAAAGCTGTGAGGATGCTCAGGGTGGAGAATGCACCTGAAAAAGGAAAGCCAGCAGGCTTCAGCTTGGTCTTTGGAAATGTTTTAAAGGGAAGGAGAGATGGTCAGTAGAGGGGTAACGTGATCAGAAGAAGACCTCCAAGTGTGTGTTTGAGCCGACAATTAACAGCTGTGTGATCTGGGACAAATCTATCAACCTCTCTGAGTCTTCTTTCTCACCAACTGAAAAAATGCGTGGACTATTAATACTGGCTTCCCAGTGCTGCCTGGAGGTGAGGTCCTCCACGAGCCACAAAATGCCACACAGTCACTGGCTCTTGTTTCCTTATTACAATTCCCAGCAGAGCTAACGTGACAGCCTCTAGGCTACTTGGCTACAGGTGTTCTTCTTGGCACTCTTTGGAGATTGAGAGAAGAGTGTATAGAACCAGCCATCCCAGTTTGCCTGAGACTGTCCCAATTTCAGCAACATACATCCTAGAACTACCCCCCTCCCAACCCGTCCTGGGCGATCCAGAAGCCTTGGTCACACCAGGAGCGTGTCCACAGAGTACCTGGTGGCCCGCATCCAAGCAAGAGGCCTCCAGTCCCCACTGCAAGGTGACGCTTGGCTTGCGCGGTGGGGTAAGTCCGCAGAAAGCTGCTTACTTCTTCATAGTGAAGAGGTTCTTCAGGGATAAGATCGGATTTTGTGCCTTCACTTACGGTTCACTTAGGGGAAGCTTGTGCAAGCCTGTACTCTTGAGAAAGGGCACTGTGCTTTCCAAAGCTTCATTTTTTTAAAAAAAGATTTTATTTATTTATTTGACAGAGATCACAAGTAGGCAGAGAGGCAGGCAGAGGGTGAGGAAGGGAAGCAGGCTCCCCCGCCAAGCAGAGTATTTTAAAGATTCCTCGTGTACTGAATATACAACAAATATCTGGATAATGAATCTATGATTAAAACATTCATTAAAGTGAATATTAAAATATTTTATAAGTCATTTACTTCTTAAGAGCTGAGTCCTCTAAAATTTGCAAAGCTATTATCAATTGATGGGCAATTAGAAAAGGAAAATAAAGCAAGTTTGGAGTAAAGCCATATTATTTGTTTCCCCCCCAAAATTGGAATTGCATAAAATTTTCAGAACTGCAACTACTGAGCAAAGTGCAACATTAGGAATCAAAATTTGGAAACAGAATTTGAGGTCAAAGAAATCTCTGTAGCTACTCAATCTCTTTCCATTAACCAAGTGCTAGAATTGCATATTCCCAATACATAGAGATATTGTGATTTTTTTTTCCTTTTTTCCTGTTGGCTTTCATTTTTTACATATTATGCACACGACATTAAGTTGCGTGGTATGGTTATCTTTAACAGTTCCTTAGTTTGGGGGCACCAGGCTGGTTTAGGGACTACTGATCTCAGGGTTGAGTGTATATATATATATATATATATATGTAAATATATAAATATATATATGTAAAGACTCAGGGGTGCCTGGGTGGCTCAGGCGTTTAAGCGGTTAAGCGTCTGCCTTCAGCTCAGGTGATGATCCCAGGGTCCTGGGCTCAGCAGGCCCCCTGCTCAGCGAGGAGAGGAGTTGGCTTCTCCCTCTGCCCCTCCTCCCACCACTCTGTTCTCTCTGGCTCACTGTGTTCTCTCTCTCTCTCTCTAACAAAATCTTTTAAAAATGTGGTTTCTAATGGGAGTTATGATAAACCTGGTACCCCACAGACCACTGTGCACATGTGTTTTGGGTCACAAATATTTATTATCATTGAGCACGATCTTGGAGATCGCTAAGAAACACTTCTGTCCTTTCAAAACCTTCCAGGTCCCTCAGAACTAAACTCCGAATTATCCTAACTTGGAGTTAACTCTCTATCATTCCTAAAGTGCCCTTAAAAGGGCCCTAAAGGGGTCATTCTTTCTTGCCTTATGGAAAAATATTTCATATGCCTACTGTCCATAAAATATAGTACTATCTTTTTCATGTTTTGCACAAGCATAGTTTAATGATGCAAATAATCTCCTATCGTTCGTTCTGAGGGAAAATCATTAATAAAACCATACTCCTTGCAAGAATCAAAATTCAGCACTAAGAGGGCACAGACCACGCATAAAGGCAAGACCTAAGTTCATAGTGAGGAAACAAGCCTAATGATTATAGTGTCCAGATGGCAATGAGTAACTGAGTCATTCTCTCAAATCAAATAGCATCTTAATAAGTTGTTACATCACCCGGTTGATTTGATTTAACTGGAAAATGTCAGAAAACGAGTACAACCTACAGCAATATCATTTCCTGGGTTCATTAGTGGCCTGGGAATCCTCTCCTTTTATTCTGAAGGTGGAGTTACCTCCCCACCCCACCCCCCAATGATCTTTGGGTTTGTTTCTTTCAAAAGCAGCCCATGTTAAGAAGAGACATACCCCTAAACTGGAATTAAATAACTGGAATTAAAAAACTGGAATCCCAGTGTCTGGTCAAATCTTCTCTCAAAGAAAGAATTCAAACACTTCTTTTACCAGGCAAGCTGGTAAGTACAAGTTGTCATGGAAACAGGATGTATTCAAATTATACGAGAAATGACGTTCTTCATCTAACTAGGTGTTCATCTCCTCTAAATGGGGAGAAATTGTTGTAGCTGAAATCCATTATATTTCTTTCAAATCTGCATTAAAAACAATCATTTCCTTTATCTTATATAGGAATACACAGACAAAAAACCTCACTCTCATAAAAGGGAGAATTAAAATTACTTGCAAAGGAACTGGTGCGTAAATAAAAAGACATAAAATGAAAATGAATCCCCTGATATAAATCTCCTGACACATAGTGAAGGGGTGGGAGGAGGGAAACCAGAGAATATAATACATCCTTCACCTGCAACGGGACATATTTATCTTCAGTAGCATTAGTGACTATTTGTTATAGAATGATCTAGGCCAGCACAGTCCTCTAGAAGTTAGGGTGGCTTGTTACTTGTCACCATGGCTGATTAGAGCAGAGGTCCTCGTTCACTTACACACACCTACGGAAGACACAGAAGAAAGGCAATGCTGTGCTGAGCAGGTATTTCCTACTACTTAATAAGATAATTATTAAGAAACACATGGAATAAGCTAATTTTGTAGGGAGGGATTTACAGCATGGAAGCCCCATGAGGCCACCGTTGTACCTAAGAGGCAGCCTGAAATTCTTTTTGGATCAAGGTAATCCTGGGGAAAACTCTTTTAATTTTTTTCAGGTGAAGATAATTTCTCTACTTCCCTCCAAAAAGAGAAAACAGATTAAAAAAAAAAAAAATTTTTCAGCCTAGAATGCTGAGGTGTCAAGAAAACCCATATAGCACTGAAGACAATAATAATTCAAATCAAAATGCCAACAGCTCCAAAATAAACAAAGAATTCTTAAAACTCAACAAGAAGAAAATGAACAGCCTAATTTTAAAATGGGCAAAGATCTGAACAGACAGCTCACCAAAGAAAATATACAGATGGCAAATAAGCATATGAAAAGAGGCTTCACATTGTCTGTCATTGGGAAACTGAAAATTAAAGCAACGAGAATCCATTCCACTACACACCTATCAGAATGACCAAAACCCAAACACTGACACCACCAAATGCCCCTGAGGACACGGAGCAATGGAAACTCTAATCACACTGATGTGAATGCAAAATGGTACAGCCACTTTGGGTGACGCTTTCCAGTTTCCCATAAAACTAAACACACTAAAAAAAAAAAACAAAAACTAAACACACTCTTACCATACAGTCCAGCAATACAGCTACTTGGTATTTACTCAAAAGTAGTTGAAAATGTGTCCGTATAAAAATCTGCCCCCAGACGTTTATGGCGGCTTCATTCACAGTCGCCAAAATATGGAAGCGACCTTGAACGTCCTTCAGTAGATGAGTGGGTAAATGGAAGTGGTACGCCCATTAAATGGAATAGCATTCAGTGACAAAAAAGAAATGGGATTATCAAGCCATGAAAAGACACGAAGAAGCTTAATTGAATATGACTAAGTGAAAGACGTCAACCTGAAAAGGCCCTATACCCTATCAGTCAAAACAGATGACACTCCGGAAACAGCAAAACTACAGAGATAGCAAAAGGGTTAGGGGAAGGGAGAATCAACAGACCAAGCAAAGGGGGTATTTTAGGGCCATGAAACTCTTTTGTATGATACTACCATGGTGAGCACATATCATCCTACCTCTGTCGAAACCCACAGAATATACAAGATCAAGAGTGAACCCGAATGTAAACCATGGATTTGGGGGTGATAATGATGATTCACTGATTATAACAAATGTACAAATCTACAGGAGGATTTTGATAGTAAGGGAAGTTGTATATGTGCATGTTTAAGAGAAATCTCTGTACTTGATGCTTGATTTTACCCTGAACCTAAAGTGCTTTAAAAATAAAGGCTATTGGGTCACCTGGGTGGCTCAGTCGCTGGGCATCTGCCTTCGGCTCAGGTCACGATCCCAAGATCCTGGGATTGAGCCCCATATCGGGCTCCCTGCTCGGCGGGAAGCCTGCTTTCCCTCTCCTAGTCCCCCTGCTTGTGTTCCCTCTCTCACTGTGTCTCTCTCTGTCAATAAATAAATAAAATCTTGAAAAAAAAAAAAAGGCTATTAAAACAAACTACCAGCAATGACAATAGGTACCATTTCATGAGTACTTAACCATGTTCCACATTTACTTATCTATTTCACATAATAGTCCTGTAGGCAGGTATGATTATCATCCCTATTTTATACACTGAAGGCTCAGAAGGGCTAAAGAACAGTCCCATAATCACACGGCAAGAGGTGGAGTTCAAACCCAAGTCAGCCTGGTTCCAAGTCTGTGTTCCTACATTTGCCAACTCACCTCTGGAGGACAAGTTCCACCTCCCTCCATTTATCTCTCTAACATTTAAAAGACGAGATGGGCTTTTGACTTAGGGAGGTTTTCAAATTATGTTCCCAAATGTTTAAAACTAAAACACCTAGGAAAAGGGCCTGTGTACCTGGTGTACACGGCATATGTACACCTACTAAATGATATGGAATCTGGTGAACAACGGAGTTGAACTACACATGAACAGTAGTGGAGCATTTGCCGTAGGGTTGGTTGAGTCATTTGCTTTTGGAGAGGGGCTGCTTAAGAGACGTAAACCCACTGGTCTAAGAATCTCCGTGAACTCCAGACACAGAATAATAAAGAAAATTACACTGAGGCAGAGTGTAATCAAATTGCTCAATACCAGGAAAAAAAAAAAAAAAAGGACAAATTATGAACAGAGAAACAAAAATAAAGATTTGAGAAGATTTTTCATAGGAAATAATAAAAGCAAGAAGATAGGGAAGCAGTCTCCTTACTTAAAGCACTGGAAGAAAAAAAAAAAGCCAACCTAGAATTCTAGATGCAGTGAAATGTCTCTTCTGAAACAATGGGAAAGAACGCTGCCTCCAGAAAGATGGAGTCGACATGCTTTTCCCATTTCCTTGTACTTGGTACAGTGAAAAATCCTGAATACTGCGTATAAACTAAACAGAAGAGGACTGTGAAAAGTGGCAAGAAGGTGGCACACCAGCTAGGAGCCTTGGCACCCAAGGAACAACATGGTGGTGAGTGCTGTGGGTTTTCTTTGTGCCTCATATATCCCAGATTTGGAGCTGGAAGAGCTGGCATCCTCGAAATGCCAATGAGCAGAGGCAGATAAAGCCCAAGAAAAATTGGCTTTCTCTCTAGCCAAAGGACAAGAAAAGCAGCAGCCTGCCAAGAAGGAAAACTTTCAGACAAGAATTGCTGTACAACAGCCAAACACCACAGAACATCTATGATCCCATCTCCCACCCAAGTCATCAAGGCCAACACAGGAGTGTAGGCATCTATCATCATGGGGGGAGGAGATTAAACAAAGAAACAATGACAAGAACAAAGAAACCCCTCATGATCCAATAATATGCCATCTATTAAAAAAAACTCACTTCAAACAAACAATATGGGTAGGATGAAAAGAAAAGGATAGCAAAAGATATATCATGTAAACATTAATCTAAAAAATGTTAAGAGTGGTTATATTAATATCTGTTAAAGTAGACTTCAAAGCAAAGTTTACCAGAGCCAAGATACCACATAATGAAGAACAAATCAACTCAAGACATAATGACCCCGAGTACGTGTGCACCAAACAACAGAACCTCAAAATACAACAAAGAAAACCCTGAAAGAGTGGAAAGGAGATGGACAATTACATTTCAGAACTTAAACACCCCACTATCAGCAACTGATGGAAATACTAGGCAGAAAATCAGCAAGCAAGGAAGAAAGATTCCAGAAGTTTCCAGAAGAAATGAATAACACAGTTTAGCCAACAGTACGTAAGTGACATATATTGCACTTCAGCAGAATACACATTTTTTAAAAGATTTTATTTAACAAATATCATGGAGGACAAGGGGTGTTAGAGAGGAAAAGGGAGTTGGGGTAAATTGGAAGGGGAGGTGAATCATGAGAGACTATAGACTCTGAAAAACAATCTGAGGGGTTTGAAGTGGCGGGGGGTGGGAGGTTGGGGGAACCAGGTGGTGGGTATTGGAGAGGGCACAGTTTGCATGGAGCACTGGGTGTGGTGAAAAAATAATGAATACTGTTTTTCTGAAAATAAATAAAGTAATTTAATAAAAAAAAAGATTTTATTTATTTATTTGACAGACAGAGATCACATGTAGGCAGAGAGGCAGGCAGAGAGACTGGAGGAAGCAGGCTCCTCGCTGAGCAGAGAGCTGGATGCAGGCTCAATCCCAGGACCCTGGGATCATGACCTGAGCCAAAGGCAGAGGCTTTAACCCACTGAGCCACCCAGGTCCCCAGGCGCCATTTTTTTTTTTAAGTGCTCCTGGAATATTCACCAATCAGATTACATCCTGGATATAAACAAACCTCAACAAATTTAAAAGAAACCACTAATAGAAAGACAGCAGGAAAATTTCCAAACACATGAAAACTAACAGTATACATATAAATAATCCATCGACTAAAGGGAAATCTCAAAGAAAATTTAAATATACATACAACTAAACGAAAATGAAAATATAACATATAAACATATGTCAGATGCAGGTACACACAGCTGAAAGGGAATTTTAGACTGTGAAATGCTTACTTTACAAAAGAAAAAAAGTCTGACATCAATAACATAAATACCTACATTAATAAACTAAAAGGGGATGAGTAAAGTAAACCAAATCAAGAAGATGGAAGAGAAAAAACAGTGAAAATTAAAAATTTTTTTTAAAAAAGATATTTACAGACATCCAAAAGCTGAAAGTATCCATCACCAGCAGACCCATGCTACAAAGAATGTCACATGAAGTTCTTCAAGAAAAAGAAAAATCATACCTGAAGGGAAATTATATCTACAGAAAGGAGTAAAGAGTACTGGAAATGGTAATCACGTGGGTAAATAGATGAAAATTTTCCTTACATTTAAAATCCCTTTAAAAGACAATGGACTAAAAAAATAAAAAAATAAAAAAAGTAAAAGAAAATGGACTGTCTAAACAACAACAACAACAAAACCCCACACAAAGCAAGGCAGTATGAGATTTAAAACACAAGTAAAAGAAAAATATGTGACAATAGCACAAAGTTTGGAGAAATGAAAGTACACTATTTGTAAGCTTGTATACTATATGTGTATATGTGTGCACAGTATCCCCTGAAGATAGGCCATGGTACATTGAAGACTACACTATAAACCCTAAATAAAGCACTAAAATAACAAAGTAAAAGATTATAGCTAATAATCCAACAAAAGAGACAAAAAAATAAATCATAAGGAACATCTAATTAATCCAAAAGTAGGTATAAAAACAGGGAAAAGGGAACAATGAGCAAGTAAGACAAGTAAAAAATAGCAAGATGATAGATTTTGATCTTCCCACACTAAAATTCACATTAAATGTGAAGAGTCTAAATATCTTAATTAAATGTTGGGCTTTTCCGACTGGATAAAATAGCAAGACCTACCAATAATACTCCCTACCAGAAATACACTTGAAATGTAAAGACAGAAATAGGTAAAAAGTAAAAGGATCAAAATGTTTTCCTTTCTACAGGTAGTATACAAAAACTTTCAAGTTAACAAATATTTACTGAGCACCTACTATGAGTCAAGGATATATGAGAAAAATTGTTAAGAGAACAAAAGAATTGTAAGAATTCATTCAAAACCACACACTTGAGGACATGCGCAAACACAGGTGCACACCTTAAATCCCAGGTTTAGACTGTAAGCAAAACTGTAAGTTACCTTGATCCTTAGCTTGATTTCATGAACATAATCTACCATAAAATAATTTTAAAATAAAAGAAATAAGAGTAGAAAAGATATACTGTGCTACTTCTTATCAAAAGAAAGCTGGAGATGCTGGAGATGCTATATTAATATCACACTAAGAGAATTTTAGACCAAAGAATAGTACGAAGAATGAAGAAGTTAAATTAATTATATAAACAAGTTAGTTCACCAAGATGACATAACAATTCTAAGCATTTTTACTCCTGACAACACAGGTCTAAGATACATGAAGAAAAAACTGTTAAAGCACAAGGACAAATATGTGAACCCACACTTACAGCCCAAGATTTTAACACTCCTCTCAGTAATTGATAGAATGGGTAGACAAAAAATCAGTAAGAATATAAAATATTTTAACTTTATTGAATATAAAACATTCAAATTAACCTGGTTGTCGTTTACAGAAAGTTCTACCCAACAACCGCACAATATATATTAAAGGGCACATGGAATGTTTAGCAAGACAAACCATACTCTGGGCCATAAAACAACTCTCAATAAATGTAAAAGAAGTCAAGTCATACAAGTATGTTCTCTGATACAATGGAATTAGACAAAAAATTAGTAACAGTAATGTCTCTGAGAATCCCCAAATATTTATAAACTAAATAAAACACTTTTATATAACTTATGGTTTAAAAAAGACACCAAAAAAGAAATTAGAAAGTACTTTGAAATACAGGGCATCTGGGTGGCTCAGTCGGTTAAGTGTCTGCCTTCAGCTCAGGTCACGATCTCAAGGTCCTCAGATGGAGCCCCTTATGGGGCTCCCTGCTCAGTGGAGAGCCTGCTTTTTCCACTGCCTCTCCCCCTGCTCTTGCTCTCCCTCTCTTTCAAATAAACAAATGAAATCTTAAAAAGAAAGTATTTTGAAAGAAATGCATGTGAAATCACACAGGTCAAACTTGTGGGATGCTGCTAAAGCAGTAAATTTATAGTAGAATTTACAACACAAATTTAGGGAAGAATTTATAATACAAATGCTTAAGTTATGGTCTCAAATCAATGAACTTGATCATTAACTCATGTTAAGAAACTAAAATGAAGAGCAAATTGGACCCAAGAAAGGAAATGATAGAGATCAGAGTAGAACCCAGCAAGTAGAAAACATAGAAAATCAATGAAACAAAAACATAGTTCTTTGAGATAAAACAAAAAATTGATCAACCTTCAGTCAGACGGTTCAAGGAAAAAAACTGAGAAAAAAAATCAGCAAAATCAGGAAAGAGATGATATTAACACAGAGTCTATAGATAATAAGGGAATTCTAAGGATAATGGGGGAAGATTATTAACCTTATGACAATGATAACATTGATAAGCTGGACAAACAATATGAAAGACACAAACTCCCAAAGTTTACTGAAGAAACAGATAACTCGAACTGCCATACATCATACGTACATACATACAAGAAATGACATATATAGTTAAAAACCATCCCACAAAGAAAACTTGCTCAAATGGTTTCACTGGTGAATTCTACCAAACACTTACGGGAAAAATAATACCATGCACAAAAACTCTTCAAAAAAAAAAATTGCAAGGGGGCACCTGGGTGGCTCAGTGGGTTAAGCCTCTGCCTTCAGCCCAGGTCATGATCCCAGGGTCCTGGGATCGAGCCCCGTGTCGGGTTCTCTGTTCAGCAGGGAGCCTGCTTCCCTTCCTCTCTCTCTACCTGCCTCTCTGCCTACTTGTGATCTCTGTCTGTCAAACAAAAAATAAATAAATAAATAAATAAATAAATATTGCAGGGACACCTGGGTGGTACAGTTGGTTGAAGGGCTGACTCGGTTTCAGCCCAGGTCATGATCTCAGGGTTGTGAGACTGAGCCCCACGTCAGGCTCCACACTCAGCACGGAGTCTGATCAGGACTCTCTCTCCCTCTTCCTCTGCCCCTCCCCAGCTAAAATAAATAAGTGTTCTTAAGAAAAATGTAAAGGAGGGGTACTTCCCACACATTCTATTAAGCCAGCCTCACCCTCAGAACAAACAAAAATAAACAGACAAAACAAGGACCAGAAAAGTATCACTAAAAAAAAAAAGTAAAGAATCAATAACCTTCATGGATACAGATGCAAAAGTTCCAAACAAAATTTTAGCAAGTAGAATATAAGAATCTATAAAAAGGATAATATATCATGACCAACTGGGATTTCTCTCCGGAATACAGCTTGGTTTAACATACGAAAGTCAATCAATACAACATATCACTTAACAAATTATACTAGTAAATCCATGTGATCATTTCAATAGATGTCAAAAGCTGACAATCATTTTTTATTAAAAAAAAAAAAACTCTCAGCAAAACAGGAATAGAAAGGAACTTTCTCATCTACAGGCATCTACAAAATCCTGCAGCGAATATCAAACTTACTGGTGAAAACATGAATGCCTTCTCTTGATATGGGGAAGAGACCAAGAGAAGAGACCATCACTTCTATTTAACATTGCACCAGGAGTTCCAACCAGTACAATAAGGCAAGAAAAAGAAATAAAAAGTATCTGGATTGGAAAAGAAAAAAAATAAAAATGTCTTTATTTGGTGATAATACATTTATCTATGTGAAAAAAAAAAACCTCACAGAACTTACCCACAAAAGCTACTAGAATTGGTAAGCTTAGCAAAGTTTCAGGATGCAAGATAAATACACAAAAATAAATTATGTATTTACATAATGGCATTGACAGAAACTAAAGTTTTTCAAAATGCCATTTATAATACTATGATAACTATGAAATGCTTAAGAAAATATCTGACAAAAGATGTAAAGAACTGAGTGCTAACAACAGAAGATTACTGAGAGAAATTAAAGAAGACTTAAATAAGAAGACATATGCCTTGCTCACATACAGAAAGCTGTACTATCATTAAAATGTCAATTCTCTCCAAACTGATCTACACACAATCCTAATTAGAATCTCAATAGGCCTTTCTGTAGAATTTGATAACTTGATTCTAAGATCCATACGTGAATCCTTATGACTTAGAACAGTCAAAACAATTTGAAAAAGAACAAATCCGGAAAAATAACACTCCCTGATTTTAAAGCTTATTAAAAAGCCACAATAATCAATAAAGTGTGGTATTGGCATCAAGCTAGAGAAAGTGAACAGAAGAGAGTGTCCAGAAATAGAGACATGTATGAACAATTGATTTCTTTGACCAAGATGCAAAGGCAATTGCATGAACAGTAATGGTCTTCCAACAAAGAGTGCTGGGAACAGGAGGATATCCATGTGAAAAATTAAAACAAAAACTTCAAGCCATATCTCACTCATTTACAAGAATTGGCTCAATGCAGAGCATAAAACTAAATGGAAAACTTTAAAGAAAAATAAAACTTCTTGAAGCAAACATAGAAGAAAATCTTTGTGACTCTGGTGTAAGCAGGAAAGGGACCAAAACTACATCTATAAAATAATCCAAATTGATACATGGGACTTTGTGAAAATGAAAATCTTCTGCTCTCCAAAAGACACTACTGAAAGAATAAAAAGATAAGCCACAGACCAAGAGAAAATATTTGTGACTCATGTGTCTGAAAAAAAACTTGCTTCTAGAACACATAAAGAACTCTCAAAAGTCAATAAAAATAAGAGACTTAAGGGGAAAAAATGGACAAAAATTTGAGCAGACTTCTCAGAAAAGAAGATATATGGATGGCAGATAAACCCATGAAAAGGTGCTCAATGTCATTAGTCATCATTTCCAACCTGGTAGAATTCTGTTCCCAGCCACACTACTGCAGAATAAAGGCAAAATAAGGGCATTTTCAGGTGTGTAAAAGTTTAAAACAGTTACCTCCAAATCACCTTTCTCAGGAAGTTTCTGATGTACATACAACCACCTAAGAATGAAATGAAAGAACAAAACAAGAAAGAGAAAGATGTGGGTGTCCGGGAATGGGAGATGTGACATAGCTGGGAACGGAAGAGGCCAGCATGATTTTGATGGAAAGGGCGAGGGCAACAGCTGTGCAGAGAGCTGTCCAGACCAGAAAGAAGAGAAACAAGGTTCCAGGAGAGAGGTCTCCAGGGATGAAAACACCACTGATCGACCAGATGATGAGAAACTTCAAGATTCTGTCAGAAAAGTCAGAGGTCAAAGTGGCACATATCACATTAAGGGCGGGGAGGGGGTAGAGAAAAGATAATTATTCACTTTAAGGAAAACAAAACGGTGGTACAATTGACAAATGCAATTATGTAATTCCCCTGTGATCTACACTATTCCACATGGAATCTCATGATCCCACATCTCACTAATGCTAAGCGGACTTGAGCTTGTACTCATTAAGTGAGCTCTATGCACATTAGAAAGCAATTTAAGAGAGGCAGGGAGGGGGTGAGGGTTCAGAGAAATGGAGCTGTTTAACCATCATGTCAAATAAGAAATGTGCCCAAGTGTGTGATTTGCTTCACTGTCCAAATCTGTCTTGTCTCTAAGCTAAGCCTGGGTCTTACTTCTGAAGCTGCTCTCCCCAAAACAATAATAATTCTGTTTCAAAACAGAATTCAAATAATTCATTAAATCAAAACAGAAATAATTCTGGCCAATGAAAAGTCTCTCTCTGCCTCATCTAAATCAAAACCCAGTGCCAAGGCCGGCGGGTAGGGGAGAGAGAGAATTGGTACGCGTGTGGGATGTGTACGCGTACAGAGGGTGGGTATTTTAAATAGTCACTTTCCTTTCTCATTATAAGAAAGTTGTTGCATAATAGGTAAGACAGCAAATCAAGAAATAGGAGGTACATCTCTAGAGATGTGTCTTGTGGGTCTCCTTTCCACAGCTCAGAGCATTTTATAAGGATGTGCCCCACGATCTGTTATCTTACAAATTACCGTCTCGGTGGTTCCTGGTCTGGACAGTAACAGTGATCAATGCACAATATGACTTCTGAGTCAAGAGGACAGAGGTGGGAGAGAGGATTATAGCAGCAGAGCTCTGCCACATGCGGTTCATACTCTTAGTCCACACACAGCAGGGGCACAGTCCAGGGACAGGTGTGACCCTACAGTCTTCTGCATTCCCAGAAGCACCCTTGTCCAGGGGGTCGCACTCAATCTCTAAAAAGTCAAGTTTAGGGTCGCATCATGATTTAACCACTAGAGGGAGTTTCAACAGCTATTAAGCATAGTGGGAAAAGAGAGGGGTCACCTGAATGGTGATTTTTTCTCACTTTGAGCCATGGCCGTAAATCTTAGGGGGAAAAAAGATGACAGAAAAACAAAAAAGAGAGAGAGAATTTAAATTGTGATAACATGTTAGTGCAGATTTTTGCTTCCTTTCCATATTGGAAAGGTTCATTTTCAGGGGATTAAAATACTGCCTACAACATAATGGTTTTTCTCAACTCTGTCTCAGGTGGTGCAACCCCCAGCTTGATATTTATATGATATCGATAGGTTTTCCTTCATTATGAATTCATCAATGCAGCCCCGTACATATTTGCTAAGCACTTGGGCCCATCAGGCCAGACGGTCTCAGTTGTAACCTTGCTTCACCGCTTTGTGCTATGTGACCACAGACTTCGTGATTAACTGCTCTCATTAACATGAGACTCTGGGCTCCTCTTCTGTAAAATAGGGGTATAGGGCTTTGTAGGAGTAAATTGTATAATGTATGCAAAACCCCTCTAGAGGGCGTCTGGGTGGCTCAGTGGGTTAAAGCCTCTGCCTTCAGCTCGGGTCATGATCCCAGGGTCCTGGGATCAAGCCCCGCATGGGGCTCTCTGCTCCGTGGAGAGCCTGCTTCTTCCTCTCTCTCTGCCTACTTGTGATCTCTCTCTGTAAAATAAATAAATAAAATGTTTAATAAAAAAAACAAAAACAAAAACAAAAAAACCCTCTAGAACATTAGTGGGTCTAAAAAAGACTAGTCTTCTAGTGGGCAGACAGCACAATATAAAGCGACTAAATAAGAATTTTACCCCTCCTTCCAACTTCACTTCTGCATCAAAGCATGTAAGAGCTGAAGCCAACCAAAGAGGCAACACATGATCACAGGGAAAGGCACGACTTACTTCTGTGGTTCACCCCAGGAAAGGACATATGAATTCACACCTTAAAGGCATACATTCACTCAGAAAGCAGGAACAATAAGTTCCCATTGTTTTCCAAGGCCCTCTCCACCATTCATTCATTTTTTTTTTAATTTTTTATTTTTTATAAACATATATTTTTATCCCCAGGGGTACAGGTCTGTGAATCACCAGGTTTACACACTTCACAGCACTCACCAAAGCACATACCCTCCCCAATGTCCATAACCCCACCCCCTTCTCCCAAACCCCCTCCCCCCTGCAACCCTCAGTTTGTTTTGTGAGATTAAGAGTCACTTATGGTTTGTCTCCCTCCCAATCCCATCTTGTTTCATTGATTCTTCTCCTACCCACTTAAGCCCCCATGTTGCATCACCACTTCCTCATATCAGGGAGATCATATGATAGTTGTCTTTCTCTGCTTGACTTATTTCATTTTTAAGTAGGCTCCACACCCACTGAGGAGCCCAGCTGGGGCTTGAACTTTCAACCCTGAGATCAAAACCTGAGCTGAGATCAAGAGTTGGATGTGTAACTGATGGAGCCACCCAGGTGCTCCACCTTTCAGAAAGGACACTGCCAAAGGACACAGAGGTGACCTGACTATACTATGAATTTTTTCACAATTCCGTATTTTCTTAGGACATTTACAGAGTTGGGAACTACTAACACCACCTGAGTTTAGAACATTTTCAGCATCCCCCAAAACAAACCCAGTAACCCATTAGTAACCCAATCTCTTCTACCCTCAGCCCCTGGCAACCGCCAACTTACTTTTTGTCTACATGGACTTGTCTATTTGACATTTCGTATACACAGAACCCTATAGTACGTAGTCTTTTGTATTTGGGTTCTTTCTTTCAGCACAATGTTTTCAAGGTTCATCCATACTGCCGTAGATATCAGCACTTCATTCCTTTCTATGAGTGGGTATTCCATTCTATGGACCCGCCATATTGTGTTTACCCATTCACCCGCTGACGGACATTTGGATTGCTTCCTCCTCCTGGCCCTTCTGAAAAATGCTTCTATAAACAGTTGCGTATGAATTTTTATGTGGACATTCTTTCATTTCTCTTGAGTATATATATCTAGGAGTCTAAGTGGGTCATATGGTAACTCTATGTTTAACTTTTTGAGGAACTGCCAAACTATTTTTCTGAAACACCTACATCAAATTACATTCTTGCAGGAGGGTTCCAATCTCTCCACATCATCACCAGCATTTGTTACTGTCTTTTTGATAATAATCATCCTAGTTGGTATGAAGCTGTATCTCACTATGGTTTTGATTTGCATTTTCCTAAAGACTAAAGATGTTAAGCATTTTTCCTTGACTTTATTGGCCATTTGTGTATCTTTCTGGGAAAATGCCTATTCAACTCCTTGGCCCATTTTAAAAAATTGGGTTATTTGTCTTTTTATTGTTGAGTTATATGAGTTCTTTATATATCCTGTACACAAGCCCCTCACCAGATGTAACCGAAAACATTTTCTCCAATTCTATAGGTTGTCTTTTCACTTTCTTGATGGTATTCTTTGAAGGACAAACCTTAAAAGTTTTTAATAAAATCCAATTTATCTATTTTTCATTTTTTAAATTTATCTTTTTGCTGGTATATCAAAGAAATCACTGCCTAATCTAAAGTCACGAAGTCATGAATATTTACTCCTATGTTTTCTGCTAAGAGTTTTATAGTTTCAGCTCTTGCTTCTAGGACTATGACCCATTTTGAGTTAATTTTTGTATATGGTTTGAAGCAGGGGTTCAACTTCATTCTTTTGCATGTGCAGAACCCCAACCATGAAAAGAGTTTTCACTACAGTGTTACACTACACCACATGTATACACATAAAGATACTCATTCAACATATACACGCAGCAAGAACAATATTTGAGATAGGAGCTGACCATCTTCTTCCCCTATTTTCCAAACTATTCCTTCCCAACATTCAAGTACAGAGCAGGCAGCCTTCCTTTCCTACGACAGGTTTAAGACAGGTGGCCTCCTGGCTTTTATTTTTCCAAACACCTAAATTCTGGAAGCACAGATTCCTAGGAGAACGGACCCAATCCTAGAAACATAAGGAAGGACTGTTTTTTCCCACTATCGGAGTGGATAGGGAGTCTCCAGGGATGAAGCAGAAGGGGAGAGGGAGGCTTCTGAGAGACAGGGGACCTGCACTTGGTATCCCAGACAGTGCTGAGAGGGTGTGTGGTTACATCGATATCATGGGTGTCGCCGCTCAGGTTCTCAACCCTAAGTCTGGCAGGAGGCGCTAAGAATCACAAAACCACAACAACGATCGACCAAACATTGGATGGAATACCTGACCTACACAGGCACACACTCTCCTTAAGGATGGCCTACCATGCAGTGTAGGACTACGGCACACCCTGAAAAAGCTGGCCTCATGATGAAACCCAAGAAGCACTGAGAAGTTTACATTTTCTCTCCCCACCTGCAAGGCAAAATGAGCATTCGAAGTCAGAAATGAGGTTCCTAGGAAGCGCGGCACGAGTAATGTACCCTTGATTTTACAGACTGACCTTCACACCGCCACACAAATTCTGAGGAACCTCTATGTATATGGTATTCTGTTAGTCTAAGCTGGGGCAAAAATACAGGAGCTCACCAAGACATGGTTAGCCAAAGCTAGTGTGCTAACACCAAAAAGAGTTACTGTAGTAATCACTTATTACACACCACCTGTGTGCACACCCTGTGTATACTCTTTGTAATGGTTCACACTGACAATCTTCCCCAGAACAGGCCTTTGAGATTCAGAGGTTTAAAGGATGCAAGGGACTTGGCTAAGGATGCACCCTCGTAATGTGTGGGGTTTAGATGTGAACCCAGGTACACTAACTCCCAGTCCCTTTTCATTCCTACTGTATGACTCCCTCCCATGGAGAGGCTAATGTGAGAGCTCTCCTTTGATAACCCAATATCCAGTAGGTATAGACTCTAGCTCATGTGTCTTCTAAGAGTTAAGATGGGCTTAAATCAAACCAATCTTCTCTGACTATTCAATGCACCCATTGGCAGGCGACTGGTCAGGGATCTGAAGTTGGACAAGAGAGATCAGCCAAATTGGCTTCCATGACCACGGGACCCATGACTTTTTAGTCTAACTGTCAAGATGCGTCAACCAGTTCCTCCAGTTTGGATTCCCAATACCACTGACACTGTCTACAGGTGCAGCAAAAGAAGTGACATAATTGATTTGGGGGTGGAATCCCAACCTTTCTATCTACTTACAAAAGGAAGAATTTGGTTATATGCAGAACAGACATTTTGGTTATAGAAAAAAGTCTCATAGAGCTGTTTTGCTTTGAAATGCAGCAACTTAAGTCCGTGCCTTAGAACTATATTTTAAATTCTTGTCTGATGTTTCCTAGAAACAATAAAAGGAAAATAAGTTGGTTCTGGCAATAAAATGTTAATAGTTTTTCCTTAAGTATTAATCTACTGAACAAATGTTGAGAATGAAAGTAGTAGTCATGTAAATGCTGTGAGAGCCATGATATATGTATTTTCTTTTGCTGCTTCTGCTATTTGATCTTGGGCAAATAACTAAACCAAGTCTCGAATCCCAAGCAGAAGCATATTGAACCATAGAGAGAAGTAGAAAACACACGGAAATATAAGTTATAAGAGACAGATGTCCCTCCTTTTGTGTCCTTTTCTGAGGAATAAACTCACCCCATTTGGGATTATATAATCATTTAACTTTCATTTTCTCATTGACACACTGAATATCATCACTGATGACCGCCAGAAACCAGTTTGTCCATCGTCCTGTCTTATAAGTCTTGTAAATGGCAACACTTGAGATTCCATGAGGTGAAGTGACTTGTCCAATGTCATGTGTTCATTAGGACAATTAATATTATTATTTCAACTAACCAATCTAAGAGTGGAAAGACCTGGATTTGCCTTTGCACTCAGCCATTAATGAGACTCTATTAAATAAAAGTGTCAGATTAGATGGTTTTGAAAAATCCTTTCCTCTCTGAAGGGGCTATAAATCTGTGAACATGGACTTCAGTAGTTTTTGCTTGTTTTTCTTTCCAGAAACTCAGGAACTTTCTTTGCAGCTATGATTAAGACGCAATACGAACAGAAGTTATGGGTTTGAGAGTCAAGACTCTGCCTCCCAATTCCAGCCCTTATGTGTATGAGGAGGGAAAGCCTGAACAGATGACCTAACCTGTCTGCCTCATCTGCAAAGCGACCCCGTCCCAGTACCTACTACATCCGGCCCTCACAATGATTAAATGAGGTAACATTTAACATCGGGGATTCAGGGGTTTCAGCATGGCGTATGGTACAGAGCAAATACCCATAAAGAGAGGCTGCCATTAACATGACAGTAACCAGATTTGGCCTCTTTGTGTGGGTTCTAAGAAGGCATCCCTTCTTTAGGGCAGAAGCAGCCCAAGTGCTAAGGTCCACTTCAAGGCAGGATTTCATTCTTGGCTATGGTCTGGCATTCAACAAACAAACAAACAAACAAACAACAACAATTTTCCAATTTCCCTTCCTGCTAGGGATTGCCAATGATGTGTTTGTAGTAGGAGAGGACTTCTCAAAAGCTCTCCAGAGGGGGCCTACTTAAATGGCAGGAACACTTTTGCACTTCCCTTCTTTTCCTTTGTTTTTGCCTGGAATGCAGAAGCAATGGCTGGAGCGTCAGCAGCTTATGGGTCCTAAGGGAAGGGCTAAAAGACTTTCAGAGATTTGGTCCTTGTGCCAATAATTCAATGCCAGCAACCACTGACCTCCAGACTTCTTGTTTCATGAAGAAAATAAACACACATTCACATTCAGGCTACCGGTATCAATATGCAATTCCTAGCCAAAATATTCTCCAAAATCTATTTCTCTTTTCTGTCAACAAATATTGCAGACCTACAAGGTCAGCCACCTATTTGTACCTGGCCCCTTTAGGAGTCCTAAGACAGACTGCCATTGGCCATCCCTTAAATTTTTACAAAAGGTCCAAACTGTCCTCGAGGTGCTTGTTACTCAGTGTGGTGTGAGGACCGGTAGCATTAATGGCACCTAGGAACTTGTTAGAAATGCAAAGTCTCTGGCTCCATCCCAGACCTACTGACTCAGAATCTGCATTTTAACAGGATCCCAGTGATTTCTGTGTACCTTACAGTCTGAGACTCGGACTAGACTTCCAGGCTCTACTCTGTCCTTCCTCTTAATTAAGCACTACTGCCGAAAGAATCTTCCTGAAGCACAGCTCTAACAATATCACTCTCCTTGGGATACTTCAGGTCACCTCACTGCCTACAGACTCAAGTTTAGACTCCTTAGCCTGATGGTCAAGGCCCTCCATGAGCTTATGTTCTCCTGGAAAGGCCCATCAAAGTGCCGGTCATGCACACCGTAGGTGGGCAATAAATAATGTTCTGTGTAAAAGAAAAAAAAAAAAATCAGGGTACCTGAGAAACAACATATTCCTCATTTCTGTTTTGGGGATAGAGTAGTACCAAAACCAAAACCAAAACAAAGACACCCCCCCCCACCACCACCACCAAAAGAAACAACAACAAAAACAGCCAAAAAGCAAAACAGACATGGCCACTTGCCTTCATGGAGCTTACAGACAGGCTGGAAGGAGAGAAGTCTAGAAAATAAAACGACCAAACGATAAATGATAAGGGCTGTGAAGAAAATGAGCAGGCAGAGGTACCGAACAAGGCGGACTGGTCAGAAGGATGGCCCGCAGAGTGGGAAGCTTGCTCTGGGACTGGACCAGGCAGAGGGAAAGGAACACGCAAAACCTTGAGAGAATCTGGTGAGTTTCACGACCGGAACACAGGCTGCCCTTTCAGGCTCACCCAGAAAAGAGAATCCCCTGGAGAAAGGTGTCATGGAGTGCACCTGAGAGAAAATGCTGTATTTCTGTTCCCTGACCTAAGTCTTCACTGGGACCACAGGGGAGGCCGAGAGTAGGGCACGCGGCAGAGTCCCTGAGAGTCCAGCCCTGGCAATCAGACCCAGCGCATCGGGGTCCCCGCTCTGCCATTTGCTGGCTCTCAACTCCCTCGAGCCCCAGGCTTCTGCTCCCTCGGGTAGAAAGTGGTGTTAAGGATAGAACCAACTTTGGAGTTGCTGGGAACGTCAGGGAGATAACGCTCGTAGAGCTCCCCCAAGACTGCCACATCAGGGCTCGCCTGAACCCCGCGGTTACAGGATTACGACGGTGACGATCGCTACTGTTAATCATTAGCTTGCGGCCAGAAGCCTCGACCCCCAGATTCCGCTCGGCCCCCGCCTCCCCAGGCCCCCCGACCCTGCCGTCCCTAGCCACCTCCCCCTGCGCACGGCCACCGTGACCCCAGCGCGGGCGCCGGACGCCGCCGCCGGACCCCCGTTACCTGGGGCCAAACGCGACTTGTCGCCACCTCGCGTCCTGGGCCCTGCCTCCCTCCCGGCCGCCTCCCGGCCCCGCGGCTGCCGCGGCGGCGCCCCCAGCCCAGCCCGGCCCCGGGCGGCGCGGGCTGCCTCGGCGGGGCTGGCGGCGGCGGCCACGCTGCGCGCTCCGGCGAAGGGGAGGGGGCTCCGCGGCGGCGGCGGCGGCAGCGGCGGCGGCGGCGGCAGAGGCGGCGGCGGCGGCGGCGGCGGCGGGCCCGGCGGGGGGCAGAGCCAAGAGGCGCGGCTGCGGCGGCGGCGGCGGCGGAGGAGGAGGAGAAGGCGGAGGATGCGGGGGGCTGCGGGCGGCGGCGCGGCCCTGTCCGCAGTGAAGCCCGCGGCGCCCGAGGTGCAGGGAGTGGCCGTCGCCTCCTGCGCGCATCATTCCTGAGATGGCGGCGGCGGCGGCGCGGCGGCTCGGAGAGCCCGGGAGGGGCCAGCCGGGCGCGGGCTGAGCCCCGCCGGCCGGGAGCTCGCCGGAGGGCCCGCGCGGCGGCGGAACCCGGGCGCGGAGGCCCGGGGGTTGGGGGGGCGGCGAGGCCGGGAGCGGCCCCGGAGCGGAGCGCACGGCCCGGGGAGGCCGCGATGGCGAACGCTAGCGAGCCGGGCGGCGGCGGCGGCGGCGGCGGCGAGGCGGCCGCCCTGGGCCTGAAGCTGGCCACGCTCAGCCTGCTGCTGTGCGTGAGCCTGGCGGGCAACGTGCTGTTCGCGCTGCTCATCGTGCGGGAGCGCAGCCTGCACCGCGCCCCGTACTACCTGCTGCTCGACCTGTGCCTGGCCGACGGGCTGCGCGCGCTCGCCTGCCTCCCGGCCGTCATGCTGGCGGCGCGGCGTGCGGCCGCCGCGGCGGGGGCGCCGCCGGGCGCGCTGGGCTGCAAGCTGCTCGCCTTCCTGGCCGCGCTCTTCTGCTTCCACGCCGCCTTCCTGCTGCTCGGCGTGGGCGTCACCCGCTACCTGGCCATCGCGCACCACCGCTTCTACGCCGAGCGCCTGGCCGGCTGGCCGTGCGCCGCCATGCTGGTGTGCGCCGCCTGGGCGCTGGCGCTGGCCGCGGCCTTCCCGCCCGTGCTGGACGGCGGCGGCGGCGGCGACGACGAGGACGCGCCGTGCGCCCTGGAGCAGCGGCCCGACGGCGCCCCCGGCGCGCTCGGCTTCCTGCTGCTGCTGGCCGTGGTGGTGGGCGCCACGCACCTCGTCTACCTCCGCCTGCTCTTCTTCATCCACGACCGCCGCAAGATGCGGCCCGCGCGCCTCGTGCCCGCCGTCAGCCACGACTGGACCTTCCACGGCCCCGGCGCCACCGGCCAGGCGGCCGCCAACTGGACGGCGGGCTTCGGCCGCGGGCCCACGCCGCCGGCGCTCGTGGGCATCCGGCCGGCGGGGCCCGGCCGCGGCGCGCGCCGCCTCCTCGTGCTCGAGGAGTTCAAGACGGAGAAGAGGCTGTGCAAGATGTTCTACGCCGTCACCCTGCTCTTCCTGCTGCTCTGGGGGCCCTACGTCGTGGCCAGTTACCTGCGGGTCTTGGTGCGGCCCGGCGCCGTCCCCCAGGCCTACCTGACGGCCTCCGTGTGGCTGACCTTCGCCCAGGCCGGCATCAACCCTGTTGTGTGCTTCCTCTTCAACAGGGAGCTGAGGGACTGCTTCAGGGCCCAGTTCCCCTGCTGCCAGAGCCCCCAGACCACCCAGGCCTCCCTCCCCTGCGACTTGAAAGGCATCGGCTTATGAGGGGCTCTCGAGCCACGGACGCCCCACCCGGCCTTTCCCTTTGGCTCGGACAGGGACCTCGTCCCTCCCCTTGCGGCCCCCTTGTTGATTTTCTAAGCTGCCTTCGAGATGACTCTCCAAGTGGATCAGCACTTGGGCTGTACAGAGAGACTACTTTTTCGAGGGGGGAGGGATGGGTTTCGATGTTCCAGCCCTACCCCAGCTCCGTGCTTTTGTCCTACTAAGTGTATTTTCATCCTGACAATAGGCCTTGGAGTCTTTGTACTGGTACTGACTGACGTCTTTTATTCTATGTGTTTTTCTTTCTTCCTTCCTTTCTTTTTTTAATACAGGCTAAAACTAATTTTCTTCATGCAACGTTTCCTAAAGACCATGGCCAGTTTTCTACAGAAGCTATTTTTGACAACCTCAAGTGGCATTACATTTTGCAGTGAAGTAGAGGAACCTAGGGGGACTTCACAAGTTTGACTTCTTGAGGGTCTTCTGTTGGAAGCAGGAGAAAGGGGGGGAAATTGTCTTAAGTTCCCTCTGAGTTGCCGGCCGGCCGTGGGGTCCGTTGCGCTGCCCTGGCTCGTTGAAAGGGTTGAAAACTTTGTTCGGTATTGATAATGAATTTAAAGAGCAGAAACCGGAGTGTAAAGTTGCAAGGCGGTGTTTGTAAGCAGTAACAAGTAGTGGGATTTGTTTCCTACCTTACTTTCTACTACTAGAAAATACACATCAGCTACAACTGCTCTCTGTATTATACCAGTCTTGAGTGGAAACATTTCTGTAAAATTGTAACTTTTAAAAGAGTAAAAGTGTTTTGGTTAGTGATGGTGTGAAGAAAATACAGTATTGCATGTTTTTGTGCTGATTGTGGCTCACGGATTGGGAAGGCTCTGAGAAGCAGAGTATGAAATCAGAATTGCTTAGGTATTTTTTGCCAATAAAGATTAAAATACGTTTAGGGAAGCAGCTTGTGCTTTGAGAAGCCCAGTTTTATTCTGTCTTATGAAATGAATTTCCACTTTGAAAATGGTTCTTCTTTTGTTCATGGTATAAATGAATGAAACATAACGATACTCTACTTCTACAAGACAAAGCATTTCCTTAAAATGTTTGCTAGGTTAAGCTGTGCTGTTCATCTGATGGATATTTTAAATTAATAATGACAACCATAATTTTAAATACTTGTTAGACATATTGTAATCTTAAATGGAAAGACTAAATTCTGCAAGTACTGTATAATATTTTTTGCTTATAATGCTACATTTTTATTAATGTACCTTACGTTTTGAGGATTTATATCTGTATTTCTCTTTGCATTATACAAATATACCAGTATTTTCATTCTGGAGTGGTTTCTTGTTGCTGTTGCCTGAGGCTGTGACTGGTGGTAAGACACTTCTAAATATGATATTCATGTTCCATTAGCCTTTTGTGCATGCCTATTTGGTTGACCATCAGCATATTTAAGACATTTGGAGTCTTGTTAACTTAAAATGCAAGATAAAAATCTGCAAATCTTCTCTTTAAAGAAACAGTAGATGTATATACTGCTTTTATAACTTTTTAAATGAACATACAAAACACGAGTGTGAGCATTTTGATAAAAATAACTAAATAAGGTGCAGTAAATATCTTGAAGTTTACTATAATTGAGCATAATATAAAGTGTTCAGTCCCAGAGGCCTAAGCCAAAATAAGAAGGGGTGGCCAGTTTATCTCTGACAAAGGCATTGTTTTGTCTGTAGCAGACAGTCTGTGAAGATGGTCTCATATTTGGAAAATATGATTAAATATTACCCTATTTCTTCCCAGATCATGAGGCCAGATAGATATTAATTCTCTAAGAGCCGCTTGTCAGAAATCTCAGCTAACCAGAAGACAGAGAGGCGGGGAAGTAAATCTCAACCCCCCCCTACCCTATCCTAGTGATCCATGTTAAAAAAAAAAAAAAAAAAAGAAGAAGAAGAAGAAGAAGTCTCTAAGCCAATATGATTTTCAGAGTATTTAACACCTGGCATGGCTCAGAGACCAAGTCATCTGACTCCTGAACACATCCAGCCTTACACAGCGGCCTGTCGGAACAACCCGTGGGCCCTATATATATGGCTTTGAGTTCATGGATATTTTTTTCATAGGAGAATCCATAAGTCAGTGATCCTCAAATTTTAATATTCATTATAATTACGTGAAGTGCTTGCAGAGTCCAGAGATTTCGTATTAGGAGGGGTTGAGGTTGGACCCAAGAAAGAACATCCTTAAGAGTTACCCCAGTTGGCTGGAGAGAGACCAATAGGCCTTTGTGTTCAGATGTAAGATCTATTTTAGATGCCATGTCTATAAACTCGGTTATCTGGTTTTGGTTTTGTTGTGTTTTATTCTGATTAGATGGATGATTTCTAATGAGAGTTCAGGTGAAGAGTAATGAGAAATGACAGCCAACTGTAAAGGGAACAGAAGAACAAAGAGAGGCAGAGAAATGAGCGGTCTATGGGAATAGTGTGTAGAGGCAAAACGCCCCTCACACCTCAACAGCTCTTTGGATCAATGACTCTATTAACATGTACTTTGATTGCTAATTATATTAATAAAACATCATCAAGAAAAAGTTTAGTTGTGTTTCAGAATACTCTACTCATTGTACCAGGGCAGGTACAAGGTCTTTGGGGAAGACTTTCATTAAAATAGCTCATTTGTTTATTTGGGAAGTTAATTTAGCACATCTCCTCTCTCCCCCTGCTCCCATGAGATAAGTTCTCCCTGAACTTGAACCAGTAGAAAGTAGATTTCTTGTATATAGCTCTTCATCAGCACGTCCTGGCATGGAACAACTGGGTCAAAAATAAGAATTCTTAGGTGTTTTCATATCATATGTCTAAAAGTTTAGCAGGAAAAGGATTATTTATATTTCCACCCATGTTTCCTTTTTTTTTTAAATGAGATATCTCAAATGGGAAAGCTGTAATAAATCAATAACCATAATGACAATAATCTCTGTATCCATTATCCAAGCTCGACAAATCTTACCAGTTTTGCCATATTGGTTTCCACTGCCCTTTTCTTTCCTTGACTCCTTTTTCTTATCTTTGTTCCTCTTCTCTTACTGCCTTTCTCCATCCTTTCCTCCCTCCCTTTCCTTTCTTCCTTTTCCCCCTTTCTTCTTCTCTCTTTTTAAGAGAAATAAAACAAGACACAATTATTTTTGCCAAGTCTTTGGTCTCACCCCCACCCCCTACCTTTTCTAATGCCCTCCCTACCTGCTAAGAGGTAAAAGGGTCCTGGGTCCTAGCGCTGAGTTAGGGGTTCATTTTGCAGGAAGATGATTGGATGGGCAGGATTAGGTCTACCCTTTATGGTCTTTCTGAGGCATATAGGATGGAGTGCAAACTTCTTTGCCTGCCACAAAAGGCCTTTCACTGCCCAGCCCCTCCATGCCCCTGGCCTCATCCTCTCTGTGCATTTCCATCTCTTCCTTCTCTGATGACCTTTGTATAAGCTCTCCTTGGAAAGCCCATGTCCCCTTCTCTGTCTGGAAATTCTTCACCCACCCCTCCAGGGTAGAGGCAATAGTCACGATATTTAAGAACTGGGATGGCAGAGGGCTAACTCAACTCTACAGCCATACCCCTGGGTCCTGGCTGACCATCAGGTTTGTGCTGGCCCCAGATCCAAGATTTCTGCAGGCCCTTCTAGCCCCAGCCACCCCTCCTTGGGTTCTCCTGGCCCATTTTGTTTACCTGCATGAATCCTCATGCATGGCCATGGCTCCCAGCTCCCTTAGGTCTCACCTCTTCCCATTCCTTTCCCAGGCCCTGTCTTCCAGCCACTCCATCAGTGCCAGTGCCCTGATAATACAGTGCCCAGATAATACTGTGTCATGTATTATACATGGCTTTACATGTATTGTTCCTTGTGTCCAAAGTCCTCAGGCCCTTGACCCCAACTCCATTGCTACTAAGCCTTCAGATGTAAGGGATGAATTCCCAGATATAAGAGGTGAACTAACCTATGCAAAGAGAGAGGGAGTTCATTTTAGGACAGACCGTGCAAAATATTCAAGTCTCCAAACCCACGCATTAGATCCAAGTGCCATGGTGGGTTGAGTAGCAAATGTATCGTCTTACCAGCATTTTGAGTAGTCTTTGCACCAAGGTGGCCTAGGTTATAAAATGTAGTGGATGCAAAATACCCTTCTCTAGTAGATGTGTTTTTCTTTGTCACCTGCCAAGACCATTGAGTTTCAGGATTCCCTCCATGAGCGGTAAAGGAGGCAATGGGAAACCTTCTCTACTCACCCTTATTCTAGACCACTGTGGCACTATTAGCTGCTTCTGGGGTGAATGGAAGTTAAGGCAGACTTGATCTGACTCCAAGGGGTTCCTTATACCTTTTTTCCAACTTAGGCAAGACTTTTGGGGTCCAATCCAGCCCATGAATAGAACTCTCTTGTTTTCCCCCACCCCCATTGGTTCCTTTCTTTTGGGAAGTTTTGGTGAGGATTAGATGCTTGGAGCCACAGCAGCCATCTTGCAGCCATGAGAAAAGATGCTGTCGACACAGTGAAGGTAACAGACCAGAAAGATAAAAAGAACAGGCATCTGTCTTAACATTGTTGAGCTACCTAACCAAACAAGCAACCTCATATCTACAGACTCTGGTCTTGAAATAAATACTACTATTGCTTCAGACACTAGTATTCAGTGCTTTAGGCACTAATATTGTTGGTTTTTGAAATAATAGTTAACTGCAACAATACTTAAAATATTCAACTCCCTCCACTCCTTTGATGGGTATGCTAGATATCTTGGAATCGTATTTACAAAGTTTAAAAAAAAAAAGACTTATTTAATCACTCTTTCCAACTATCAGGTCATTCAGCCTGCTGTTAACTGTTAAATTAACCTGTCTCTGGAGAAAGTAGATTTCACTTTATTTCTTAGAATGAAATAAATCTGGAAGATTAAAAATATACCTATTACTGGGCTGGTTTTGATCAGTGTATGTTTAAGATTTTGATTTAATAAATCTAGTTACAAGAAAATGGAAAACCACTTGAATGAATCCATCTACAGTAATCAATAGGTATTGTAAGCTAATAAGGCAGTTTCTGTTGGCAGTGCAGGACACAGGGATATGGAAGTTCTAGTACTCTTGCTAATGAGTTAGCAAGCTAAGTGGAGAAACCTGGCACGCATGTCTCAAACCACAAATCAAGTCAGAACATAATATATGCCCAAAGCGAGATCTAGATAGAAAGCTTGGGGATAATGAGGAGATCAGACATCATAATCAATTGTCTGAGACAGGCTAAAATGCTAGAATGCTTTGGTTACCCAAGTGAGGAAAGCAGAAAGAAGCAAAAGACTGGAACAAAAATTGCCCAGTTTCCACGTTCCCCCTCCTCTCATGTTCTTAAGTTACCTTCTCACTCCCACATCTTCCCCACTCTGGTGTCCATTTTTAAAGTGAATCTCTCTAGGGGCATCTGGGGGCTCAGTTCGTTAGGCATCTGCCTGGATAAGTGTCTGCCTCTGGCTCAGGTCATGATCTCAGGGTCCTGAGATCGAGCCCCTGGTCAGGGTCCCTGCTCAGAGAGGAGTCTGTTTCTCCTTCTCCCTCTGGATCTCCCTCCCTGCTTGTGTGCACTCACTTCCTCTCTCTTTCTCTGCCTTGGATTAAAAAATAATAATAAAAGAAAAAACTTTAAAAAAAAATAAAGTAAATCTCTCTAATGCAATAAAACCACCTAATTCTCTCCTCAGCATTTTCTATTACACTTTTCTTCAAATATTCAAATGCCAGTAAAGAATGTAGCCATTTTAATGAAGTTTGTTACACAAAATCTTGCCTCAAGGAGAGCCAGTAAAGAAATTATTGGTTAGAAGAGTCAGAACTTTATAGAAATCAAACAGATAGTCTTTAAGAAGACCACTCCACTACCCTCCCAAAAGAAGAAAGAGAAGCAGGTTTACCCCACAGAAAAGGGTATTTTGTGCTTTGGGTCAAGGATAAGGGAGGGGGAGAGACTTAGTAGGGATTTAACTCACTCTGTGTCCTGGTTGCAGTCATGTCAGATAAACAGCTTGAAATTTATACGCACAAGTCCCAAGTCTTGAAGTCACCTCAAATTACACAGTGAAAACAGGTAAAACTATTTTAAGTTGCAATGTCAAGGCATAAATGCAATTCCCTTACTTCTTGGTAACATTAGACAGACAGGTACATTAAGGTTATTATTATTTGGCTTCTAGGAGGAATAATTTAGTCATTTATAAATCAAGATTTAAGTGGCCAGCCTACGCTAGGTGGAGAACATGCAAACTATTGGTTAAGTGTATGTTTTAAAATTTACCTGATTCATTTCTATTACCTGAATTATGCCAGCCTGTGTAGCCTTCTAGGATGGGAAATCTTATTTTCTGCCCGGTTATGATATCTGAGAAGCACATACTGTTTTTTGGTTAGGACTTGTCTTGGAACCTGCAAAGTGTAATAAATGGTTTCATTTTCTTGAAATATAGATGTGCTGCAATTTCAAAAGGCTTTGAAAAATTATCAAAGTTTCAATGCTGACTTAATACATGCCTTACAGAATATTCTCTGGAGATCATGAAATGTAAATGAAAATTTTCCTTGTCTTTTTCATGTAACATATTTATTTTTTCCCCTTTTATTCCTCCATGTGTTTCTCCCATGTGTTTCCTGAGTACTGACCAATTTGCATGGTGGTATGCTTCGTAGAAGAGGCAGAAGGAGAGGAGATAAGGAGGAACCCCTGTCCCAGGTATTCGGCAGAGTGACATAAAGAGTGAAACTGTACAGTGTGTAATTCTTTCAACCCACAGTCACGAGCCATTTAATTAGCATATCTATCTTGAGGAATTATGGGATACCCGGAGCTATTTCTAGAATTTGATTTGCATAATTGTTCTAATCCTTTATGAGTATGGTGACATGTGGTCTGACAAAAGATTTTTTTACATTTCTAAGTTACCTGATAAGTTTTATAAAGATATTAGAATTAAACACCTTTAGATATATATTTAATAACCTGCCTCTATTGAAAGGAACACAATTATACAAAGGCATAATTAGTCTCCTGCTAATGGCATATTATTTTACTTTTTGCTACTTGAAAAAACAGCTTTGTTCACTGAAAGTTTGTCATTTAAAGTTTTTATCTAGCATCTCTTGGTGAGATTAAAATTCACTTAAACATCCTAAGAAAATTTACAGCTGTAATGGACCTCAGTGGCGTTCCCTGTCTCCAAAATTTCTTAATCCATGGGTAGATGACATATTTTAGACATATTTTAGTGGGAGCAGGAAATGGATTTACACATTTTCTTAGGTTGCTTACTTATATGTCTAAATATTTCCATAATAAAAAGTTTTTGGTTTGGGGGCGCCTGGGTGTCTCAGTCATTAAGTGTTAAGCCGTAAGAGTCTGCCTTCAACTTGGGTCATGACGCCAGGGTCCTGGGATGGAGCCCCACATCTTATTGGGGCTCCCTGCTCTGCGTGAAGCCTGCTTCTCCCTCACCCCTTCCCTCTGCTTGTGATCCCTCTCTCGCTGTCTCTCTCTCTGTCAAATAAATAAAATCTTAAAAAAAAAAAGTTTTTGTTTTGCCTGGATGAGCCACATACACTCAAGCCAGCCTCAGCCCCACCTATAGGGAACAGGTCCATTCCCCGTCACACTGAGAAAACTCAATTTGGGAAGCTTACCAATAGCTATTCAGATCTAACAATACAAAAACACAGTCTTCTCCAACTTCTTGTAAAGCTTCTGAGTTTCTGCAACAGAAACGTTTTTCACAAATTTTATCACATTTTACTCAAGACAGTGAAAATCTGGATTTAAACAACGTGGAAATTTGCTCAGAAGTGCACTATAAAGCTGTGATATCTCTCATCTGTGACTGAGGTTATTTTATATGAGCCTTTGCCTTAAGCTTTAAAGAGTGGCTTATAAAAAATGGCTTCCTTGCAACAGTAAACTGTACAGAGCTGATGTACAACTAAGAGTTCTTTGGTTGGCTATTAAAATGTATCCAATGTTTACCTTTTCATGACTTTGAATACAAATGATACTTTGTTTTCAGCAGACCTATTTTGTAGAGCCCCACTTGGAGGTTTAACTTATCTTTTAATACCGTCATCTCAAATTTTGTTTGATACTGAAACAAAATTTAGGGGCCCCTGGATGGCTCAGTCCTTAGGCAGCTGCCTTTGGCTCATCAGGTCATGATCCCAAGGTCCTGGGACTGAGCCCTGCATTGGGCTCCCTACTCACTGGGAGGCCTGCTTCTCCCTCTCCCACTTTGCGAACTTGTGTTCCCTCTCTTGCTGTGTCTCTGTCAAATAAAAAAAAAAAAATCCTTTAAAAAAGTATTTATACGAGCAGATGGAAAATGTCTTCAGACTAAACCAGTGGCTCTCGCAGGGGGACTATCTACCCCTACGCATTCACTTGGTAAAGTCTAGAGACATTTTGGGGTGTGACAGCTCAGGGGAACTACTGGCATTTGGTGGGTAGGGGTCAAGCGTGCTGCCCAACAGCCTATAAGGATTGTCCCTCAGAACAAAAAATGGCCTGGCCCAGAATGTCTGTAGTGTCGGTGTCCAGAAATCTCCACTAAAGTGAGTGGATGTCTGGAAACATCCCTTCCAGCTGCCGTTCCGGGGGGCAGGCCATGGTCTTGCCTGGCCAGCACAATTCATGAGTAGGGGCCCCAGGGCTCCTTCATAGGGATGAAGAACACTGTGGACTCACGTATGCATGTGATATAGAAGAGACTGTGCTTTTATCATCAGAAATCAGGTTCACATCATGATTTTCCACTTTCTGGCTTTTACTCTCTTGTGGCATATATAAGTTTTATTTAAATGCTTAATAATGGGAGTTACTCATTTACAATTTGCTGCAACATTGGACTTTCTCGAGCACTGGGATGATTTATGGGCCCTGTAAGATGGAATGAAATCTGAAGAGATATTGGAAAGTGGGGCTAGCAGAGGGGCCAGCTGGGAAAACAGTCACCTGGGAGGGTTTGCCTGGAGGAAGAGATGCATGGCTCCACGCCCTGCCTCAGGGCTAGTCCAGAGCCCAGGGACCAGCTAGGCTGCGTCCAGCCTGCTTCCCTCATCTAATTCCAAGAAACTTTGAATAGACTCCTCAAATGAGCTATGAAACTGCAGCTAAAACTCTCACACGGGACCCTTCTGTGATTATCCTTCCAGAAGTCGTGGTGGGGGGAAAAAATCCCCCAAACAAATAGATTCATTTACGCTTAAGGATCATGGGAACTTCTGAAGGTGGCAAGAAAAGGCAAGACAATTAGCTACTTCTAATCTGACTAGAAAGTTGTCTTGCCAAAGGGTGTCCCAGGGGAGCAGTAGCTTTCCTATAGAAGCATATTTCTTTATTCTTTCTCAGTGGCTCTCAATCATGGGTGCACCTGAGAATCAAATAAGTAGCTACCAAAAAAAAAAAAAAAAAATCCCGTTTTTAAAAGCAAAATGGTCCTCAAATTTAATCCTCTCAAAAACTGAGGTTAGGAAATTCTGAGTGGGATGAAATTTCTGATATTAAAACCAATGAAGAAGAAAATTGGCTTACATGTGTGATCTCTCCCTGGACTGACTGAATTTGTAGAGCTCCGACCAGAGAACAACACTGAAATGCTGGGAAGGATGAAGGTCTTCAGTTAGATAAGAGGGTCTGTAAGGAAATAGTTGTGGCACAAACTCTTCCATGGTAAAAAAAAAAAAAAAAAAAAAGAAAAAGAAAAAAGCGATGCTTAAAGAAAAAAAAAAAAGAAAGAGGTTGAAGTCAGAATTGACAGTTTTCATGAAAGTCAATGTTTGTAAAGGAATCTAAAGGTCCACCTGAATTTGGCTGGTGCTGGCAGATCTATTTCTATCTTAGAATGGATAGAATCCATTCACAATATTTACATCAAAAAGTAGATTGCTGACTTTAACAACTTCTTATGTAAATTCTCACTTTGCCTTTCCTTGCAGACATTCTGGCCTATGAGATCTGGCCAACTTCAGTGAGAAAGCATCCTGGGGATGGGAAGAAACAGTACCACAGTCTTTACAGTGCAAGACTTTGTGTGCATTGCATGCATTTATCTTAAAAAATCTCCATGGAACATGATTATAAGTTTTTTGAAATAATTATTTGAAAAGTGCTAACTTCGGTGACAAGCTAAAAAGAGTACTAACCAAATAAAGTTGTAGGAGTTATTCCCCAATAAAAATAACAACCCAGAGCAGAGATACCAAATGATGAAGTTCTGTTTTTCTCTGAATGGTGGCGAGCAAGTCAGGAGACACGGTTCTGTTTCCCACACACGCTTTACATTCCTTGTCCTGGCTGTGTCCACGGTCTACCTTTTTGTAGTCATTTTTTTAAATTGAATTGGTATTTGTAAAACTAAAATTTTATGAATCTGTTCGATTTTTTTTTTACTTGGGGGAAAATGGATGATTGATCCAATCAAGTGTTTACAATTTATGAAAAAGGGTGTCTCAACCATTATATGAAGGCGACATTTAGCCCAACGGCTGCAGTATGTTTCTTTATCTGTAATTCTACTTGCTGAAGTCGGTGTTTTTTCCAACAGACTCACTGAGGAATGCTTCTTGCACACATAGGAAACTGAACCAAAAATAATATTTCTATGCCCAGGTATGGTAATGAGTACAGCAAAATCCCATACATTTACAGGACACATTAGCCCCAAGGGTAAAGTTACACACAACGTGCAACTGTCAGTCTTGGCTGAATCAGTAACTACAAAATGGACAAATTTTTTTCTTTTCTTTTCTTTTTTTTTGCAACAGTCAATGGGTTGGCATGGTCAAGTTTAGTCAGTTAAACACATTTCATAAGTTGTTTATTTGCGACATTGATTCCATTTACAATACTTGGTGGGGTTTTTCAAGGTTCTTCATCACTGTTCGGCTAGCACCTAGCCTCCTGCCTAACGGCTCATGAAAAAAAACTGGGTCATGATTTGCTGAATCAACAGTGACATCACAGGAGTGCATTCCTGATTACAGCCAGTTTAGCACGTCACAATCTTCCTTCATGTTCCCAAACCTTACTGATTTACACACTGTTTTTTGTATGACCTTAAGATTCATGCAAACAGAACTTTCCTGTATGGAAAGTGAGTGACAAGCAGGTCCTGTGAGTGCCATCTGCCCAGCGTTGGGGGGTCTTTGCCCATTTTAGAATGTGAGCTAAGAGAAAGCTGCTTTTAATAAAAACTGACGACAACAGTGACAAAAATAAGGATATAATATTAAAATAAATCAAATGATATACAATACTGTCATTATTCTGATACAGAATTTTTACACGGCAATATTGATATAGGTACACATGGCAGAATGTCAGGTAATCCATTATAAGAGATCTTCTGGTTACAAATGAAGTTTAAATTACAACTTAATACCGATTTTAAAATGGTAACGGGGGTTATGCCAGATTAAAATCAATACTTCCTCTTCAAGTGGCATTTTCTGGAACATCTCTGTGAGACTTCCAAAAACAACTTCAAAAAGAGAAAGAGAAATAAATGTAATGTCATATTGGAGAAGTTTTTAGTTTTTTTTTTTTTTAAACCAACCCAAATCTAGATATATGGACTAACTTGACTTTCCCTTCCCTCTGGACTCACTCACACCTGTCACACAGTGGACCTGAAGTCTTGTCGCATGGACAGGTTCTGTGAAAGTTTGGAAGCACTCCAACCTCTCCTCCATCTAGAAGTCTGGAGTGTCTAGTTCAACTACACACCCTTCACTGTTTAAGTATCAGGCAAAAAGCTTGAGTCTCAACAGTGATTCTGCGAGCAAATGAGAGTCTGTGGAACAACCCTGCTCCCCACTTTCAAAGGCTAGAGGACTGGTGAGGGAAATGGTGAAAAATAAAGTGAGAGCCTTAAAATTCTTTGAAGAGAGAGAAAAGAGACCCCAGAGTGTGTGTATATGTGTGTGTGTGTGTGTGTGTGTGTGTGTGGTGGGCAGGGCTGGTGGGAGAGAGTTTAAGAAAAAAAATTTCCTGTGACAAAATATCAAATTCTTATTCTTCTCATTTCTGTGAAAATAGGTGAGTTATTGGCATTAAAAGAAGTCAGCCAAATCAAAACACAGACGGGAAAATGAGAACTGGTTCCATAATGCCCTGCACTTTATATTCATATCCAAAATTAAAATCCACTTTCAATTAAAAAAAAAAGTCATTTAAACATCAAAGATAGAAATGTTACTTGGATAGCTGAGGAAGCAACAGCATTTCTTTCTGGCATATTATTTGTTTGGCACAATCACAAGTAAATAGACTTTACAGACATCATGTGGCTGTTCACATTTAAAGTTTCTACTCTCAAGTGATTACTTTCGGGCTAAACAAATAAATCGATTAAATGAAGTCCGTAAACAGGCTAAGCCCGGCATACATGGACACGTGTGATGCATTCTCCGCCCAAAAAATGGAACCTAAGACAGAAGAAGAAAACTGAGTCAGAGCAGGAAATGTTAAAAAACAAAACCCAAAAACCTGATTCTTGAGAAATCTCTTTGAATAAGAACAGCTAGTGTTACCTGGAACTCTTAATCAAGCAATACGCTCTGCACTTTATTATCCTTTTTTCATCCCACAACCACTCTGTGAAGATGACAATGCTTTCATTATACCCATTTTACAGGTGAGAGACTGAGACACAGTGAGATCAGCAACCTGCCCAAGCTCACAGATGCAGACCTTGAAGCTTGGCCAGCAGCTGGACCAGAGAGACCAAGCTTTTAACCACCAAGCTATACTGCCTTTTACTTCTTCATTTTAATTCTCTTTATGGCATCCTATTAATAAGCTCCTTAAGGAGGGGATGACATTAAGGGTATGACGACAATGATATTATAACGAGTAAATATGGAATCACTGAAAACAAGCAATGTATAAACTCACACATTTGCACACAGATGGCAGGAAGGGTCAGAATTCTGAGCAGTGTGGGTAGGGGAGGAGCAAAAGGGAAACTAGGGAAGGAGGCAAGCCTGAGTCACAGAAAAACCACAAACTAAACCCCGGCTCAGGGAGAGCCAGCAGAGAAAGACTGGCTTCATTCTAAGAGGCATCCAAGTGGTATTTCTGAGTTTTGCCTATGCCACCAGTGAAGCAGGGTTGAGGGGGTCAACCAGCAACCAGCATCATGGTTCTCTGTCTCAGGGCCAGTGGAGTCCCTCAAAGTACATATATGTTCCAGAGGCAAAGAACAAAATTCATTCTCTGCCCTGGGGATGGTGTCCTCTTGAGACTCTGCCTCCTTGGGAAGTTAGAGGGAGAGATTTTCCCCAGGCATGGAGGCAATAGTTAGTCAATGAAATGGGACAGCAAATTACTCTGGTCCAGGACAAGTTGAGAGAGGCAAGCTATCAGAGACTCATGCCTTAGGGATCCTTCTACAGTTTACACAGGGCAAAACAATGCATCCTGTCTGTTTCTCAATTCTGCTGCTTTTTGTCTGCTTTCTATCATTCTCGTGTATTTCCTAGTCTATGCCACCAAGAGAGGTCAGCCCATACCAATTATCTGTCCTAATGAAAAAGTCCGAGACGCATCTTCCAGATGCCTTTGAAATAATTCCTTTGTTCGAAAAAAAAAAAAAAAAAAAAAAAAATGTCTGCAGACAGTGACAGAACCATTCTAACCTTATTTTGGGGCTGAACTAAGAGGACAGACTCAACTGTACAGTAGTTCAAACGGTGGTCAGGGCTCAGTACAGTGGGCACTATCTTTGGGCAGGCACCGTGCGCATGTTCCTTTTACCTCCTTTATCCTTTTTCCTCTCTTCCTCCTTCTTCTTTCCTGCCTTCCATTTCCAAAATGGTTCTGGAAGGACCAGAAATGACGGAGGTCAATAAATACAAAAGGAGGAGAGGGAAGCCACAGGTGGGCATTGATATGCACGTGGAGAAGCGGCAGAGCCACCCCACGTTCCTCTGCCTTTTGACAAGGGCCTTATTGTCAAGGGTCTGGTGACAGTGCCTGCCTGCCCTCAGCGCCCCTCAGACTCATGCTCAGAATGGTTCTGTCACTGTGTGCGGCAGGGGCATGTCATGGCTGGCTCATTTGTGGGCCCTGAGAACGTGTCGGAGGAGGTGGGCCCAGCTGCACTGGCTCGGGGGATTGCAAGGGGACAGCAGGAGAAGTCCCAACCCTGGACCTCTCGGATCTGCTCTAGGCCTGAGTCTTTGAGAGCTTCATTGTGTCACACCTAAGACCACTCCGTGGGCAGCTGGGGGTGACCCCACCCCCTCCCCCAGAGAACATCAGGTGGTATCCAGAGACAATTTTGTTTGTCACAACTTGGGGGAAGGAGCATGAGTGGTGGGTGGAGGCCTGGGGTGCTGCTAGACAGCCTTCAACGCACAGGATGGCCACCCCAACAAGAAGACCTCTCCGGCCCAAAGGGCCAATGATGCTGATGTGGAGAAAAATGAACAGAGGCAGCAACATCCGAGCTAAAGGAGCCTGACCTGAGTGAGGTGTAACTATAATGACCGCGTCAAACTGCTACGCACAGATTACGCCAAGCAGCTTTCCTTCATCTGCCCACTCCACAGACATTTACTGTCCCGGACCTACCAAGCCTTATGTCACGTGCTAAAGAGACAGTGAGAACAAAACAGGAAAGGCCTGGGCCCATTATGTGGCGTGAATTGTAGTGACAGAAGACAGAGGACCAGGAGGATAGTTTAAACACCAAAGAAGCCCCTTGGGGTACCTGCCGTCCAGTGACGTGGGCCCCAAGGCACCACGGGCGCTCTCTGGCCTGTTATGTGCGTTCCTAGTCCCTTGAAAACAGTTGCAAAGAAAAATGACAGCGGTGGCCAGCCAGACCCAGGCTTCATGAGGCATCGTGCATGAACGTCACACCAAACCTGTACGCTAGCTTTTTGCCTTTTTTTTTTGACCCAAGCTAAGTGGCTTCCTCTTGAGGTGAAGTGACACGGCTGACTGAGGTCACCCAGCTGAAAGGGAACCTGTCATCACCAAACCCAGCCCCACTTTATTCCAGATTTTGCTCTTTTCTCAAATACCACTATTCCCCCAACTCCAGGCTCTTTGAGGAAAGGACATCTCATTTGTGAACACGCAGTACTTAGCCTGGGACACAGAGGAAACGCTTAAGTGAATACTTGTCAAAAGCCTATCTCCTGTCAGTGACCCCTGCCGGTGACCCCTCCCATCTCCCCAGACGTGCTCTGCCTAAAGGCCAAGGGGTGTCCTTCCCAGGTACTGTGGCTTCTCCTCACTCCATACACCACTGCCCGGCACTGAGTAGGCCCAAAGTGACCCACGCCACCAAACTCAACAGAGAAGGACTCATGTGAAGCCAAAGATGCAGAGGGCCTTCCTGGGGATAGTTCCAGGATAGTTCTAGGGCCTAGGGAGCACCCTGGCAATGTGCTCCCAAGGTCATAGGTCTCTGTGATCCTTTCAAAAGTATCACAGATTTTCCTTTTTCTTATTGAAGGAGACAAGGTACTACGGGCCTCAGCCCAGATCTGCCCCAACAACCCTGACATCATGATCACACTGTCCTGCAGGGATCTTTATACCTTGCAGCCCTGTTCTTTTTTCTTCTTAAGCCCACTCCCCCTTTGCCAGATCTGCTCCGTGTCTCTCCCCCTGCCAAGCCTTTTCATCTGTGCCTGCTCATAGCAGTCTTCCTCCTCTCCTTCTCCCGCGGAGCCCCTACTGACAAAGGGCAGCATTTCTGATGGGATACACTTGGCAATTTCTCCACTGGCCCCTTCATTTCTAGCTTTACACATATTTTTCTTCTTGAAGATTTTATTTATTTATTTGAGAGAGAGATAGTGAGAGAGAGAGAGAGAGAGAGAGAGCGCACGCCTGTGCACCCAGGCACACGCCAGCTGGGAGGAGGAGGAGAAGCAGGCTCCCCGCTGAGCAGGGGGCCTGGCTCAGGGTTGGATCCCTCATGGCCTGAGGGGAAGGCAGACATTTAACCGACCGAGCCACACAGGCATCCCCTAGTTCTACACGTGTTGTGTGACAAAGTCGATAGGTGTCTAATAGCCAGAGACACAAGAAAGGACACAGGAGAGGCACAGAGAGAGCCCAGGAGCCAACCGTTCAGTCCCAACTTGACGGTTTATTTTAGAATCAACTCACTCCAGCATTTCCACAAGCCCAGAATGCCAAACAGCAGATTCTCAAGGAAACCGAGGTCGGACCTGCAGTGCTTTCCATAAGGCACGACTCCTAGCCATCGGCAGCACTTGTAAAGAGAAGACAGTACTGACCCAAACACACGTATTGTTTGTGATTTCTCTCAAAACAGAGTCAACTTTGCTAAAGAAAGAAATATAGAGAAGGCTGGTCATGTCACATAGAAAGCGCTGGTCTCTTGTGGGAAGGAGGTTTGGGGTAGGAAAAAGAGTGAAGGGGGTCAACTGAATAGTGAAGGATGGTGATCACTTTGTACTTCAGACAGATGTCAAATTACAATGTTGTATACCTGAAACTTATATAATTTATATACCAATTTTACCTCAATAAAAAACAACAATTTTATTTTAAAGAATGCCAGTTTTGTTACCATAACTTTTATCAATAAGTACACAGTTTAAAAAATTTCAAATAGCATGATGGCACATAAAATACAAACTAAAGGTCTCACAGTTCCTGTCCCTCTCTTACAATTTCCAGCTTTGATAATTGGGAGGGTCGCCAATGTATTTTAATTCGGTCAATTCTTAAAATGTTTCTTCCAATGTTTTTGGAATAATTATATATTCATACAACCCTAAATGATGCAATGATTTATCTTCTTGTGCACAGAGCGTTACCATGGGATCTGGCCTCCCACTGCTCTGCGTCCTCAGCAAGAGTAAAGAAAAACAGGGAATGAGGGGGTCAGCCTCGTGGGTTGTGCGGAACTCGAGTTGGATTGGAGAAGCTGTTGGTTTGCAGGTCTGGGCCTCTGGGTCTAGAGAGGTGCAAAATATTTGCAAGAGTAAGGGTGGTAGCTTCTGTGAGTCAAGGGGAGCCTCCCCCCCTCCCCTTAGCTCTCAAGTGGGGCAGCTACAAGTATCCTGGAAGAGAGGGCAAGCCAAGCTGTGGGTTTCAGTAGCTGCTGAGCTCCCAATGCAATGATGCTGCTTCATCTCCTACACTGTGTCCTGTGAGGCAAAATCAATGTAGTGTTTGGCCAGGGGTGCTCAACTAGGGCAAGGTCCATGCCCCAAACCATCATGGGGACATCTGTCATAGTCTGCGGACATGGTTGGTTGTCACAACTGAGAGAGGGAGACTACTGGCGTCATGTGGTAGAGGCCAGGGATGCTGCTGAACATTCTCTGATACATAGGCTTGCCCCTACCACCAAGAGCTGTCAGACCCATACCGTCAAGTTCCCAGGCTGAGAAACCTTATCGCACTGAAGTGTATTTATGTCCCCTGAGTCTCTATGACAAGGAACTTGTATTCACAGCAGGGATGCTGCCCCAGGAGAGAAAATGCAGATAATGGCTCTTGAGCTGTGTGGTAGGAAAGATGAGGAAATTAACATATTGGGCTTTCATCCACCCAGCTTCCACTAAATTCTGTCGTTATATTAGTCATATTTTAATTAATATTTTTTAAGGCTATACTTTATCCTGGAAGTATGTTTACAATGTTTCATCATTGGTTGGAACTAAGACAAAAACAGCTAATAATTTAAAAAAATTTTTTTTTTTTTAAGACAGAAACAGCTAATAATTTTAAATCTTTTTTTTTTTTTTTTTAAAGAGTTTCACAAGTAGGCAGAGAGGCGGGCACAGAGAGAGAGGGGGGTGGGAAGCAGGCTCCCTGCTGAGCAGAGAGCCGGATGCGGGGCTCGATCCAGAATCCTGGGATCATGACCTGAACTGAAGGCAGAGGCTTTAATCCACTGAGCCACCCAGGTGCCCCTTTGTTTGTTTGTTTGTTTTTAACAAAGACAAACCCCAGGTTTTAATTTCAAATTTTTTTTTCAGAAAAGGAAAATACATTGGTCAAATCTTAAAGTGTAGCTAAAAAAAAAAAACAAAAAAGCATACCAGAAAACAAAAAGTAAAACTGATACTAAAAATGTTAACATAAAAAGTGAAGCAAAAGGGCACCTGGGTGGCTCAGTGAGTTAAGCCACTGCCTTTGGCTCAGGTCATGATCTCAGGGTCCTTGGATCGAGTCCCCGCATTGGGCTCTCTGCTCAGCAGGGAGCAGCCTGCTTCCCTCTCTTTCTCTCTCTGCCTACTTGTGATCTCTGTCAAATAAATAAATAAAATCTTTAAAAAAAAAAAAAGTGAAGCAAAAACAATTTTGGGGGAGGAAACACAGTTCTTAAATTGAAGAAAATTATAAACTAATAAGCAATAAAAATAAAAGTATTAACTACATAATTATAAACTTCCAAAGCCAAGCAGTAATCAGAATGGGATGGAAATAGCCAATCTTTGTAAACTCTGAAAAGTTTTAATAGAAATATTAAAATAGTGTGATTTTTAAATAGCAAAATATTCCTTGCAGACATGATTCAGTAATTCATCCCTAAGTATTAAAAATGAATATATGGGGCGCCTGGGTGGCTCAGTGGGTTAAGCCGCTGCCTTCGGCTCAGGTCATGATCTCAGGGTCCTGGGATCGAGTTCCGCATCGGACTCTGCTCAGCAGGGAGCCTGCTTCCCTTCCTCTCTCTCTGCCTGCCTCTCCATCTACTTGTGATTTCTTTCTGTCAAATAAATAAATAAAATCTTAAAAAAAAAAAATTAAAAAAAAAAAAAGAATATATGTTAAGAATTTTATCTGACTAAAAATGTGTTTGGAAAACCTACATCCTGTTCTTCTTAGGTAAACTGATCTTTTATTCTACTTTTCAATTATCAAATGTAAATTTAAAAACTGTACAATTATAAAGGTATAGCCTAGCAGTCACTGTAAACTCCACAAATTAGTGGATGTATCTCAAATAAAATAGTAAACTGAACTCTGTGACTATCAATTCCTACCTGTAGTCTGCAATTTCATTCATCAAATATTACTCACTTTATCAAAATAAACAGACATTTGTGGCTATGACTAAGTCAAGCCAGAATGGAAAGTTTAAAATTTAAACAGGTGTAGTCTTGACTTATTCATAGTCTTGTGTTTTTAAAACACCAAGCCCTGTGACCACAATCCCCCCTTAAAAAAAAAAGGAAGAAAAAAGAAAGGAATGAACACATATTAAAATAGAATTTTCTATGCAGTGTCTATACTTTTACTGTTCACTGATGAACCATCAAACTGTAGTTTGAAGTTGAATATTATATGTTAACATTCACTAGGACACATTTACAAAAATTTCTTTTCTCAGGTTGTTTTGAATAGAATATAGCAGAGAAATAATCTGGAAGTAACTAGATTTTTACCAGGATAAGTTAATTTCACCCAGAACAAGTAACAACTCCAGGACCTAGTTTAAAAATAGAAATGACATATGAAAATGTATTTTTAAGACAGAAAAGTACCCAGTAGGAAACGGTATAAAACTGAGTTCTAGAAACACTTTCCAAATGGGTATCTGAATAGGGGAATATTTAAGAGCTGACACTAAAACCTTTCTCTTTTTAGTCCTTTAGTTCTTTTATCACTTAATTCTACTATGAAAGCCATAACTTGTTATTAAAGACTTCGTTATTAAAACCGTGACTAAAAGCAAAGGTGTAGAGGTGTACCTGGGTTTCCAGGAGAAGAATGGTATTGTTTACTCTCGGATATGACCTTGCACTTCATATACCTGAACTGGAAGTTATTCAGGCACCAGGGAAAGAGAATTTGGTTCTCTTATTAAAATACCTCAGATTTGGAAAACTCATCAGAACTGTGGGATGTGACAAATTCCCAAGAGGAACCATTGTTTCTCATCCCACACCAACCAGCTTTGGTAAAGTGTTCAGGTAAACCCACTTTCAGGATGGTGGGAGAGTATGGGGACTAACACCCCACAACCAGGGGAGCACCAGCCAGACACGAAGTCCCATGCTGCTGTGTGCCCTCTCAACTGGTGACCTCAGCCTGTCACTGAGTCCCTCTGAGGCTTATCGTGGTTGAATGCAGAATGTGCAGGAAACAAATGTGCCTCACGGGCTCATTGTGTGAAACGAGAACCTCATATACAATATTTAGGGCAGGGTGTCTGGGACGTCACAGACCTCCACAAGGGACAACTGTGCTTTGCTATGGCAAAGAACAGTTGCATAGAATGTGTCAGTATTCACTTGTTTTAGCAAAAAGGCTGCACAATTCTGGTATGCAGGGAGTGGAAGGGTATACCAACACTGCACAAAAACCACAACATTCTTAAAAGACCGAGAGGAAACTTTTCAAGGACAGTGGCTCCAATGTACAAAAGTTGACTTGCACTTGATAAAGGTGAGGGCAAAAGTGCCATCAGTGCCCAAGGTGGCTGGGCTGGTGTCACCTCCTCTCTGGGAGTCAGGCACTGAGACAGACCACTAACAGTTTACAACCTTTCCTGTCTGAAAGTGGCCAAAAATAAAAGGTGCATGTCACATGTGACAATGACAGTGAAGCCACGGGGAGGGATGGTCTAAATGGAACAGGAAGTATTTCTCAAGGAAACCACAGGAAAGCCAAACTCAGTCTTCAGTGCAACCCAAACAAGTGGGGTTCCTATTACAGCCCTCAGAGCTTAACAGAAGCCCATTTACTTCATTACCTTCACTCTGAGAAGTCAAAACAGTAACTGTCACCCACAACTGTCAAGGACAGTGAAGATGGTGGGCTCTACTACAGCTGCCCACCCTAAACCACATGTGGGGAAAAAAAAAAGGTGGAAAGCAGAGTCCAGAAGGCAGACTACTTTGCAAACATTCCATCTATTTTAAACAGGAGAGAAGGCTGAGGACACACGCAGCTCTGCTTCCAACAAGCCACCTGGCCCCGGACGGGCCCTTCTATGGCTCCTGACTTCCCTTTGTTGCTGGGTAAAACCAGGAGGTGGCGCTAGGGGAGCAAAGCACCACCACCTGGCGTCCCTGGGGCATCTTACTGAGATCCCACTGTTTTCAAGTTTTGATTCAGAACGGCCAAGACTCTCCAAGCTCCACGTACCTTTCTACTCCCTTCTGCCTCTCACCCACCCGGCTCCCTGAAGTGATGTGGCTGACTGGCCTCGTGGGCAGGAGCGTCTGCCATCCCACCTCAAAAGCACCATCCAATCCTGCCTACGTCGGGTCCTGCTGCTCCTTGCCAAAATGGTTCAAAAGTGTTGTTTAGGTCATTGGGACACTGAGCTGTTAGATAACTGAAGAAGTTGGAAAATTAAGTATCATTAACCTCTACGATTATGAACAGTGTCCTGCACAGATGGAGTGAAAATAAAGGACTTTTAAATTAGGATACAAGGATAACTATATCATGCACAATTTTCTGCAAGAAACAAAACATAATTATTTACTTCTGCCTCATCAGTGGGTCTGATACGAAAAGTCTTTTCAAGAACTTCTGTACTCCGATTTTGGCAGAGAAGCATACTCTATACTACACACATGTATTTTTGTCCTAAATCCCTTTTAGGCAAATTCCCGTGTTTGAAATTATTTTTCTGAGAAGTTGCCAATGTCATGACATCAAGTTTATGAAAATGATTCACTAGAGTAACGATTGTAGAGGACCCAGTTCTTTAAAGTGGGAGGGGAGAGGAGGGAGTTTTCCATTGCCATCTTCTACAATTTCAAGCACAACACCCTGGATTTCATGTCCTACAGGCCTTGCTGGGAGTTCAGTTACCACAACGTAAGAGAACCACCGTGAATACGAATGTATGTACTAACTTTACGAGTCAGCGGATGGCAGCTGTCTCCCACTTTGCCCATAGGCGTGCAAATCCTTATGCTCTTAACCCAGATACTAACAGCACAGCACATGCCTCCGGCACACTGGGGGTCCTTGTCGCAGGCCTGAAATGTAACAAACAAACAGATAAATGTAGATGGTGGGCAAGACTCTGGCTGAGGAAATCTAAAATTAGCAGTCAAAAATGCTCTTTATATCTCCAACCACTAGGATTTTAATAATCACACATACAAAAAAGGACTGTAATCTTCATTTGCTTGCACATATTTACCATAAAATCTGAACAGAAGAGATTTTCCTAGTTTAAAAAAAAAAGGCCTAAAGAATGGCCCACACATTACGAAAATCTTAAATAAGCACACAGAAAATCACCTCTTTTTCTAGTGTTTTGTGGCTGAATTGGCTTTGAGTTTGAAAAACAAGTCTGGATTAGTCTTATACCACACATGGCCATTAGGAACTACATAATTCGAATCACAAGATTTTATGACTATTAACCGCAGAATACATTGGGCCCAATTTTTAAAAAGGACTTATTTATTTATTTATTTTTAAAGGGATTTAAATGGTCTCCAAATCTGGCACGAAATGCTCCAGACCCACAAAGGTATTGATGTAAATTTTAAAAACGCTCATTTTCCCTTTCAAATATATTTGCATTCTGGTTCATGAGACTTGATGTTTCTCAAACCACTGGCTTGATTTTCACATTTCCTCTTTAAAGAAAGAAATTTCATAGGTTGGGAATGGACAAACCAAGATTTTTGCCTTAGGTTACTGTTTTGTTTTGTTTTCAGGTGAGTAACCTGCAAAAAGGAAATTATTGGCTTAAGGTATAATCATGTGTACATTACAAAATCAGTTGAACTATCTTTTAAGATTAATCAGATTTAGAAATTCAAATGACAGATGCAATTCTTAACAACGGTTACTCGAGGCATCTGTTCTCAATATAAAAATTGTAAATACAAATAATTAAAGAATCCACTATAGAGGAGATTTTATACTCTATCTAAATAGAAATAAATAATGCTGTCTGAATTTATTTGCATGAAAATAGATCTGAAGAACTATTGTTCCTTCCTAGAACCAACAAAAAAATAGGATGCTTTGTTTGAACGGTATGTTAATAATCTGTTTTGCTAGTGATAAGGTAAAAACATGCTGTACTATATATATAAGAAACTAAAAAGTCTATAATTTAGACAAAAATATAATTTTTTTATATTTATTGGAAACAACTAAAACATTCCTTCAAGGCTTTTCTCCTTTAAAGTTTGGGGGCCAGCCACAAGTCTCGAAACATAAGTATATGGGCTCACCCTCATTCATGTTTTTTTGTTTAAAATTATCAGCCATCCTACTCTAAGGTTGGTTTATTTCCCTCATTAGAGTTTTTTTCTCAGCCTATTTAAAATGACTGTGTGGACTCCAATTTTCACCTTGGGGCGTTAGGACATTCAGAGGAAAACATCCAAACATTTCCATTTTCCAATTTTTAGCTGTATGCCAGAGACATGTATACATGGCCATGACAATTTGTAAATGAGAAGTTCAGTATGTGATCTTTTCCAATATGGTTTTAACAAATCTATGTGGAACATAAATCAATTTCAAAATAGCTACACCTATTACCAAAAAAGGTAAATATTTAAGGTGGAGGTTTCAGGCAGTATTTTCTGTCAACAGATGCTCAAGACCTGGAATTCAGAGACCCCACTAGCCCTTTTTAAAAGACAATAAAAATCCAGCCAAAATTTTTCCAAAATTCGGTCAATCACTTGGATATTTAACATCCTGAGGATGATAAGTTACCAGGTTTTTCATTTGGCTCCATATGGTTCCTGTCGTGAAGACATAAATACATTTCTTTATTGTTACATTGCTTAGAGGAATTTTTAAAAAATTCTCTTTTGGTTACACTGAGTTAAAACAACAAAAACAGCTCATAGAAGTCCACTCTAAGCCTCTCTAACGGATAAATACCCCATATGATAAAATTTCACTTTTGTAACAAAAAACTTCAGTTCTTGGCAATATTTACAAAGAAATGCATAGGTTTATATAATTTTAATTAGACTGCTGTTTCCTAATGCCCTTCATCCTTAACCCATTGCAGATCTATTCAAATAGTGTTGTCCTGTGAATGGAACAAAAAGATACTTATATTGCAAAGGAATTCTGGGCTCAGAGGATTAGCAGAAATTTAAAATGAGCCAGCAGGGGAAGAGTGGGAGAAAAAAACCAATCATGTTCCAACTCTTATATTAGAAAGACCTGTAAAAAGTTTTTTTCAACCACACTGACTGACTGACAAAGCTATTCAAATACACTTTCAAAAAACCTCTAACTATTTTAATAAATATCACAATGCTTATAATCTTATTGGATATAACCAAATACTGTTATTGTACAAGGGCTTTCAAGATGCTATAAATCTATGAACTCACTTGGGAGACTATGGAACTTTTATTTTCTCAAGACCAGGACAGATTTCCCTCAAACTTCAATATTTCATTATGTATCATCAATTCAAACATGTTAAGTTTTATTTAAAATCCTATAATGTGCACTTAGATAATTTAGGTAATTTAATGGAGGTGTAAAATAATTTAAGACTTAAAAAAAAAAAAAGATAAAAGAGTAAAGCAGGGGCACCTGGGTGGCTCTATCGTTAAGTGTCTGCCTTCAGCTGAGGTCATGATCTCAGGGTTCTGGGATCAAGCCCTGCTTTGGGCTCCCTGTTCAGCTGGGAGTCTGCTTCCCCCTCTCTTACTCTCTCTGCTTGTATTCCCTCTCTCGCTGTCTCTCTCTGCCAAATAAATAAATAAAATCTTTAAAAAAAAATTAAAAGAGTAAAGCAGTTGAGCAATCAGGAAACGGTAGGGATTTTGCATTGTTGATGCAAAGTAGACTACAGTAAACTCATCCTTCAGAGCCACACAGAAAATTGTTGGTGAGAATAAGAGAGAACTGACTCAGTTCCTACTTTCAGAAATGATGAGGACAACTACACTAAGTTGAAACAAACATCTACATTGTAACCTACTCCATAATTATGCCCGAGCCCTGGTGGTGTTTTATCAGGAATTGGAAATGGAAAAATTTTACAAGGAAAGCCTCAAGAAGCTGGGGGGTGGGGGGGGTACCCTCTGGAAACCAGAAGGAAGCGCCCACATTGCTTTTCAAAACATACACAGGGCCTCGGACCAAGTTATTTCAAGGGGTTTCTGTGGAGGGTGCAAGGGGAGCAAACTCCTTGACCAGAGGGTTAAGTCTCAGGAATGGGAGATACTCGTCTTGCCCCCTGTGCATTTCAGAAAGGGCCTCCCAAATTTTACGGTTCGAGGTTGGAACGCCTAGAAGAAGTGCTAGAGAAGACTCTAAAAGCAAACTTCTTTCAGCTTAACAGAAAAACAGATCAAACTCGAGGAGAGAGCTTGCAGGGTTCTAAGAGGGAAGCAAGGGGGAGAAGGTGGTGATAAAGGAGGTGGGTGACACTTTGGTCACTTTTTCTTCCATAGCGCACCTAAGATCCCGGGCCATCCGCTGCGTTTGGAGTACGGCACCTCTCCCAGAGCGCCAAAGGGCACCTGGGGCAGATGTCCCCGCCCGGGGCGACCCTCCCCGAGCCGCTCCCCTCCCAAGCCCCCCGGGGCGCAGCGCGGGCGCGCATCCCGGGCGGACAGGTGCGCCCAGGGCTGCTTACCCCGGTGATGACGGCGGCGTCCCCGGCGGGGGGTATGAGCAGCAGCGGCGACAGCAGCAGCAAGAGCAACAGCGGGGCGCAGCGCGGGCCCCTCATGGCGCCCTCGGGACTACGCGGCGGTTGGGGGGCCGTTGGGGGCGCGGAGCCGGGGCGCGCTCGCTGGAGCGCGGAGCGGCGGGAGGGCGGACTGGCGGGCGGCTGGCGCGAGCCTCCGGGCCGTTATAAAGGCGAGCCCCGCCGTGACTCACGCCGGCGCCCGCCCGGCAGCACGCGCGGGGGGCACGGCGCGGGTACACACCCCACGCCCCCACGCGCACACGCGCGCCCACCCCGGCCCGGCGTCCCCGGGACGAGCACGTGCCGGCGCGCGGCTCCCGGCGCCCCCGCCCCGGGCGCCACGCAGGCAGCGCCCCCCGCGGGGCGCCCCGCTCCGGGCCCCGCGCCTAGCCTCCCGCCTCTCGCCTCCGCCCGCCGCCGCTCCTCGCACGCGCCGCAGTCGCTTTGTGGTCTGAGACGCGCTCGTTCCCTGCCCTGGTTTCCAAAGCTCCACGTGCTCGGCGCCGAAAACTTGCAGCTCATTTGCTGTGCAGATGTTTAGGGAGCGCCTACTACGTGCCAGGCGGTTAGACACCCCGGGGAGGCAGCGAGAGGAGGGACAGGAGCCTCCGAACCCGTTCAGTTGTTCAGCAGGTCTTCACAGGGCCAGGTACTGGCCACTGGGGTCTGGCCTCATGGTCCAATAACCGAACAGAAAAGACACATCAAATACACGGGGAAGCGTGGAAGACAGGAAAAAAGAACAAAGGGCAAGCAAAATCACCCCTAATCCCACATCCCTGACGACACTGTGCGGTTTGTCCTTCCAGCTGTGGGCGTCCAATTTCTTTCTTTCATTTCTAATGCTTCCCTTTATGCTCACATCTGTTCCCGACCCTCTCCTCCCTGATTCTCCTCACATGCATTTCCTCCCTTCTGTAACGTCGCGCCAGCCCCAGCGTCAGGCAGAGCAGTTCAGGAGGATGCCAAGTGGAAATGAGAACGCCTGGCTTCGGGGCCGCCAGGATGAGGCCCCCTGAACTGTAGGTAAGCAGCTCTCTCTTTTACTTTCCAGCCCAGGAAAATCACCCTTCAGTCTTGGGAGATGCCATACGCCATCACTGTGATGAATTCATTCACGCAAACAGGACTTGAGTGCCTACTGGGTTCTAGGCTACCCACAAGAGAATGAGTGACAAATTTGCCTTCCATCTCTGACCCAAGCCTAGATCCAAGAATCACGGCCAGTTTTTCTTCAATGAAAACGATTTCAAGAATACCTCGCTGTGACCACTGCCAACTTTGCTTGCACAGAGGTTTTGGGAAGCCCAACTATGTTCCTGTATGGTGAGAACCTCTGGCTTTCCCTGGTCCCTTAGGGACCAGAAACTGTTGGGAAGCAGATGCGTCTTTCAGCCTCTTTAATAAAGGCAGTGAGGAGAGTCAGGACAAAGTTACTTTCAGACTGTGGGGTTCCCCATGCCAAAGCATTCAGACTAAATGTGGAAAAAAAAAAAAAGAAGGCAATTATCTGAATGTTAAACAGCTGAATATTTAGAAAACCAAAATTTTGACGGAGTTTTAAAATCTTTTTGCCTGTGTTTTTGTGTTTGAGAAACATTCTGAAACGAAACAAAACAAAACAAAAAAAGAATTAAACTTGTTTTAACTTTAAAAAATTGTTAAAATTGGACTCCCAGTAAAGTGAGTGGAAACAGTAGCAAGTGACAGATTGGTGGAAAGTTTCCTTTTCCAGTCTCCATGCCAACGCTAGCATGGGAATGCTGCCGGGGAAATGTAAAAACCAGTCAACATGGGTTTTAACATTCCTACGATTTTTTAAAAAATGGTCTATTTCATATTTGCTACAACTAAGTGCCAGCTTGGGTATTCCCTGCTTCTCCAAGCATAGAAAACAGGATGTGTCTACACAGGAAAATCAGATTTCAAAAGTGGATGGCTTCATACATGGCTGTTGGGAAAACAATCGTCATAAGACTGTTTTGAAACAAGGTTGGAAACACTTAAAAATAGGGTTGGTTGGTTGGTTCCATGTTGTTTCTTTTGATCATGTTTCTTTTAATTACTTTTAATGCTGTAGAGGAAAAATGATGGCTCCTGATATGACAAATCTTTGCATCCATGGCCAGCTTAGAGAATTAAAGTCTGAAAGTGCCATCTTAAAAGGGAAAGATGAAAGGTTGAGTTTGGATTAGTTCAGACAAATCAGGTGGAAAGGCCCATTTAACAATGCTGAGATTGAAATTGAAGAGTAGCTTAACTATTTTATTCTATTTATTACTGCAAGCCGTTGATACTGCGACAAGGTAAGTTCAGCCCAGGGATAACTGTATAAGGAAAACCAAACTTGGTGTAGTTCAAGAGTGTAGACTACCATATACTAGCAGGCTACCAAGGCTGATCTGAATGGAAGGGTCAGTCAAGTCCATAGGAACCCAAATTCATTGATCAGACCAACCTGGATTTGAATCCTCAATGACCATTGGGCAAGCTGCTTAAGCCTTTCTAAGCTTGTTTCCTCACCTGTAAAACAGATACAAAATACCAGCCCAACAGGGTATAGCCTCCACAAGGATGAAAGGATATAACACCTGTAAACGGCTTACCATAAAACCTAGAACGAACCAGATGTCCTGTTGTCGTTCCCTCTTATTAAGTCATATTATCTGGTGTCCTCTGATAATTTCAGCCAACACTGATAGTTTTTTTCTATTTCACCCACGAGATTAGATTATATACTTCTTATAATTGGGTTCCTTGTGTCCAATATCCCATACATCCCTCTTGGCACACAGCACAAGGATAGGCATACGGCAGGCACTCAGTAACTAAGGATCAAGAGGAATATAGAGTATGGAAGACAGTCCAGAGACAGGTCACAGGAAATAGATATACAGCACAGGCATGTTTAATTTGCATGAATCAGCAAAACGTCATCATCAAATAGCTATCGTGATAAATACTTGACCTGGGGCAGGTGTTTCAGCCTACCACTCTAACTCAGGGGGTGTCACTGATCTGAATGGAGGTGAATGGGGAGACACAAACCTGTCCCACTGCAGCGACCCAGGGAACCAGGCTGAGGAAGTTTCCACCTCGGCATGTGCTGCATGGGAGAACGGGTTCCCTTGCATCCCTGCCGAAAGCTATGTTCAAGTTCTCACCCTTGGTACCTGGCTGTGGGGCCTTGTTTGCAAGGAGGGTCTTTGCAGATGTAATCAATTTAAGATGAGGTCATCCTGGCCTAGGGTGGGCCCCAAATCTAATAACTGGCATCCCTATGAGAGAATGGCAAGGGAGACCTTGACAGAAAGACAGAGGAGACACACCAGGAAACCACCACATGAAGACGGGACAGAGATCGGAGTCCTGCTTTCACAAGACAAGGACTGCCATGGATTGGCCAGTAAAGCCCAGAACCTGGAAGTGTCAAAGGAAGATTCCTCCCTAGAGACCTCCGAGGAAGCATGGCCTTGTTCACACCTTGATTTTGGACTGTTAGCCTCCCGAACCAGAGAGAATGATTTTCTGTTGTTTTAAGCCACTCCGTCATGATGCATTCTTCCAGCAGCCACCGGAAACAAATACAGGCAGGTGGAACTGGAGGGTTGCATGCCTGCTTTCGATTGCCTCTGCCTCAAGTTGATGCCAATCACTTTTGCTCAGGTTTAAATGGCCAAAGCAAAGCAAATCACATGACTCAGCCTGTCTTCAAAGGACTGGACAATGTAAATATTAGAGGAACCAGAAGTCTGGTGAGCAAGGCCATATGTTACAGGAGAGGAGGGATCCATCATGGCTTGGATTCCTGAATGGGCATACTAAACCCTGGGTGATTATAAATGATAATGTGTTACTTCCCTTGTGTTTCTTCCTACTTCAGTACTCCTTATGCTAGAATTATACAAAGACTCTGCAAGAGAGTAAATGTATAGGCTAACATTTTTTGGGGGGGTGGGTAATAAGCCATCATTCATTCATTCAGAAGACATTTACTAAATACTAACTATATGCCAGATACTGTGTGAGGCACTGGAGGTACCATGGTGAGTAAAACAGATGTAAATCCAGCCCCCTGGGAGCTTACAGTCTAGTGGGAAGGCCATGAATCTAATAATCATACAATTACATAATTACAGGAAACAAATGTAGTGCATTAGGACATGACACAGGGGGAGACCTGAAGGTTTCCTTCAAGTAAAGAAGCAGAAGCTGAGATCTGAAGCTTGAGCAGGATTTAAATGGGATGGAGAATGGGGGCAGCAGAAGTGGAGAGTGCTGGGTACTCCAGGCAGGGGAATCAACTTGTGCTGGAGATTAGAAAGAGCATCTGTGTTCAAGGAGCTGAAGAGAGACGAGCGTGGTTGGAAGAATGAGCCTAAGGAGAAATCTGATACAAATATGGGGCCAGAGAAGTGGTAGAAATCCAATGCAGGGTCATAAGCCTAGAGGAATTCCATCTTTATGTGGCCAGGGAAGACAGAAAACATAAGGATGAACCAGGCATGATGAGACTAGCTTTTGAAAAGAAGACCTTCATTGAAGTGTGATGCAACATGTCCAGAGCCAAATTCCTTGTGGCCCCCACCCAAACCTGTTTTGTTGAAGGCAAATCCATCCTGCTGAGGATGACCTTGGAGTCATCCTTGACCCTTTCTCATAACTCATATCCAATATATCCAGAATCTAGTTGACCTTGCCCTCATAATATATCTAGAATCTGACCACTTTGCCCTCTTTATGGCCACTCTCCTTGTTCTGAGCCACCATCATCTCCAGCCTGGATTGCTGCCATCAGCTCCTGCTTGGTGTCCTGGTTTCACCCCTGCCCTCTACATCTCATCATTGCCCCAGCTGCCTAAGCTCTTCTTTAAAAATACAAGCCAGGGGACACCTGGGTGTCTCAGTCAGGGTTAAGAGGCTGACTCTTGATTTTCAGCTCAGGTCATGATGCCAGAGTCCAGGGACCGAGCCCCACATCTGGCTCTGTGCTCAGCAGGGAGTCTTTTTGGTATTCCCTCTTTCCCTCACCCTCTGCTCCTCCCCTGACTCACACACTCTCTCTGTCTCTGGAATAAATGGATAAATCTTTAAAAAAAATTGTAAGTCAGACCTTTTTCTCAAAACCATGCAGTGGTTTCCCATTTCCTTCACAGAGACTTGAGCTCTTCAGTTTCATTTACTCTGATTACCACTTGTCTTCCTGCTGGCTTGTCCATATTGGCCTCCTGGAGATCCTTGAACACATAGGTATGCTCCTACCATGGGAACTTTGTCCTGAAACTTCTTTTGTCAGGACTGCTCTTTTACCAAATAGACAGGAATGCAACTGACTCCCTTTTGCTCAAATCTCATCTTCTCAAGGAGGCCTCTACTGACCATTCCAATTAAATTTGCAACTGCCCCAGCACTCCAGAGCCCCTTACCCTACTTTCCATATTTGGCTTTCTCCTATAGCACTGAACATCTTCTGGCATACTCTGTTATTTACTAATAGGTTCATTGCTTTGTCCCACTTACCCTACACATAGACCAGAATATAAGCTCTATGAGGTCAAGAATTTTTAAAAAAATATCTTTTGTTTACCAATTTATCTCCAATGGCTAGAAGAATGCCTGTCATATAGTAGGTAATCAACAAATATTTGCTGAACAAGTTACTGGGAATGTGGAAAAGAGATTGCCGGTGGGGTAGAATGGACAAGGATGGAACCAATGACAGGTTACTGGAGTGGTCCAGGGGGCTTCTGCTAACATCTTTGTCAGTAAAGAGGGGTAAAAGTCAACTGATTAATTTAAAAGTGAAGCAGGTAGAGTTTACCATTGGTTAAGATAAAGAGTGGAGAAGAAAAAAAATCAGATTTATCCCCAAGATTCACCTTGTATCAACAGTAGTGATGCTGGGGATGCAGAAAATATACCCAAGTGTGGAGAGAGGCAGTCAGACAAGCCTGGGTGTAGAAAAAAGGCTGGGCTGGGAATAATTCTGGACTGTTTCCATTAAAATCTTTTCCTTTCTTTGTATCATATAATATAGCTCCAATGGTAAGAATTTAGACTGGAGGTTGGCAAACTGTGACTTATTACCTGTTTTTGTAAATCAAGTTGTATTAGAACACAGCCACACTTTTTTTGTATTGTCTATGACTGTTTTTATACCAAAGCAGCAGAGTGCAGTATTTTTGAGAGAAAGATTGTATGGTCCACAAAGCTAAAAACATATATCTGGCCTTTTATAGAAAGCTTTTATCAAAAGTTTGCTGACTCTTGCTTTAGAGAATAAGGAGGAATCTGGAGTTTTTCTACTGTTCCTCAGGTCAAACTTGTTACCATGAGAATTTTCTGCGCCTTGTATGGGCTGTGCTTTAATTCTCCTGGTTTATCAGTTTAATCCACCAGCTTCCCAGGTTTGGAAAGTTACCCCAAATGCTGGGGTCCTGATGGACCTCTAGCATGTTCACCTTGTTGTATGTACTCCCATTTCAGCTGCTTCTTACATAGTAGTACTCGATGAATGTTTTCTGGTAGAGCTGGAGGAAGAAGGACAATAAATTTGTTTTTTTCTGCCATGTTGAACTAGAAGCCGGAAACACTTTCTCCACCATATACACCAAGAAAACTATTATTACTATTGTATATTAAATTCTAGTTTTTAAAGTGATTCCAGCTTGATTGAGGACTTACTTTCTTGTGTGTCTTCTTCATATGACTTCTGATTATTACAGCATAATAGGTGGGCCTGTTAACTTCATATGAAGCTGGCTCCCATTTGTCTTAGTCAATGATTTTCATTTAGATGGGTTTTTTAAAAAAAGTAAAATTAGGGTGCATGGTTGGTGCAGTCAGTTAAGCCTTTGCCTCTTGGCTTCTGCTTAGGTCAGGATCTCAGGGTTGTGAGATGGAGCCCCACATTGGGCTCCATACTAGGCACAAAGTCTGCTAAAGATTCAGTCTCCTTCATATAGACAAATGGAACAGAATAGAAAACCCAGATTTGGACCCTCAAGTCTATGGTCAAATAATCTGCAGCAAAGCAGGGAAAAATATCCAATGGAAAAAAGACAGTCTCTCCAATAAATGGTATGTGAAAATTGGACAGTTATATACAGAAGAATGAAACTCGACCATTCTCTTATACCATACATAAAGATAAACTCTAAATGGATGAAAGACCTCAATGTGAGACAGGAATCCATCAAAATTCTAGAGGAGAACATAGGCAATAACCTCTTCAACATCAGCCACAGCATCTTCTTTCAGAACACGTCTCCAAAGGCAAGGGAAACAAAAGCAAAAATGAACTTTGGGAACTTCGTCAAGATAAAAAGCTTCTGCACAGTAAAGGAGACAGTCAACAAAACAAAGAGGCAACCCATGGAATGGGAGACGATATTTGCAAATGACATTACAGACAAAGGGATGATATCCAAGATCTATAAAGAACTTCTCAAACTCAACACCCAGAAAACAAATAATCAAGTCAAAAAATGGGCAGAAGACAAGAACAGACACTTCTCCAAAAAAGACATACAAATGCCTAACAGACACATGAAAAAATATTCATCATCATTAGCCATCAGGGGAAATTAAAATCAAAACCACATTGAAATACCATCTTATGCCAGTTAGAATGGCAAAAAATGACAAGGCAAGAAACCAGTGTTGGAGAGGTTGTGGAGAAAGGGGAACCCTTTCACACTGTTGGTGGGAATGCAAATTGGCATAGCCACTTTGGAAAACAGTGTGGAGGGAACTCAAAAAATTAAAAATAGAACTACTCTATGACCCAGAAATTGCACTATTGGGTATTTACTCCAAAGATACAGATATGGTGAAAAGAAGGGTCATATGCACCCCAATGTTCATAGTAGCAATGTTCATAGTAGCCAAACTGTGGAAAGAGCTGAGATGCCCTTCAACAGACGAATGGATAAAGAGGCAGTCCATATATACAATGGAATATTACTCAGCCATCAGAAAGGATGAACACCCAACTTTTACATCAACATGGATGGGACTGGAGGAGATTATGCTGAGTGAAATAAGTCAAGCAGAGAAAGTCAATTATCATATGGTTTCACTTATTTGTGGAACATGAGGAAGAGCATAGAGGACATTAGAAGGAAACAGAAAAATAAAGGTGGGAAATCGGAGATGAACCATGAGAGACTATGGACTCTGAGAAACAAACTGAGGGTTTCAGAGGGGAAGGGGATGGATGGATGGGTTGGCCCAGTGATAGGTATTAAGGCAGGCACGTATTGCATGGAGCACTGAGTGTTATATGCAAATGGTGAATCATGGAACACTACCTACATCAAAAACTAATAATGTACTGTATGGTGACTAACAGAACATAATACATACATACATACATACATACATATTCAGTCTACTTCTCCCTCTGTCCCTCCTCCTTGTGTATGCTCTCTCTTTCTCTAAAATAAATAAATGAAGTAAAATAGATATTCTGCTTGTTTTCTCACTTTTCATCTTTTACCACCATACTATTACACAGTGGCTTTTCTTGTTAACAAGCCCATATTATCAGACTGAAATATTTTTTAAAAATAATAACCAGGCTTTAAATGTGACTTATGAAAAATGAACCACTTTTCTAATTCTAAATAAGACACCTATTTTAATCTACTTCAATGCTGATGATTTCTCTTTATTTTTAAAAATAAATCACTGTGCTTCAATTTGAAAGCCAATTGTCTATAGAGGCACTAAAATTATTTAGTCTATTCAAGTGATAATGTACAGTAAAGTTTACCTATTTTTAAATAGTTGGAATATAATCCCGGAGAAAAGGTTTTCTTAAAACAATTATTAGAAAACTCATCTGAGAGAATAGGAGGGGTCAGGATGAATAGTTGTTTCTAAAAGATTTAGGTTTTATTCATTATAATGCTGAATGTATTTAATATTCATTTTTAGCAATGAAGATAGGGCTTAAGGCTAAGGTTTATATATTACGTACTTTACTAAAAGGAAGAGATTGTTATGCAAATCTGTAGTATATTTAGGAACTTTCCACAGAGAAAGAGAAAAAGCTCATATAGTAAAGAGTTTTAAGATAAAAACCAGGGCTAGGTAATTACTGCTTTATTATTTTAGGTCAACATTCATTAGCTATCCCACGCAAGTAAATTTCACTTAGCAATTTGTTTTTCTCCCCTAATTTTGGATCATATTTTTCCACTGAGGAAAATGACTTGGAATAAGAAGGCATGTGGGCATAGGAACTTAAGGCACAAACCAGTTCACAGAGCCTTTATTTCTAAAAGGCTGACTATTTCTATCTTTGCACATGGTAAATAAATTTCAATACAGCTTGTATAAGACCCCCAGTTACTCTCTGGGGTAGCTATTAGCACAATCCCCATTTTACAGATGAGAAAAGAGTGATTTAGGGAGTTGAACTATGTTGCACAGAATCATAATAATTTCTAAGTGGTAGAGCTGGGTTTCAAGCCAGTCAGTCAAATGCCAAATATTTCAGTATTATAGCTTTGCCCCCTGTTTTTCTGGTTTACATAAACATCGCCATACAAAATTTAGGTAGCCAATAACCAGAAGCAAGGAACTATGTCTATCATGTGAATTTTCCTCACACTTATCTTAAAACCTTCCTTCTCTCTTTCTCCCTCTCTCTCTATCAACTAAGAGACCAAACTGAAGAACAAAATGTCAGAGAGCAGGTATAATCCTAGATTTTTTGTTAGAGCTTTTGTCCAAAAGGATTCCCTCAACAACAGCAAAGGTCAGAAGAGCTATTATTTTCTATTTTTATTTTTATTCTTTATTTTTGTAAGTAAACAGGTGAGCAATATCTCTACTCTTCAGCTTCATTTGTCAGAGTTGGAAGAGAATACTGGTACCTCCGCTTACAACATAACTACCCTGTCAAAGTCATCCTGCTTGCTTACGAGGTAGGAAGAGACCTCCTAAGAAGTCACCATTTCTGGCAATACATTATAGGCCCTGAGAAGTCCTGCAAAAAGAAACCAGCCCAACTTGCTGCAACCCAGCATTTCCAACCAATTGTTAATGGAGCACTTCCTCATGTGTCAGGAATAAAATTTTAGGTAAATCTAAATCCCCTAACTTGACCACATGCTAGCCTTAACAAAAAACTCACTAAATTAAGAATAAATGCTTTGACCATGTAGTGAGTCTTAGATGAACTCCTCAATCAAATACAAGAAATGCTGAAATATTCAGATTCATCTAACTTGTCTTACAGATGAGGAAACCAAGAATCTGGAAGATAGTACCTTAGAGGAACTAGGAGACAGAGCTGGGAGCAGATCATGGTTCTCCTGCTTCCTAATTCAAAATTCAAAAATTTCCCAACTATACATGCACCTCTTTGATGTATGGGTACCCATTTACAAAACAGTTATAGACACATTTTCCAAAGAAAGGAAACTAGTTTGTGGATATTTGTGCCCTGTATGTTGAGCCATGCTAGCTCTGGGCTCCACTGTCCTTACAGTGAGAGAAGACCATCAGATCGTGCATTTGATGTGAAAGCACCCTTGGCCTCTATCTACTGGTGTCATTTGCCCTTCACATGGTTCAGCAGAGTAAATATATATATATATATATATATATATATATATATATAATTAAATGTATACATATATATTAAGAGTAAAGGTATATATAAGTATTACCAATATTTGGTCTGTGAATTGGTGAATAGGATAGCATAGGCTAGGGGATGCCGGGTTTTGGAAAATGGCTTTTGATGAGCTAAACCCTAAGTGGTAAACTGCTAACTCATTTGTTTACCTCTAAAATGTCTTTGAATTGATAGATGCAATTCTCCATAATGAAAGTATTTCCAAGCCCTAGCCAATGATCCATAGTAATTGTGCTTTTATGATCTTATTACACATTCTCCCCTCCACTTCTTTTGAGTTTGTCTGTTTAATAGACCCCCATCATAATAGCTGGAGGTGGAGGAGAGCGAGTGAGGTCAGAAGACGGGTTTACTGGGGTGCTAAAAAGTGTTTTCCTTGTAGAGCAGGTGGTGCTTCAGAAACCCGCCTTGACTGAGGAGCTCACAGTCTTCCTTAAAGCTGATGAAACCCCCCAAATCTTATCCTAGCACAAGCTGCTTGGGGTTATCCAGTTATTCTTTTTTTTTTTTTTTTTAAGATTTTATTTATTTATTTGACAGAGGGTAAGAGAGATAACAAGTAGGCAGAGAAGCAGGCAGAGGGGAAGGGGGAAGCAGGCTCCTTTCTGAGCAGAGAGCCTGATGTGGGGCTGGATCCCAGGACCCTGGGATCATGACCTGAGCCAAAGGCAGAGGCTTAACCCACTGAGCCACCCGGGTGCCCTGATTCAGTTATTCTTAAATTACTTAACAGCTAATCTGATTTGCAAACGGATCTCTTATATATTCAGTTTCTGTAAAATAGTGGACTTCAAACTTTCTTTTCCCCCCTTAGTGGAACATCCAAGTTTTGGGAAGACCACTGTCAGATAAATTCTTCCTGATTGCCCTTTTTTCCTGATGCTTTTATAGGCAGATAGGGCAGGGGAAGCTGTGAAGAGAGAGCACAAGCAATTTTACCCACTAGAGACACACTGGGTCTGTAGGCGCCTTGAGGAAAGTGCCCCAAGAACGAGTCCACACCACACTCCTGTACCAGATGGCTCTCTTTAGAGCAACCATCTCACCATTACCATGTTCAGAGTCCTAAACTGATTTTCTTTTATTTTAAATTCCAGGACAGTGAACATACAGTGATATTAGTTTCAGATGTACAACATAGCAGTTCCACAATTCCATACATCACAGGGTGCTCCTCATGACGGGGCTGACTTTCTAAACTAAGAACTCGTTAATCTACACCCCTCTGAAAAGCACTCCAGGTTCTCTGCTTGGAATCCAGCTCCCTGTCTTGCAGTCTCCCCTCTGAATTCCAAGCAGGCAGATGTGTTTCCTGGACATCACACAAGCTGTATGCATACCCCTCCTGCTGTCACTCCTGCAGGACTGTCCCTTGCCTATCTTACTAGTTACTGGCTCCTGAAGGCCAAAGCATTGCAACCCTTGTGCCCACGTGACTGCAGTCCACATTCAACTTTCTTTTCTAAAACCCGAGAGCACTTGGAATGTACCCCTCGAACACTCCTGAGATACATCCCGGCCTGAGTCAGGGCTCGTGACATCATGTCTCTGAGCTTTATTGGTAAAACGAGGATCATGATGGCTCCGTCCTCAGGGGGCTGTTATGGGAACTGAATGAAGTAATGACTAACTGTGATCCACTAACTGCATTGTCATAAGAGCGCAATAACTGTAAGCTAAAGTATCCTCACACCTCCCTAGCAGGTAGGAAATGACAGGCAGGCAAGAACAAAAGGACTGAGAGTATTAAAACGAGATTAAATGAGAAAGCAGACTGCATGGCATACGTGGCTTGATACCTATTAGATGATGGTGATGATGATGAGATCATGTTTTGTCAACTCTGTGTGTATCCCTCTTAAGGATGAGTACCCATGTATAATCCATGGAGATTTTTTTCAGATCATGGAGCTGTGGAGTAAGGAATAAAGGAAGTGACCTATCTAAATATTTAAAATATTTAATATATTTTAATATAAACATAAATATTTGATATAAATATAAAATATTTAAAATATATTTAAAATATAGCACAGTGCCTGACATATAAGCATTTGAAAAATGTGAGCCATTATCACTGTGTATTCTTTTGTATTATTATATTTCCTCAGAGTAAGCCTATCTACAGTTTTTCTGGTTTTCCTCAATATTAGGCCTCTGGTGGGTATGTTTTCATTATTGAATACTTGTCTCAATTATAATGAACCATAATATCAAATGATGAGCTCCTGAACTCACAGGGTGTACAAGTACATCTACAATATACTCTATATTTGGAATGCCATTGGTTCCTTTTCTTAAATATCACAATAAATTTACTGGAAAGTTCTAGCAAATTTGGGGGTTAACCATGTCATCACAATTTGGGGCCTACAGTCAACTGCCCTCCCTTCCCCCTCCTGGGGCATGTGCAGGTTTAACAGACACAGAATCTGCTCAGAGATGGAGAATACGAAAGCAAACAAGCAGAAAGCCCTTCCGGTCCGGTCTCTGAGGCCTGCTTGTTAGTCTTTTTACCCCCGTCACATTTGGAAAGTGTTGCTCTGGGGTTAGATCTGATGGCGACCAGTCCCAGCTCAGCCGCCGACAGCCTGACCACTCCTGGGGAAGACACTTACGCTCTTAGAGCATCAGTTCTCTCATCAAGAAGATGGAGCTAAATATAGTCATACCTGCAGGCCAGGGCTGTTATGAGAAATAGACAATGTGCCTGATGCAGTAAAAACAACCCTATGAGACATTTGCTCTTATCAAAGGAGAAGGTGTCAATGTCAGTGTCCTGGTCCTGAAAAGGTGCTCTGGCCATGTACATGGTACTGCTGGGGGAGCATGGGGGGAGGCTGAGGAGCTCTCTGTAGCATTTTTGCTATGTCTGTGAGTATAAGATTAGTTCAAAATAAAGAGTTAAAAAAAGAAAGAGAGGAAGAGAAGGAAAAAGGAGGGAAGAAAGGAAAGAGGGAGGGAGGAAGGAAGGAAGCTAAGAAGGAAGAAAAAGAAAAAGGAAGAGAAGGAAAGGGAGAGAAAGAAAGAGGGGGAAGAAGGGAGGGAGAGAGGAAGGAAGAAAAGAAAGAAAGAAAAAAGGAAAGAAAGAAAGAGAAAGAAAAAAGAAAGGAAGAAAAAGGGAGGAAGGAAGGAAGGAAGGATGGATGGAAGGAGAGAGAAATGGGAGTCTCTGAATACAAATTCAGCAAAGCTGACCATCACTGGGCTAGCGGCTTCTGGCCTAAGAATCTGCCTGTCTAGCTCCAGTGACAGGCAGGTCTCCCCGGAACCTGGGGAACAGCACATTCAGACCACACAAACTGCCGCCCTTGCTCGGACTCTGGCTCACTGCAGCTCTCTGCTTATGCCTGGAGGAAGAGGCTCTGGGAACCAGAGGTCCTGAGTGTCAGTCCTTGGACAGTGAGGGTTTTCATCCTAAAGCAACAGATTGGCATTCTGATTTCATGACCCAAACTGAGGAGGCCTTTTTATCCTAAGTGCTCTGCTCCTTCTCTGGAGGTGCAGACAGGTCAAGGAGACAGTGGACTACTGTCACTGGGCCAAGGTGAGCAGTCACCTGTGGCCCCTTTCAGGATACAGCCAGAAAACCTTCCCCTAAATGTGCATTTTCTCCAAGCTCCACACATGGAGAGTTTTATGCTCTTCCACTTCTGGTTTCAGTCACTCCCAGAATTGCACAGTGTGATCCAAAAGAATTTTCCACAATGAGGGAAATATTCCACATCCTTGCAGTCCATAACAATACAACGAGTCTCATATGCCTGCGGGGCACCTGAAATGTGGCAAACGTAACTGAGGAATACATTTTTCAATTAAATCTAAATTCAAATAGCCACATGTAGCTAGTGACTACCATGTGGTACAGTATAGGTACAAATTAAAATTCTTCCACATTGCTGCAAAGCTGCTGCATTTGAACATTGCCGGTGCTCCCAAAGCCCTCTCTGGGTGTTCCCCCCAAATACGTATCCTCAATTTCCAGCCTGTTAACCATTTCCCCAGTTGTGTTTTGTCTTTTTGCCAACTACGTGCAGATCCCTAAATTAAGGTGGATTCTTTCTTCTTCTAACTCCAATCCACAGGCATCTCTGAGCCCGTAGTCCATTCTAGGGTTTGCAGAACCTGACTTTTGAATTCCTCAGGAACCTTCCAATGGCAAGTAGTGAAATCCAATGCAAACTGGTTTAGGCAAAGAAAGAATGTGTGCACTCTCGAAAAAGAAGGCCAGGCGTGAGTCCAGGCTGGTCTTTAATCAGGTTTTGGGTTGGGTCAGTCTCCTCCAGGAGACTCTCTTGAATGGACAACCCCAGCATTTCTACAATGACACTCTCACTGTTTCTTATTTACCAAAACGGGGCTCTATACCTGTTCCCTGCCCCAACAATTCCAACAGAAATCCTAGGACTTAGTCTCAGTGGATTATTCTGGGGTAGGTGCACATCTCTGAACCAATCTCTATAATCACAGGGATAGAATGGGCTATTGGACGTTGATTTGGGGGTGTGATGCTGATACACATATGGGAGTAACCCCACCAGGCTGTTTGTACTTAGGGTGAGAGGAGCTGGTTTTCCTTGGGAAAATGAAGGCGCTGTTAACAAAGAAAGGGGGTGGGCATAGCCAGGCCAAGGCAAGGGTTACTCTGTACACATCTCTGTTGCTGATGGGCCTTGTATACACTCCCCACTTCCCCAACCAAGACACAAGAAACAAGATAACTGCTCCTGGGTATGGTTGACTTAACCTCTTAGGATATTTAAATCATTATCCTATTCCAAAAGGAAAACACGACTAAAGACTTTATCTTTGGGTTTCCATTTTCCATGCAATACTCTTTGACTCTAAAAATGTACTTTATTCATTTAAATTGGGTAGTTACGACTCTAACTTCCTACTTGATGACTACATATATTCTTTCTATACCACAGTGAGGTAAATTAAAAAGAAATTAGTGGGTGCTATTTCAGAGATGTATGGCACAGAGATCAGCAGAACAAGCCAGAAACAAACACAAAAGCAACCCATGATTAGTCATAATAAAGATTACCACCAAACAATGAGACTTTATGGGGCTAAAATGATGAAATATTTATAGACCAGTTCATTTTGTTTGCCACTGCAAACTAGTTTTCATTTTTCACATTTCTCTGCTTCTATTAGAAGCCATGGAAACAGCCCCCTCTTTTTCTCCCCTATGCAAATTGACTCACCTCAGCATTTACTGACCTTTCCTTGGCCTATTCTCTTTTTAACTGTGGCCATGTCAGATTTTAAGAATGCAGAGAATCTGATAATGAATGCTTTCAGAAGATAACAATATCAAAACCTGACCTTGAATCAATGATAGACAATTGCTTTGTAGACTTTATATATGTAAATTTATATATAAAAATTTATATATATTATAACATATATTTATATATGATATATAAATATATATCTACATATAGATATATAGATATAAATCAATGACTATTTTCCTTCTTTAAAATAATTATATTCCTATATTCCTCAATAAGACTTTTGGAAGAAAAAATAGTATGCCTCATTCTATAGACCTGTTTTCCACAAATTTGCATGTAAATCACATCTTTATAAACTGAATCATCATTTCAAGTCCAGGGTGACACCAAAAAACTTTTTAGTGTATCATGGAATAATTTTAATTTTAAAGGAAAAAAAATACTTCTGAGCTATCCTATGTAAGTTCTTCCATTTGTAGTTTTGGAAACTGAGATACATGGTGAAGAATGTCTTACCTAAGGCACACTTAAAGTGAGTTTCTTCTGTGATTTGTATTACTATTCTTTTTTTTTTTTTTTTTTTTTTTTTGGTAAATGCAGATTTTGTTTTCAATGTTTACTTAAAAGAACATAAGCCTATAGGAACAAAAGAGGATTGTTTTCTTCATAGCTCTCTTGTAGTTTAAACATAATTTATCACTTAAAAAAAGATTTTATTTATTTATTTGACATAGAGAGGGGGAGCGGCAAGCAGAACAAGAGGGAAAAGCAGGCTCCCCACAGAGCAGGGAGCCAGATGAGAGGTTCCATTCTAGGACCCAAGGGTCATGACCTGAGCTAAAGGCAGATGCTTAAGGGACTGAGCCACCCATTTGGCCCTGTAATTTATCATTAATTACAAAGTTTGTAGATAAAATTTAGAGGTTTTAAGTTGTATTTTGAAAGGAAAAGATTACAGGTTAAGCCATTGGCATTTAACTGGGTGTGATGTTGGCTGGCCCTCAGGGGACATTCAGTAACCTCTGGAGACATTTTTATTTGTCACAACCAAGGGGGAGAGGATACAATTCAGCCACTGGTGGGTAGAGGCCAGGGATGCTGGGAAACATCCTACAAGGTACAAGACAGCCTCTATACAAAGGAATGATCCAGCCCCCAAAGTTACTAGTGCTGATGTGAAAAAAAGCCTGGGCTGAATGAACCCATTAATGCAGGTAAAGATTCCCACAAAGATAATAAACCATGTTCTTGTACTTGGTCTGTTCAGCGCTACTCTATTAAAGTGTCATAATGACCCTGTATCTCTGTAGAGAAGCTAATGTGAGAAGGCTTCCAGCTTACTTCTGTATTTATCCTCTGCTTCTTCCTTCCTGGGAAACTGATCTTCTCTCCTAGAAGGTCAATGTCTCCTCCACAGCTTGGGAGCTGCTTAAGATTAAATTCTGCTGGGGCACCTGGGTGATTCAGTCTGTCAAATGTCCAATTCTTATTTTCAGTTCAGGTGATCTCATGGTCTTGGGATGGAACCCCATGTTAGACTTTGCACTCAGCATGGACACTTTTGTCCCTCTCTCTCTCTCTCTCTCTCTCTGCTCCTTCCCCTGCTCATGCTCTCTCATTCTAAAATAAATAAATAAATAAAATCTTAAAAAAAATAAATACATTTGGCTGCACCATTACAGAAATACCCAATTTTCTCTGGCTTCAACAAACAGGACTTTTGTCTTCCTCACAAAAATAGAAGTCTGGAGGTGACTCTCCAGGATGGTACACTGGCTCCATGATGCCATCAGAAACAAGGGACTCTTCCACTCTTCCACGCAGCCATTCTTAGCACTTTGGTCCCCATGCATGTCCCCTCAGGATGGTAAGATGGCCACCCCATCGACAACCGTGGGGCAGAGGGGAGAAGAGCAAAGGGTAAAGGGTGCCTGCGGGCTGAGAATGTCCACCTCTGGTGACCGTTCCAACTAGATCCTCAACTGTTAGTCTCTAAAAATCATACTCTGTTCATTGCCCATGTGCACTTACCATATTTGATAATGACATAGTTCAGTTATCCATTTTCTTGCTACTGGTCCCTTTTCTCAACCCAGTAGATGAAAAGCTTTGTAAGGAGTTTTAGGGCCAATTTAATGTTAAAACCTGTTTAACTATTAGGGCCTGCTTAGCCAGAGCGACTCCATATCGCCTAGGTAGCCATATTGTTGTTTACATCCACGGACTTCATTCTGGGAATAAACGCCCCTGTAGTTCCTGGTATGGTTCCGGGTATCGATTCCGGGAGTAAACGCCTTAACAATAGAAGTCACGTACCTTGCGTCTGCGATTATGCCCTATAAAACCAGCCTGTGAGATTGGGAGGGGGTCGCTCTCCCTGGCCGGTCAGTCTGACCTCTAACGCTTGGCATAGAATAAAGCTTCACATAACTTTCACTTTGTCTCAGTCTCATTCCCCTGGCCGGTCACTCTAACTTCTAATGCTTGGCATAGAATAAGGGTTTGCCTAACTTTCACTTCATCTCAGTCTCGTTCCTTTGATAACAGACCCCAACAGGAGCAGGGAGCAGCCTGGTCTGTGTTCTGCCTGGCTGCCCTCGCATCCTTCTTGTTTCTGTGCTCTCCTCTCCCAGCCGCTTATACCTTTGCTGCTAACAGTAGACCCAGGGGCAGGACTGCTCACAGGCCTCATTCTGCCTGTGCAGGAAACCAGAAATGCCTGAGGGTTTCCATCCCAGAGGGGTACCCAGTGAGTGCTAGTTATGTGCTAGTTGTTGGAGGCAACTCAGAGGTGAAGTTACTCTCCAGGGCTCTCTGCAGGCTGAGGTTTTGCAGGAGAGCAGCCCCTGGCTTGCTTTCTTCCTTTTCTTGCTCTGTCTTCCCACCCTCCTTCTGCTTTACAAGAGTCTCCTGGGAACAGTGCCTTAAGAAATAATTTTCACCAGAATCTTTTTCTCCTAGTCTGCTTCTGGGAAACAAACCATGTTATTTTTACTCACCAGTGCCTCGTACAGTGCCTGACACAAAGTGGGTTCTCGAAAACCTCTGCAAGATTGCTTTAAAAAACAAACAAAACAATAGTAAACTCAGCCAAACAACCAGTTCTTAGTGAAAGATGTTTGAATTCAGTCAAGTTCGTATGATTCAGTGACAATTACTAATTCTCTATATAGATTGATTCTACTTAATGGAACTCAAATTCAAAGTAATCTCTTCAATGTTGGATATTAAATTTTCACTTAAATTTGAGGTGATGGATTCATATAATATGAGACGGGCTAAAATTTTAAAATGTGTCTCATTCCTCAATTAGTGTCAGGTGTCCAGTAGTCTCACTCTACCACAAAAGCTTCCTTCTTGTAAGCAGGCTGACTATGATGGCATCCCAGAAGCAAAGCTAGAGGTGACATTAAATGAAGTTACTACAGATGAGAATGGAGGTTGGGAAAGAAGAGTGAATTCCTATGGGGAGTTTAAATCTATGCAGAGCTTTCCCAGGGCCTCAGAGCTCAGAGTTTCTGTTCATTACTCTCTTTCTTGTTCTGTCTATGCTTCATGGTCCTGGGTGTTCTCCAGCAATGACTCTGCTGCAGGTCTTGGTGCCTGAGTCCTGGAGCACAGCCTCTTCCCAGCCACAGAGAGTAGAGGCTTGAAAGAAGGGAGTCTAAGATTGGCTAGGTATTGTGTCTGAATTTCAGTTAATATCTTACTTCACATTTGTATTACATCGCTTGGAGCCAAACATTTTCCTGTTACTACTCACTCTTGGTGTGTAGTTAGACTCCTCAAGTTCAAATCCCAACTCCGTCACATTCAAGCTCTGTGATATGGTACAACTCATTCAATCCCTCTGGGCTGCAGTTCCCTATTTATAGAATGGAGGGCACATGAGAGAAAGAGGTCTTGGTCTTTTTTGACCCTTACTATCTTCCTAGTGACTAGGCAGTGCCTGAAGTATATGGTATTTGCTCAATGAGTATTGCCTTATTAATGAATGGGGCATTTGTGAAGATTGAATGGAACAGTGAACATAAAGGACTTATGGTGTCTGGCACAAAGTAATCTCTCACTAAATATTAGCTATACATAATTAAATATATATGTAAGTATATACTTTCATTTTTTTACTCCTGGTTACATAGTTTCTAAGCATAATACAATGTGTTAGAATTCATGCTTTTGATTAATAGAGGCATCTCCCTATTTTCTGACAGCAATGGCACACGTAGTCAACATTGCTGATTGTCCAGTCAGCCTTCTTTCCCCCCTCTTCTTTTTTCTTAAAGCAGAACCCAGTTTCTGGCCAAGTATTCACCATCGCACATGTCTCACCACTCAGGAGAATGCCACCCAAGACTACATTCTGGGGGTGGGTCTTAAATAGTCTGAGTCAGTCATACATCATCCCTTCCCCTTAGCTCTGCTTCTCTGTTTCTGATTGGTCACATAATTAAGGCTGACCCAGTCACCAAGAAGGAAGGATTAACATTTCCTTCTCTGGGTGTGGTTTTTCCCTCTACCATCAGACGGTTGAGAACAAAGAAGCTGTAGGTTCAAGTGCCACTGAAGGGGTGTCGCAATCACATGGTACTCCAGAACTACATTTCGATCAGCATGAGAAAATGGAGCAGAGAGCTGAAGTGAGCCAGGTATTTGATAGTAACTTTGATGGTCCCACTCTTTCTAGTTACGTCAGATAATATATTGTCTTTTTGTGTAAGTCATTTAGCATGGGCTTTTCAGTACCTTGCAACCAAAAACATCCTACCTAATGGACTTAAAAATTATTTAGGTGGTGATAATAAAAGTGCCTTCTTCAAATAATAATAGTAATGATAACCAACACTTACTCATCACTGTGTCAAACCTTATACCAAACTCTTTGGCTCTTTTACTTACTTATGCTTCTAAACAATCATATGAGGTAGAGATTGTTATTAGCCTCATTTTCAGATGAGGAAATCTTTGTTCTCAAGGATGCACACACACATGCACACACAAACACCCCCAAGACAAGTCAGCGACAGACCTGGGATTTCAACATCTGCTGTCTGGCTCTGGAACCAAACTTACTCCTTGCGCAAAACCTAACCATTGAACTCTACAGTATTTAATCATATGAAGGTTCACAATGACGGATATATACACCAGCATCACAACAAAACAAGAATAGATTATGCTTCACTTTTTTAGAAAAAAAAATATATATACGAAGTATTTCTCAGTAAATAACTGAACACCAACTCAGTTTTATTGCTGGTGTACCCTTTTACATAAAATTTATCCCTTTTGAAAACATGTGTTCATCCATTCACTCATTCATTAAATATTTATCAGGCCCTTATGTGTCAACTGTTGTGCCAGGTGCTGGAAGTACATGAGTGAAAAACTTCCCATCCAAGAGGAAATACAGCCAGGCCAAACAGCAATCACCAGACCAGGTGAGGAGGATTTTCACAGGTGAAAAAAAAGTGCTTGCACCATGGGAGCATCAAAATATGGCGCCTAAACCAGTTGGTGCAAGAGTGGTGTCAAGGAACGCTTCCCAGATGAGACGGAAGACTTCCGCAGGGGACACAAGAGAGCACCCCACAGAGGACTTTCAGGAGGAAAGAGAGAACGTGGCATCCCATCATGCTGCTGAGGGTGGGGGCTGGGCAAGCATTCAGAGAGAGGGGAAGGCAGACTCCAGAGTCAGGGAGCTAGGCAGTGGCCAGAGAGTTTCATTTGGGTCTAAGCGCAGGGCCTCTAGAAAGTGGACCCTGACTCAAGAATGAACGCAGTGCCTCTTAATGTGGAAGATGCAAGCCCGGGGCAGCGGGGGTAAGTCAGAAAGGGAAGTAAAGCAAATGCAGAAGCTGAGCAGTTTGAGGGAGCTGTAATACATGGTCTTGATGGCCACCAAATTACAATGAGCCAAAATCAGACACAGCAGATGACTAACTCAAGCAAGTGAATCTGCTTGGGACAAGGGATTTTGTTTGAAATGCTGCGAGAAGAAATCCCTTCTTTTCGTAGTCCACAAAAGTAGCAAGGAGGGGAATTTCTCTGCCCAGCTCCCTTCCATCTTCTACTTTCCTTTATGCATGGAATATCCTTTGGAAGTTCACTTCTCCATCTTTCTGGTTGCATCACCTGGCACTGCCTGGGAAGTCAGATCTTACACCCCATTGTGCGGCATTTCATGCAATTCTGCAAGTGGAGGTTGGTATGTGAGACTGGAAGACCATGCAGGTCTGCCACTTCAACTTGAGTCCTAGCCAGCAGAGCTGAGCTTCCTCATAAAGAAGAAAGTTAAAAGAATCTATAAGGGCGTAGAGATGTGTGTGTGATCATCTTTTTTTCTGAAAGAAGCTCTGAAGGGCTTCAAGCCTAGGACAACCACAATCAGGTTAGAGCTTAGAAAGCTCATACAGGCTGCAATGTGAAGGTGGGGGGTGGGTTGAAAGGGCAGATCTGAGAATGCGTAGACCACTCTGCAGCCTGGTCTAAGAGATCGGGAGTGGCATGAAGCCAGGGGGACAGACCTGACCAAAGTTGATTGTACTTTGCAATAAAGTAGATGTAGAGAGTGAGGGAGAGAGATGATACCAGTCTGGCTTGGGCAGCTTAGGATTAGAGTGTGGTGCCATTTCCTGAGATGGGGAATGGATAGGAAGGATAAATCTGGAGATGGGGCATGGTAAAGGGGAAGTAGGGATGGTGAAATCAGTTTTGAACACATTGAAGTTGAGAAATCTAGAACACATCTAAGTACATGTGTGTTAAGGCTATTGGTGACACAAGTCTGGAGTTTGGGAGTAACAGCTCAGCAGGAGACACTGATTTTTGAGCCACTGGAGGTGGGTAATAAGGCAGGTGTGGGGGTGCATGGGATATGTGAAGGAAAACATGTCAGAGAAGAAGAAAAGAGGGTCAAGGGTCCAGGCCTCTCAGGCTCCACAACGCCAGAATATAATGACCGGATAGATGGAGAGGAGACCCCAGAGGAGACCAAGAAAACGTGACCAGAGATGTCCCCAGCTCAGGAGAGCTCTTCGAGGAGGTGGGGAATGATGTCAGCTGCTACAAAGGACTCAACTCGGACAAAGAGTGAGATGTGTTCAATGGATTTAGAAACAAGGAGCTTACTGGTGTCCTTATTGAGAGCAGTTATCAACGAAGTGGGCTGGATTTGGGGTATACAGAAGCAAAATGTGGATAAACCATCGATCTCTCATGCAGGGCTTACTTAAAATTCATAACAGTCACTGTGATTAGTGATGATGCAAAGGTAAAGAAATTACAGAGCAAAAGAAAGTTCTAGTGGATTTTAGCTCCTTAACCTGCTTTATGTTTCTTCACAGCATCTTTTATAATGTGAAAGATACTACTTATATTTGTTTGTTGTCTCTCTCTCCTCTACAAGGAAGCACCATGAAAGGTTGAAATTTTGTCTCATTCACATCGTATCCTCAGTGCTTGGCAAAAAATAGCCATTTAATAAATATTTGCTGAAAAAAAATTGTTGAATAAAGAGTTAGCAGAGTCTGATGAAAATATGTAAAGGACAAAAATAAATGTAATAACTTTAGTTTTATGGACATATGTTCAGACTCTTTACAAGGAGTTATAGATGCATGTTCAAATAAGAAAAAGCAAGTTGTGAGGATGCCTATAGGACATACCCTAGGGTCAGCCTCCCAGACTCTCCTCCTAATTTAAGTGGAAATCAACAATATACAAAGACTGTGATGCACTTCTGAAATACTTTTCTTTTTTAAAAAGATTTTATTTATTTATTTTAGAGAGAGAGAGAGAGAGAGAGAGTGAGCAAGTAGGGGGAGGGGCAGAAAATATTTAAATAGACTCCCCACTGAGCAGGGAGCCAGATGTGGGGCTTGATCCCAGGACTTTGAGGTCATTCACCTGAGCCAAAACCAAGAATTACCTACTTAACCAACTGAGCCACCCAAGTGGTCCAAAAGAATTTTCTAATCTCCAACTCTCCTATAGACTTTTATGAAGAAATTTTATTACTAGTTAGATCATAAGCTGCAAATTAACTATTTTAGGAAATAAATAAATGTGTGTTTGTGTTTGTGTGTATTCATGTGTGTGTGTTGTGTGTTTTTTTTTCATGATTTTAGCCAACTAAGAGAGATGACCATGTGCTTGAATTTTGAAGCTTATATAGTCATAATCTTGCATTCCTATTAAAGGCAATATCATATATAACATGGAACAACTGTGTCAAAGACCTGCTTTGCTATATTTCAGTAAAAAGATCTACTTTCTACCGAATCGATTTTAGGGGAAGTAAACATTGAAATGGCAATCCCAAGAAAAATGCTCTCTTTTGCCTAGTTTCCATTTATCTCTACTTTCTACAACTTCTACACGTTACCATGTTTAAGCCAAAATCAGTTAATTATATGCTTTTAAATGAAATATTCCATAATTTTACTGGGCCTAATTTTGTTAGTGACACAGACATACATTCAAGTTAGGTCGTGAATCCTGGTCTTCAAACTTAGTGATTTCAGTGATAAGGATGAAAGTGGAGACGTCTTCTCAATTTAAGGAGATTACTCTTTATGACTGAAAATTAAGAAGCAAAGGGTACCACTTAGAGGATGCTAACAGTGTCAGAAGTAAAGCAAAATTCATAAAATCAGAATGATTTGGGGAAATTCATTTACCTTTGAGTGGATTTTATCAGTACAGTTGTGAAATAGTTAAATAGTAATACTCCAGGTTGCCCTAGGTGGCTAATTAGTCAGTTTAGGGTAAATCAGGCTGTAGGAACATATATACCCTGAAATCTCAAAGATTTTCAATCATAAAAGCTTATTTCTGATTCTCATTATATACCTAGCTCAAAACTGGCTTTAGAAAGTTCTAATTCCAGTATGGCAGAGTAGGTCCCCAATAGACTGCTCTTCCTGCAAATAAGGACTCTGAACTCTGAACAAAATACATTAAAAACAAAACAAAACAACAATAAAAACTACCCAAAGGCCCTTGAAAGTTAGCAAAAGCAGGCAGATTTTGGAAGGGAGTCAAAACTTGGAAGAATCATCATCAGAGGTGATGATGACATGAATTTCCCATTTCCATGTGAGATCAGGGTGAAGTCATAGAATGGGTGGACTAAAATTCTGCTAGAAAATCTGCTGTATTTCTGGCCTGAAGAACCATGGGTTCTGAGCCAGTTATTGCTGCTGCGAAGTGAGAAGGCAATTCCAGAAATGAGGAAGCCAGAGCAGTAGGGCCACTAATTCTGAGCATAAAATTTGTCCCAAGATTCTGATCCCTGAACAATGTGTGTGGCAGACTTAAAGCAGCTTGGAGGAAGGCTAAGAGAAGTGTATTGAAATGTGAGCTAGTCCTTCCATAGGCATCACAGAGTTCCCTGTTTGAGTCTGTCCAAGTTAATTGCTTGCTAAAACAAAATCATAAACAGTCTGTAGGCATAGAACAGAAATAAGAGTTTCTGTATTATATCCAGAAAGAAGGGGGAAAGGGGAAAGGGAGGAACAAAAGGCAGAAAGAAAAACAGAAAAACAATAGAGCAAAATATCTAAAGGAAATCATGTTGATAATTGCATCAAATATTAATGGATAAATATTTCCATCAGAAGACAGAGATCATCACATCTGGTTCTGGCTCATCACTATGATCTAAGCTATATGGAGGACTGTCTAACATGTTGCATCTACCATAGCAGAAGGAAAGGAGGAATGAGGGAAGTGCATGATGGTTCTTATAGCTTCTGCTCATAACTGACAGCCACCATGTTCACAAGCATTTCACAGTCTAAGGCAAATCACATGGCCAAGTCTGACTTCAATCAGACAGGAAACTATACACTCACAGGGAGGGGAAACAAGTATTTTAAAATAAATAAATCTACTTATGAAGAGAAGTATTTTACTATCATGGAAGAGTAACTATTTTAGGGTGAATGACTTCCATATAATGGGAATATTCTTAGAGATTACAGACTCTCCTGACAAAATCCAGCATTATCTATGTAACCACAGGAAGCTCAGTCACCAACTTGCCTGCCTAGTCCATAAATTTTTCTCAGGGATTCTCTCTTGCTAAGTGAACCACATGAAAACACTTTCATGCCTGCATCTGTTTGCAGCATAGGCCAGGTATCCACACCCTGGTCCATATCAGGTCATTTGGATTTTCCAGTATGGTCTGTCCTGTTAGGTGTCTGAACTGTGGGGCCAAGCAAAGCCAGGAAGATGAGATGGAAGCGTCTGGGCCTTGAAAAAGTGGAGAGAGACTACCAAACAGCAGAGAAATGCTCTATGTTTTTGATATAACCTTATCTACTTTTGTTAATTTCTAGAGTTTAACCTAACTTGAAGGCATCTGCATCATTCCTAAAGTACCACTGACCTGGTAGTCTACATAAACAGTGCTAGAGATTCACTTGGACTAAAATGTGCATGTTGCCCATGGAGTTATACAATTACCTCAGACCTGGGTTTCTTTTCTTCTGCCATTACAGATAGAGAGCTCATGGAAGTTACAGAAAGGAGACAAACAAATCTCATTCTTGAGGCAACAGGCAATGACCACAGCATACTGAAAGAGAACAAACCTCCAATTCAGTGCTTGGAGCTATGCAGCGTGAAATCTGGAAGAGGAATGGCTAGCATTATGGAATATGATGGATAGAGACCAAATGAATTGTGAACTTTGCCTAATCACAGAGAGAATTTTTTTTTTCAATTTTGGTGTAAAAATTCTTGCTTAGAAGAGCTATTTATAGTTAATTTGATGATGCTTTCTTCTTTTCAAACATGAAAAAATATAATTCAGCACATATTTTGGTATATATACACATACCTCTCATTGTCATATATTATTCTGGGATGGAAATTCCACATCCTATAGCCTTAGTTCTTTGATTTAGCTTCCAAAATTGTGTAAGCGTGTCCCAATTAATTTGATTTTACAAACTCATCTCTCTTTTTTTTTTTTTTAAGATTTTATTTATTTGACAGAGAGAGATCACAAGTAGGCAGAGCAGCAGGCAAAGAGAGAGGGGGAAGCAGGCTCCCTGCTGAGCAGAGAGCCCGATGTGGGGCTCGATCCCAGGGCCTGAGATCATGACCTGAGCTGAAGGCAGAGGCTCAACCCACTGAGCCACCCAGGCACCCCCAAACTCATCTCTTTATATAGTGAAATATCTAAATATAAGTTTAGAGCCTCATATATTTTAAGTGTTTTGCCTTCGTCACATAGTTTAAAAGAGATGCCATATAATCTTATCTCATATAATTCAATTCAGAAATACGAAATGTATAGACAAAGGCCCCCTGCTGTTTTAAACACCATTTAGCAAGTTTTACAGTTGAAAGGTTTGCCAACGTAACTATCGCTTCCTTATTATGATGAGTATCTGAATTTTTTTATAAACCAGATAAAGACGCTTCTATAGCCAAGCACAGCGTGTATCTTTCAAAAGTCAGTTCTAAGCTCCTTGCTCTTAATCCTGGTTCAGTATTTTCTAGAACCCTTAGAGCACAGAAAACTCTCAATGCCTGCACTCACAGAGAGAGAAACACAGGACAAGTTCATTCCCCAGTCATTCCTAGTTGGCTTTGGTTTGCATTTTTATACTTACAACATGCAAGTGAAATTAAAAAAAAATTTTTTTTTTATATTATCAAGTGCTCTTTATTCACTTACTTACATGTAGATATTTTGTCTCTGGGGACTAAACTGTATCAGATACTTTCTAAAATCATGTCATCATCACCTGAATTCTGTTTAGAAAAAAAGATATATTGACAACCTTTCTTAGCATGCCTTTCTGCATTATGTGCTAGCCTGCTCTCTTGGACTATCAGTTGAAAATCATAGCACAGTACAACAAAGTGGATCAGCTGATAAATGAACTTGACCATCTTTTGCAAAGTTAAAAGCACCGTATCAATTTAAAGTGTTGTTATTGCCCATAATTAAGGAGACAAAAATCACCAGCTGAGGCTAAATTCAATGTGTTACCCAGTGGAACAGATTGTAAAAATATTTCCTTACAGATCTTTTGAACTCCGTAGAGTTTTTTATAGAACAGCTTTGCACATAAAAAGAAATTGTTTCTGAATGCTAGCTAATTTGTTTTTGCCTGATGGTTCTAGGACTGGTTTAAATGCTGTTGATGAACCCTCAGATAAGCTTCACTCAAGAATCAGTTATTTATTTACTGGAAGAGGCCTGATTGGATTTGCCAATTCCCTAATGTGCTCCCCTGACAGGGGAGGAGAGGGGCTGAAAGTCCGTTCTCAAAGAGCTGAACCTCCCGTCTAACTCAAAAGACATTTGTTCCCCTCAAAACCACAGGTGGTCTCAGAACCTTGGCTAATTTCACTTAAGGTGTTAACACTTGCTCCCCTCTGTTAGACAGCCCATTTAATAAGGGGACTTGGTGGGCTCCATACTCCTTCCTGTCTAGTTGGCTTCTGTTTGCAATATTGTGAATAGCTTCACTGAAGCACTTAAGCAGTTCAATTCTGGCAAGAATTACAACCAAAGGTGAGCAAAATTCATTAGGCATTTATTATTTGGCATTTAGTGTCTCTCAATAGCTTAAAAATATTTTAAAATAGCTACATAAATATTTCTGTCACCCGGCGTTTTGAAGCTGAAGACCTATCACCCCACCAAGAACTGGAAGTCCTAACTTTTCAGTCCTAACTTTTTAACCCTAAGTTAAATATGACAGTATTTGCTGGAGGAAGGGGAGTTTGGGTGAGAGTCCTACATCTGTCACGTACTAGCTGGATGGACCTTGGGCAGGTCAGATGCCTTTCTTTGACTCAGTTTGCTTCTTTGTAAAATGGGGGTAATTGGGCTTTTATGAAGAAAAAGTGAGATCATATTTGAAATGTTAAATAACATGTATGAAGGGCTTGATAAATACTAGTTACCTAGTTACCGTTATCCAGTAGTGTATCAGCCAGGGTCCCCAGAGAAACAGAACCAATATCTATGCATAGTTATAGTCATATGTGTATGTATGTACATATGTGTATGTGTGTGTGTGTGTGTGTATATATATATATATATAGTGTATGTACGTATATATGTGTATATGTGTGTGTGTGTATATATATATATATATATATGGAATCCAGTATCTGCTGGGGAGGCTGGCCTACCAGGCAGGAATTGCAATTCCAGTCCAAAGGCAGTCTATGGCACAATTCATGCCTCCTCGGGGGAAGGTCAGTCTTTTTCTGTCAACGCCTTCAGCTGATCGAATGAGACCTATCCACATTACTGATCATCTGCTTTACTCAAGGTCTACCAATTTGTTAGTGTTAATCTCACCTAAAAAATACCTTCTCAGAAACATATAAAATAATGTCCGACCAAATATCTGGGCACCATGGCTTAGCCAAATTGACACATACCGTTACACACAATAATGAGAATTCAGTGCTTGCAGGTACCACTGTGCTAAGCACTTAACATTTATGAACTTATCTACTCCTTCATCACAACCCTTTGAGGTAGGGACTGTTTTCCACTGTACAAATGAGAAACCTTGAGCACGGAAGGGCTAAATAACCTGCCCAACATCACACAGCCAGGGATTTGTGCTCCTAACCACTGGACTAGACTGCCAGCAACCTGAGGACAGAACCACCAGGGGTGGCACCTGCTGTGACTGGCATAAGGCTGTATGAATATCTGTTAAGTGAACACCCAAATGGCTCACTCAGCTAACCTCTTAGGTTCCTCTAAGCAATGGCATCTTTTCTTGGAACTGACTAGCTGTTTTGTTTTTCGTTTCATTTTGTGGTTTCATCCTTAAAATGACATGTTCTTTTTATGTCCAAGATACGCTCCAGCAATTAGTGACAATGTCCTGCTTAAATGGACTTAAATGTACATAGCAAACAAGCTGTCCATATATACAGGCTGTAAGAAGACAATGTAAGTTTCCAAATTGACTTGTGTATACCAAGGGAATGGCCCAGGCAGGGAGAAAATCTGGAGTAACTATAAAGCATGCATCCATTGGTATAAAATTTCTGCTCAAACACTCATATAATATAATATAATATAATATAATATATTCATATTCATTTATAAGTTATATCACATGTTATTATTTGGTTATCTAAGTACATTATAACCTTACAAAAAGAATGAACATTAGAAAGGGTGAGATGGGGTACCTGGGCGGCTCAGGTGGTTAAGAGTCTGCCTTCGGTTCAGGTCATAATATCAGATTCCTAGGACTGAGTCCCATGTTGGGCTCCCTGCTCAGCAGGGAGTCTCCTTCTCTCTCTCCCCCTGCCCATCCCCCACTCATGTGCACATTCTTGGACATTCTTTCTCTCTCTCAAATAAATAAAATCCTAAAAAAAAAGTAAGGCTGAGATAGGGAATAAATGCTAATCAAATTCTACTTTTTTTTCTTTTCACATCTCTATGGCTCTTCTTGTGTTCTCCCCATTTTGATTTCCATTAACTTAGAGTCTTGAATTATTGGAAGTTTATCCCTCTATACATCTTAGAGAGAAATGAACTGATTCACCCAATCAACCTCATGTATTCAAGGAGATAATGAAGCTCAGCAGAAGAGTACCGTGAGAGTTAAATGAGATGATATGTGAAAGCCTTTGACACAGTGCATGGCACCTGTTTTTATCACAAGAGACCCAGTACTGCACAGTCATGAAGACAGACTCCAGAGGCAGATGCTTGGTGGCAATCTTAGCTTTACCATGTACTAACTGTGACTAATTAGGTGGGGTTGTTTGGGGGGTTAATGAGTTTAAAAAACAAAACAAAACAACAACAACAACAACAACAACAACCATGTAAGTAACATTCTTGCAACACCCTGACATGTAGTAAGCACTATATAAATGTTACTATGGATCATCACAAGGGCCCCATAAACATTAATTAGTTGTAAAAACCAATGTAATGACGTATGCTGAGGCCATTGTATCTCTACCCTATTACTTAGTTCATCCAAAAGGCTATACAATGAAAATGTTCAGAATGATGACTTTGAAACACTGCCCCAAGATTTCATTCGTTTGTGTACCAGTCAGTTTTTGCCGTCCCTGCGTACCACCATCATCATTTACTTAATGTTACTGAATTACTGAATTACTTAATATTACTTAATTACTTAATATTTGTCTTTGAATAGAGTTGGGTCTAATGCTGAGACCTACTTCATTAGTTTTGAGAATAGTAATAGTAAAATCATGCATTCTATGTGTGAATGCCATTTCTTTTTCTGAAAATACATGACAATAAGCATATAACCAGTAAACCATTTCCCTCACTATAAAAAATGCTAAGTGGCACAATCCTTAAATTATGGCTGCCTCAATTATGGTCACTTCATGAGATCAAAGAATACCAACATATTGAATGAACTTTCCTTCAAAACACCCTGGTTCTCAAGAAGTTTAACAAATTGGGATTCCAATCTTTTAAATTTTGGATTCTTGATTGTTATTTTCTTTTGGATGAGAAGAATTTTAATTTCTTCATTCTTCTTCATTGGGCCACTTCATTATGATTATATTTTCCCTTAAATACCTAAGGCCTATAAAAACGTTGAACATCGTTATCACAGGGATACTAAAAGTACCCAGTTAAATCGTACCAAATTAACTGCATTCCTGATGCACGCCATAGAGACAGATTAAAGTTAAGAGCTAAGACCAGAATTTAAAAAGAGAAATCCAGTAATATTGAAATCAAACCTATCTCTATCAAAAGTTTGGAACTGCGACCTTGAATTGACCAAAAACAATCTTCTAGGTAAATACAAGTTACCTAAATCAGACCTTGTGATCTTCCCATTGTTTGCCATCATTCTTGACTCTGGAAATAGACCCTTCTTCATCTAAATTAGAATCCCAAGCAGGTTTCTTTTAAGGATTCTGAATTAAAATGCTAACATCTTAAAACCTGTTAGATAGATGCTTTTGGTTTAAAATGGGAAAGCTATCCCCTTAAAAAAATATAAATGTCTGGATAAATGAAAATCATATCTCTAATCTATATTTAAGGGTTCCATTCTAGCATTCAGCACTGTTTTCTTCACTACAGATGTTAAAAATCATTATTACTACAAGTATTAGGGGGAAAAAATCCTTTGATCCAGAGCCATACTTTTATTTGGTCTTGCTCTAAATCTATGTGACAAGATGAAAAATAATCTCATTTAAGAAACGTGGAACGAAATGGAACTTTCTTTGAATGAGACCTATTCGTAGAGGTCAGGGCTTCTCAGACCTGGGTCTGCTGACATTGTGGACTGAATAATTCTTTGTTGAAGGAGCTGTCTTGGGCATCAGAGGACATTTACCAGCATCCGGGGTCTCATCCAAGAGATGTAAGTAACACCCTCCCTCAGCTGTGAAAATCAAATGGTCTCCAGACATTGCCAGATGTATCTTAGGGGCAGAGTCCCCCTTCATCCACCCATTGAAAACCTGCCAAAGGTCAAAAAGAAAGCTCTGCATTGCTTCTCTGAACGTCATTGCTGTGTTTGGGGGTAAAAGTTTACTTCTTTACATGAGAGTTTTTTGGTAGCTGTATTACAAAATTCAAACTATAAATAACAGAAGGAAGGGAGAAGATTGAACGTTTATTACCCGAAACCATATAAATTCAATAATAAATAATGGCTCTCTCTAAAAATATGAGAAGTCTTTTTCAAAGTCATTAGTTCTAATCATAAATGAATTTAGCAGCATTTCCTTAAATTTTGCACCTTTGTAATGAACTCTGATAAATTCATGGAACTGGATGTTAAATAAAGAGATAGAAAGGTCTAATTTGCTGGTTCATTAAGCTAGCTTATTTCAAGACATTGTGCATATTGCCTCGAATTTCATATTTCTGAGCAGTGAAGACAATAGTTGTATCCATCTTTAATGTAGTGTGGCAGACAATTAGGAGCTCAAATGGATTAAATCTTATTTCATCAGAGATACACACAGCGATTATTACTTTATTGCCAAATACTGTCAGCATTACATTTCTTCAACAGCTATTGTGATACCTGACTTGCATGCTTAAATTTGCATTAAACACTGTACAATAATAACGATCATTTGGGCCATTTTCTTACATGGCATTATTTGGTTCTTCACTCTGTGTTCAATTCAACGCTAGTTTTAAGGCTATAGGGTTTTTCATGCACTTGATACACAAGAGGCAACTGTAGCTTTGAGGAAATGGTGCAGCCTTGGGGTCAGAAGCACAGTTCTAATGACAGTCCTAACGCTGCCCATTTCAACCCGGGAAACCCTGAGAAGGTCACCTTATCTTGAGCCATACAAAATAGATAATTTTCTTTGGTTGTTTTAAACATCCTTTGTCAGAATTTTTAAATTCCAAAACATTGCTTTTTTTTTTTTAAAAAAAGATTTTATTTATTTAATTGTTAAGGAGAGAGTGAGAGAGAGAGATCACAAGCAGGTAGAGAGGCAGACAGAGAGAGAGGGGGAAGCAGGGTCCGCACTGAGCAGAGAGCTCAATGTGGGGCTCCATTCCAAGACCCTGAGACTATGACCCAAGCTGAAGGCAGAGGCTCAACTGACTGAGCCACCAAGGGGTCCCCCAAAACATTGCTTTTTGAAAGAAATGCAATTACAGGGGTGCCTCGATGTCTTGGTCAGTTAAGTGTCTACCTTTGGCTTGGGTCATGATGCCAGGGTCCTGGGATCGAGCCTCACATCTGCTTCTCCCTTTCCCTACTGCTCTACCTACTTATGCTCTCTTTATCTGTCAAGTAAATAAATTTTTAAAAATCTTAAAAAAATGCAATTATGCAACAAAAAAGTCAATTATACACCCCTTCATTTCCTTTGTCCAGGCCCATGGTCTAGCTCTCTTCAAATAACCAATAGTAATCATTTAGTATTTATCTCTTCATGTTTTTCAGCAACCTACTAGAAACACCTACAAGTAATTCTATCCACATACAGTGTAGTGTGTTCCTTTCTTCTTTTTAAAAGATTTTATTTATTTATTTATTTGGCATGTATGAGCATGGGGAAGGGTAGGGGGAGAGAGAGAATCTCAAGCCGACTTCCAGCTGAGTGTGGAACCCGTCCTCGGGCTTAATCTCACGACCTTGAGATCATGACTTGAGCCAAAATCAAGATCAGACACCAAACTGACTGAGTCACCCAGGTGCCCTGTTCCTTTCTTTTTAAATTAAAAAAAAAGGGGGGGGGGATAAATCTCTCTATATTTTTCTTTTTCTCTATCTTGATTTTCTGGGTGACCTCAGATCTGACTATTGCTTAGATCCTAAAGAGCTGCATAATATTTTGTAGAATGGATACTAATGTTTGTCCAACCATTTCCCTCCAGACTCATCCCCCCGCCCTCATTCCCATCAATTGGCACTACTAACCACGACACTGAGGCTGGTTTCCTGCCTGCAGTAGAAACTGGGAAACAGAGGCTTTCCTTCAAGTGTGACTAACTCCTTGGAGACCCAGTTTCCACGACTGCATATTGAGAATCGCAACACTTGCCCACTTTCCTTACACACTGATATTAGGATGGTCTGAGTCAGTGTAGGAAGAGGATGTGGTGGTACTAGAATTAGGAGGGCCCTCCATACAAAAATCCCACTCGAGCTAAGCTGCAGCCTCTCAAAGCCATCCGCTTTTGTCTGTTTGCATGATCTAATATAAAATTTGTACACTTGTCATACACTCACCACCTCTTGAACATTCTTTTTCAGTAGGTATAACCACTTTTTCAACAGATAATTCACCCTTTCAGTGTTTGGTATTTAGTTTACAAAGTGCCGTAGCAAGTGCTACTCCAGGAAAGTGCCCGAGTTCTGAGAGCTATGATAAAATGTGTGCGTGTGTGTGTGTTTGTGTGTGGGAGAGGGAGAGAGAGTGAAGGAGGGAGAGCTCTCAGTAAGTTCACTTAGTGCCAAGTGACAGTCATCTGGTAACCTTTACAAGAGGGCAAGCTTTGGAAACTGCTCACATGGTGACGGAATATTCTATGCATTTAGCATTTTACCTGGTACTATAATAATTTTTAATTATTCTAATAAAATATCTCTAATGTGCAATACATCTCTCTTCTGGACCTAACAGGTCTTAAAAAGATCCACATTTATATTGTATTTTTTACTTACACCCCTCTTGTATTCATGAAAAAGGAAAGTGTTGATGTGCAATGCTTGTATGTTCTACCGAGAGGCTGCAAAAGTGTGCATGACATTCTAGTGCAAGGGCCCAGAGGCTAGACTGGAAGTCTTTAAACTATGGTGTATGATCCACTGGGTTATGAAATGAAATCAGAGACTAAGATTGGCATTATAAAAATGAAATAGAATAGACTGAGGAATGTCAGAAAGCAACACACCAAATAATAATACTGTTTCATAAATCTTCTGTTTCAGAAATATTAATGGGCATTACGCACGTTAAATGTTTTTCCTACTGTGGGTAGCTATCAAAGACATTTCAAAGTCCCTAGTCTGGTGATAGTTTGTTCATGAGATCGAGGGACAGTGACTGGTATTTGCTGTCTGGTAGAGCTCCCTGTGTGAACTGTAAAGATGTAACCTGATGGGACTTTCTTCTCCCTTCTCCTTCTTCCCTTCTTCCATCCTCTCTTTTGGGAACATGGTCTCTCATTGGACAGAGTAAAGTTAATAGCATAACCACATGTTGATATTAAACCTCAAGAGGTAGTCAACGTGGGCAAGAGAAAAATTTGTTTGCTTTGAGAAGGCTTTGTTCTTAAGAATTGAGTAGGACTGAACGACCTCATCTTGCTCATCCAAGTTGGGTAGGAATGCTGGGAAAAAGGCAGGGTGTCGAGAAAAACAGGTGGGTGACAGATATCCATTAGAACGTGATTTAATGGATATGATTGTATTTTGTTTCATCTTTTGGGCTCACTGAAAATCTTTCTTTCTGGTACTTCCTGGATTCAATAAATATTTGAGCACTTTCTATGTGCCAGGTTCTTCTCTCTGAGAATACAGCAAGGATCAAGACAGGCAAAACTCCCTGCATCTGTGGGATGAACTGAGAGGATGGGGAGACAAATATTAAACAAATGACTGTGGCATGCAGAAGGTCAGATGCTGATACAGACCATGGAGAAAATGAAATAGGAAAGAGGATACGTGTATGTGGTATGGGGGCTGGGGCTGAGGGTTACACTTTTATAGAGAGTTGGCTGGGAAGAGAAAGTGACAGGAGACCTAAGACTTGAAGAAAATGTGGAAGCAAGCCTTCCAGGTACCAGGGGAAGAACATTCCAGGCAGGCATGTGCCTGGTGTATGCCAGAGGGAAGCAGCTAGCCTTGGTGACTGAGTGGAGGGTAGGAGGTGAAATTAGAGGTACATGGGGCTGGTGGTAGGGGTCTATATTGCATGGAGCCCAAGGGCCATGATGGGGACTTTGAGTTTTGCTCCAAATGAGATGAGATGTCACAGCAGGGTGTTGAGCAGAAGGTGACATAGTGACACTTATATTTTAAAAGGGTCACCCGGCTCCTGTACCCTAGATGGTATCTATGTGCTGTTCCAGATGTATAGGTGTAACTCAGGGGTAATACAGAGCAATACAAATGTATGTGAAACCACTAAAGCTGGAGGAAAATGCCCAGGTAGTTTACAAATCAAGGCCCACCACTGTTACCCTTTTGTTGTTAACTTTGTGATGAACCAAACCAGGCACAGGAGGTTGGGGTTCTTGGCGGCCAGCTGATTAGTGTAGATAGAGGGGATCAGGCCACACCCTCCATTCACACTCCACCATGGGGAGGTTGGATTTGGGTTATCTTCTTCCATGAGCTGTATTTGGCATCAACAGCCCCTCCTTCCCTCACATTCATGCTCTCTGCAGTGTGTTCCTGGCTTTGCTCAGTTTCTGAAGGTAGGCCTCAGGTGCTATGATTAAAGGAACATGAGGTCTCTCTTACTGGACTACTGTCAGTGGTCAACCCAAGAGCCAACACCATGTTGTTCTGTTGTCAAGTCATCGCCAGTTTTGCCTCTGCCATTCCACAATTTCTACAGCTGCTCCTCCTGGGAGAAGTAAGGTCCCTTTGCCTCTCCCCTTGGCAGAAAGAACAAGAAAAACCACACCCAAGCACTCAGGAGTACTGCCCTGGACAACCTCTGTAGTACCTATGCTCTATCATAGGCTCCTCTGGATTGGTGGGGCAGAGCACCCACACAAACACCCCAAATGCAGCACCCCTCCTCCACTGCCTGAAGAGGAGGGCGTCATCAGCCCCAAGTTATTCCAAGGGCACCTGTTCTGTTAGCTTTTGACTCTGAAACATGTGCTTCTGCTCCTGCTCTCCTGACATTCTGACCTTCCAGGAGCACGAAGACTGTCCTCTCTTCTACCTCAACCACACAGTGCAGGGTCTCAGCCTCCCAGAGCATAAGCACATTGTCAGGGAATGGTGGTGGCTGGCTCAGGGCCAGACCACTGGTTATAGAAGTTATTACAATTAAATCAATTACTTGCAAAATGGGAAGTATTTTGACCATAAATGTTGGTACCAATAAATGGTGAATTAACTTTCTTACCTTGGAAAAGGATAAGTTGTATCCTGCCCTCAGAGAGGGCTTTGTAAAACCTCACTAACCTGCTCCTTTCAGATACCTGGACCTTTCAAGTCAATAGATTATCAGAGTTCCCCAGGAGGCAGCAGGTATGGAATCCTTGTTCCAATAAATGGGACTTTGCAGATGTAATGGTGAAGGCTAAAAATAAATAAGTAAGTAAGTAAGTAAGTAAATAAATAAATAAATAAAATTAAGCTCTCGTGGCTTTCACAAAATCTGCAGGTCAGAAATTCATATGCCCTTTTCTGTTATATTAAATTGCTACAACGCAACTTGAGGTTGCTATGTGTTGTAAAAGACTGAAGGACTTTCATATCTCCCTCTCTCTCTGCTGGAGTCATCGTGCTTGCAAGACAGAAAGCCATTTCCTCCCTGGTAGCAGAAGGGCTCTGGGGTGAGCAATCCCTCAATAACCAATTAATTAACTGAACACTGATTAATGATTTCTAAACTATTTTTTGACTTTTCAGTATTTGACTTTTGTAATCATCATTCTTCAAAAAGGGTTTTTTTTTCCCTAACACATAGGCAAGTATCTACCTGCCTCCTAGACCTGATAATTCTTAATATTTTGCTCTATTTGCTCCAGGTGAATTTTTTCTCAAAGAAATAAAACATTATAGAGTCAATGGAAGCTTATTTCATACTTCTTTCTTAGAGATGCATCTATTTTTATCTTTTACTACATTCTGTGTAACAGTAAGCAATATAAACTATTTTCGAACTTTATTAAGGGATATTTTAAACATAGAATTAGAGGGAGTAGTATATGGACCCCATTTGGGTTTTGTTTTGTTTTTTTAAACATCCAGGTAAATGGGATCACCTTCCATGTATCCTCTTGCAATCTGATTTACACCCACCATTACATTTCTGAAGCAGATCCAGATTGGTACATGTAGATCCATTCCATTCATTCAGACTGCTTTGGAGTCTTCCATTATAAGCATGCTAAAAATTATTTTTCTAAAGGTGGAATCTTAGGTGCTTTTCCTTTTTTCCAACAAGCCTACAGTGAGGATTGTTGTCACATTTCCTTACTCACGTGCACAAGGGTTATTTTTAGAAGTGGAATCACAGAAGTAAATGATATGCATGCTTTAAATTTTACTAGGTTTTCCCCAATTCCTTTCCAAATGGTTTTACCAACACTCAACACTAAGAACTCGTGGGTGTGGTTCACCACATCTTCCCCAATACTTATTATTGTTAGAATTAAGCATTTTACCTATCTCAATGGCTGTAAAATGATACTTCTGTGGTTTGAAATTGTACTTCTTGGGTACAAGTTAGGTGGAGAATTTTTTCAGCACTCTTCTATGATATACCTGAACATGTCATTGACCATATTTTATTGGAGTGTTTATCTGTTTCTTGTTCATTTGTTTGACTAGGTTTTAATAATGAATGAGCACATTGTTTAGACCCTACACGTGGGCTGGGAATACAAAATCAATGAGGCACAGTGTCTATCCTAGATGACTTCTCAGTTTACTGGGGAGGAGTGTGCACATATGTATATATACATAATAAAGACAAGCAGTAGGTGCTATAAGACCACAGTAGAGAGAGGTGCAGAGCCTTTTAGTTGAAAATTATAGAACCCTAACTCAAACTAGCTTAACTAAGGAGAAGGTTTAGTAGCTCCTCTCAACTGAAGGTACATCAGGGCTAGATCCACAGCCCTCCAGAGAGCCCTCTGGATTCTCTCACTCTCTCCCATTCACCTCTCATCTTTGCTTCTCTTCATCTTTTGTGTATTGGGCTGATTCTTTTGATGCAAATATGCTCTCTCTAGTGGCTGTGACTGTTGGGAGTTTGGGAGGTGGAGTGGAAAAATGACAACTGATATTGAAAGGACTAACTGCTTCTAGTTTATTGAGAGAGAACGACAGACACAGAGAGAAGGGAGACAGAGACAGAGCAACAGAGAGTTTGGTTGATTAAGCTGTCTTGTCCCAGTTTGGAAAATCCATGGAAAGGATGAATTCATGGAAAAATAACAGGTATAAAGAGTGGCCCAATCCAGGGATAGCACAACCTTGCATGAAGGAGAAAAGAAGTATGGGGGTGTGTATGCTTCAGGAGGCAGGCACTGTCGTTCCCAACCCCAGCAGAACTACATGGGATGGGGAAAAGTTTCTCACCAGGTGAATACTGAAAAGACAAAAGCAAGGGAAGTACATGACAGAGAGACATCAGGGAAAGCTTTTAAGAGAGGGATATTTTTGGCACCATCTGGGGCCTAGGGAGATACAGATGCAGGAACAATGGATTAGGAGCTAGGAGATTATGGTGTCAATTTCAACACTGGTACCTACAAGCTGTGTGTTGCTTAACCACTAGCCATTCTGAGCCTGTTTCTTCTGACAAATCAGGGTGATTCAACCAACTTTTAAGGGCTGTGGCAATGATAAATGTTATAACCATCCACACATTTTTGCTGGCCTCAGATTTTGCTGAATTCAAGTTGCTCCAAATAAATGGGACATTGGTAGCTGACTTCATTATACCGAGATCTTTGCTGCACTAAAGTATAAGGTTTTATTCTTCTGCATTAAATATTTATTCACTTGTGGTAGGCATGATAGTGAATGAAAATACTCCCAACATATAATGTATATTTAATTGTTATTTCATTTTTAATACATTTTCATCGATGTCTTTTTTGTAGTGGTAGTCAATCCTTTTAACAAACATTCATCTTCATTTGAGAGCAAGAGTGGATTCATTGGTTTCCAATATTACGTTTTTAAAAGGGAATATTTTTAAGCACCAGTGATTTTTTAAAGTTTCTTTTGAGCTCCTGGAACATTGTTATTTTCAACTGGAATTAGAGAAGATTTCTGACATATTTCAAACAATTTCACCAAACAAGGATGCAAACACATGAATTATATTAAGGAAAAATACAAATGGGAACGGGCCTTTATGAATAACAGGTAATGATATTTCAAGGACAATGCAGAACCATTCATTTCCGATATTCTCATTACCATTCCCAGCAACAGGCATATATGTCTTTCAATTTCTGCATAGTTCTGTTAATCTCTCTACACAATATTCAATTTTCTTACAACGATTCAGCTGATTTATTACTTCCCTCTTGCGTGTTAACTGCTAAAGATGCAGTGTAACCCCATAAATTTGTTTCAGTCTCTCAGCTTCGATACCCAAGGTCATTAATACCCCCCAAAATATCCTTTGCTTACATCACTCCTTTAAATGTGCTCTTTCTTGCCCAATGACCTGTTACATAATTACATGGTGTCAGTAACAATATCATCTTGTTTTTATAGTTTTATGATTAAGGATATAAAAATGAACTGAATTGAAGAAAATGTTAAAAGATATTTGCAAAATGTAAGATATTGCTACCATGGTTTATCACATATAAATGATATAGTATGTATACATTTAAAATTGAAATTTCTTTGTATATGGTTTGAAAATGTGTTCGAGTAAAATGCCCTATATGAATGTGTGACCTGATGATTCTGTACACACAGAGTATGTCTTCTTTAGGGGATGGTTAAAATGATTATGAAACATTTATTCTCCCCCCTTTATAACCAGGTGTTTTCTACTAAATATTCTCAACTAAAGTTACAGTGCTTGAGAAAGGGGAAAATTTTAAATGGGACCAGCTCCCATATCATATGAAATTCAATCTGTTTACAGCTTGAAATATGCTGGGCAATGATTAGGGTAACCAGTTGTCCCAGTTTTTCAGGGACTGAGGAGTTCTTGGGATATGGGACTTTCATTGGTAAATCCCAAAAATCCCAGGCAAACTGGGGTGAGCTGGTCTCCCTATTTGTAGTTTGGTATCAGTTTTTCCATCCTATCTCTCTGCATCCACATTTTTGCCAGGACTTTATGGGCAAAGTATAACTTCCTTGTCCCTGGAGTTGGCCATATGACTTGTCTAGGCAAAAATATACAGGAAAAAGTGACAGTGTACCTCTTCTGAGGTTTCAGAGACCCAGTGCATTTCAGGTTTTTATCTGTGTCTCAGAAATAGGCCCTAACTAGCTCACTGACCAAGGAGGATGAGAGGCATAAAGCACAGGGCCAGTCCAGCAGACACATAGACCAGAGGGGGGAAGCCGAATTGCCCAGATGAGCCCAGCCAAGATCAGCAGAACCATAGGCAACCAACACATGCAGGAGTAGAAAATGCTTATTGTTCTAATGCCACTGAGATTTTGTGGTAAATATTTTGTAGTTATTATACATAACTTACAGTGAAAGCTAATTGATACAGATAGTAATAAGCATTTATTCAATAAATACTAACTGTCCTACTGGTTTCTAGGCACTGGAGATACAATGACTAGCAAGATGGACAGAATTCTTTTTTTTTTTTTTTAATTTTTAATTAACATATAATGTATTATTTTTTTCAGGGTATGGGTCTGTGATCCATCAGTCTTACACAGCTGACAGTGCTCGCCATAGCACATACCCTCCCCAGTGTCTGTCACCCAGCCTACCCATCCCTCCCACCCCACCCTGCAGTGACCCTCAGTTTGTTTCCTGAGATTAAGAGTCTCTTATGATTTGTCTCCCTCTCTGATTTTGTCATTTTATTTTTTCTTCTCTTCCCCTATGATCCTCTGCCTTGTTTCTCAAATCCCATATATCAGTGAGATCATATGATAATTGTCTTTCTCTGATTGACTTATTTTGCTAACATAATACCCTCTACTTCCATCCACATTGTTGCAAATGGCAAGATTCCAATTTTTTGATGGCTGCATAATATTCCATTGTATATATACTCATCTTCTTTATCCACTCATCTGTAGATGAACATCTAGGCTCTTTCCATAGTTGGGCTATAGTGGGGTACCCTATAAACACTGGGGTGCACTTGCCCCTTTGGATCACTACATTTGTATCTTTGTGGTAAATTCCAGTAGTGCAATTGCTGGGTCATAGGATACCTCTATTTTTAACTTTTTGAGGAACTGGCATACTGTTTCCAGAGTGGCTGCACCAGCTTGCATTCCCACCAACAATGTAGAAGTGCTCCCCTTCTCTGTATCCTTGCTAAAATCAGCCATTTCCTGACTTGTTAATTTTAGCCATTCTGACTGGTGTGAGGTGGTGTGTCATTGTGATTTTTTTTTTTAAGATTTTATTTATTTATCGGGGGCGGGGGGGAGAGCGAGCACAGGCAGACAGAATGGCAGGCAGAGGCAGAGAGAGAAGCAGGCTACCTGCTGAGCAAGGAGCCCTATGTGGGACTCAATCCCTGGACGCTGGGACCATGACCTGAGAAGAAGGCAGCTGCTTAACCAACTGAGCCACCCAGGCGTCCCTCATTGTGATTTTGATTTGTATTTCCCTGATGCCAAGTGATGTTGAGCACTTTTTCGTGGGTCTGTTGGCTATCTGGATGTCTTCTTTGCAGAAATGTCTGTTCATGTCTTCTGCCCATTTCTTGACTGGACTATTTATTCTTTGGGTGTTGAGTTTGGTAAGTTCTTTATGGATTTTGGATACTAGCCGTTTATCTGATATGTCATTTGCAAATATCATCCCCCATTCTGTCGGTTGTCTTTTGGTTTTGTTGCCTGTTTCCTTTGCTGTGCAAAAGCTTTTTATCTTGATGAAGTCCCAACAGATCATTTTTGCCCTTGCTTTCTTTGCTTTTGGTGATGTGCCCAGGAAGAAGTTGCTGCAGCTGAGGTTGTTACCTGTGTTCTCCTCAAGGATTTTGATGGATTCTTGTCTCACATTTAGGTCTTTCACCCGTTTTGAGTCTATTTTTGTATGTGGTGTAAGGAAATTGGTCCAGTTTCATTCTTCTGCATGTGGCATCCCAATTTTCCCAACACCATTTGTTGAAGACACTATCTTTTTTCCATTGGACATTCTTTCCTGCTCTGTTGAAGATTAGTTGACTGAATAGTTGAGGGTCCATTTCTGGGCTCTCTATTCAGTTCCATTGATCTATGTGTCTGTTTTTGTGCCAGTACCATACTATCTTGATACTTACAGCTTTGTAATAGAGCTTAAAGTCCGGAATTGTGATGCCACCAGCTTTGCTTTTCTTTTTCAACATTCTTCTGGATATTCAGGTTTTTTTCTGGTTCCATACAAATTTTAGGATTATTGGTTCTATTTCTTTGAGGAAAATTGATGATATTTTGATAGGGATTACATTAAATGTGTAGATTGTTCTAGGTAGCATAGACATTTTCACAATATTTGCTCCTCCAATTCATGAGCATGGAACATTTTTCCACTTCTTTGTGTCTTCCTCAGTTTCTTTCATGAGTATTCTATAGTTTTCTGAGTACAGATTTTTTGCCTTTTTGACTGGATTTATTCCTAAGTATCTTATAGTTTTGGGTGTAGTTGTAAATGGGATTGACTCCTTAATTTCTCTTTCTTCTGTCTTGTTGGTGTATAGAGATGCAACTGATTTTTATGCATTGATTTTATATCCTGCTACTTTACTGAATTCCTGTATGAGTTATGGCAGTTTTGGGGTGAAGTCTTTTGGGTTTTCCACATAAAGTACCATATCATATGTAGAGTGAGAGTTTGACTTCTTTGCCAGTTTGGGTGCTTTTTATTTCTTTTTGTTGTCTGACTACTGAGGCTAGGACTTATAGTACTATGCCTAAACCCAGCAGAAAAGAAATAATAAGATCAGAGCAGAAATCAATGAAATAGAAACCAAAAGAACAGTAGAACAGATCAATGAATTAGGAGCTTGTTCTTTGAAAGACTTAATAAGATTGATAAACCCCTGGCCAGACTTGTCAAAAAGGAAAAAGAAAGGACCCAAGTAAATAAAATGAATGAAAGAGGAGAGATCACAACCAAGACCAAAGAAATGCAAATAATTATAAGAACATATTATGAACAGACATATGCCAACAAATTGGACAATCTGGATGCATTCCTAGAGATGTATAAACTACCAAAACTGAACCAGGAGGAAATAGAAAACCTGAACAGACCCATAACCAACAAGGAAATTGAAGCAGTCATCAAACATCTTCCAACAAACAAGAGCCCAGGGCCAGATGGCTTCCCAGGGGAATTCTAGAAAACATTTAAATAAGAATTAATATGTATTCTTCTGAAATTGTTCCAAAAGAGGGACAGAATTCTTATTCTTATAGAAGTTGTAGACTATGGCAGTGGTCCTTGAGTCCCTTTTGGGAAGGTGTGCAAGATCAAAATTATTTTCATAATAATACTAAAATACTATCTGCTTTTTCTCCTTTGACACCATGTTAACATTTACACTGATGATACAAAGACAATGGTCGGTACAAATGCTGGCACCTTGATATAAATCAAGCTGTGGGCATGATCATTGTATTCACTCCCATTAGGCACTTTCAATTTAAAAAAAAACACCAGGGACACCTGGGTGGCTCAGTTGGTTAAGTGGCTGCCTTCGGCTCAGGTCATGAGCCCTGCGTCCTGGGATCGAGTCCCACATCGGGCTCCATGCTTGGCAGGGATCCTGTTTCTCCCTTTGCCTCTGCCTGCCTCTCTGTCTGCCTGTGCTCGCTCTCTCTCTCTCTCCCTCTATCCCTGAAAAATAAATAAATAAAATCTTTAAAAAAAAAAAAACAACAACAGTTTCATTTATGAATGTTCTTGATGAAGCAGAATTTATTGATTCAATTAAAGCTCCACCCTTGAGATGAATACCTTTTTCATAATCTGTATGACACAATGGAAGTACACATAAAACATTTCTCCTGTATACTAATGTATGATGGAGTAGTCAATCAATGGTTGAAAACTAGTTACTCACTTAGATGGAAAAGCCAAATCCCTACCTCACAACATGCCCTACAAGAGAATCCAATCCCCTTGGAGATTTAAACACAAAAATAAAACAAAATGATACTAGAAGAAAATGTAGAAGAATGTTTTTTTTTTTAATAACCCTGGTTTGGGACACTTCTTTCTCAGCATTAAACAAAGGCCAGAAAACATGGGAGACTTCAGTTTTTCCTTTGTATATTTCACTGTTGTTTTAATTTCTATCAGGATTTTTTAATAATAAAAATAATAAAACTAACCCCATGAAGTAAACAAAACAAGTTGATGCCAGCATTTTTCTTAACAAATTGCAACACAGGTTTCATTGATGTCGTATGAAGACGGAGCAAATTTTAAGGACAAAGATTACACAACTGATCACAGTTTAATGGTGTATCTCACAGGAAAACAAGTATAGACAATTTGAGACTCTTCACACTGTCTGATATCCTAAGTCAGCATTTAATCCCCTTGGAAGTAATGGCCCATTATGCAAACTACATAATTTTCCTAGATGTTAGAGGGCTGGGATTTTTAAAAGTCCATGTCAATTTATTAAAACCAAAATCAGAGAGTAAATGCAACTTCACAATGCTCTGGTTGCAACAGTCAATTGTTAACAGCTACCCTTAATATTTTTCAGGCCTGATGTGTCTTATTCCTGGATTATGGCGCCAAACCCTATGGCTTCAAATTAATTCTTATTAAAGAATCATGCAAAGATTGTTTTTTAAGTGGCAGCCCACAAAAATGGGAAGGATATGAGTCAGGTTCTTAGGTTTCCACAGGGCCTCTGTTAGTACATACTCCATACGCCATTTTAGGAATTAGAAAAATACATCCCTCCCAGTAGGTAAATTAGAAAAAGAGTCCTCCTCTAGATGGAAGAATTAGAAAAAGACACCCCTTCCCCTGGGTGGATGCCGCAGAGAATTAGCTGGATTTCCATGTCTCTTAGCTCCCATGGCTGAAACTCTTTTGGGAGGGGTACAGTCTGGCCAGCTGTGTGCCATAGCCCACATCTTCACAACATAAACTCTGGTTCTTGCTGTCTGGTCACAGAATCAAACTTTCATGGAGCCATAATAGAGAATATGCATACATGTTTTATAATTCCTCTTTGACCTACTTGCGACACAAGGCTCATTTAGAGATATAGTGTGAGACAGAATGCTAAAGGGACATAAACTTTTTTTTTTTTTTTAATATTTTATTTGTTGATTTGACAGAGAGAGAGAGAGATCACAAGTAGGCAGAGAGAGAAAGGAGGAAGCAGGCCCCCCGCTAAGCAGAGAGCCCAATATGGGGCTCGATCCCAGGACCCTGGGATCATGACCTGAGCTGAAGGCAGAGGCTTTAACCCACTGAGCCACCCAGGCACCCCTAAAGGGACGTAATCTTAAAGCTCAATCTTGTATTATGTGAGAGGGAGGATCAGCAAACAAAGGCCCATAAACGAAATTTGGTCTGCCACCGGGGTTTTTTGTTTGTTTGTTTGTTTTTGCCACCGGTTTTTGTAAATAAAGTTTTACTCGAACATACGCACACTCATTCATGTACTCTCTACAGCTGCATTCCCTGTACAATAGCACACTTGTATAGTTGTAGGAGAGACTGCATAGCTCACAAAGCTTAAAATATTTATTACCTGGACGTTTAGAGGAAAAGTTTGCCAATCCCAGTATTAGATCACCAAATGGCACTATCCCCATCATACTGTCCGCCTTTGCCTGAATGTCTTTAAGGAATTCTAATTTAATGTTAATCTCTCAGCATATAAAAATGGCTTATGTAATAAATATCCACGTCAATCATATTTCTATATATGAAAGTCTATCTTTTAAAATGATGATAATTTAGTCTTTCTGCCTATGGATGACGCTGAGAAGTCTTGTTAAAGTCCCCGCTCCCACTGCCAGCATGTCTAAATTAGAATCTCCCGAAGAGCCTGAACAGCTGTGGCAGCTCTTCATCAGAGGTGTGAGCTTTGAAACAACCGATGAGAGTCTGAGAAGCCATTCTGAGCAATGGAGAACACTCACAGACTGTGTGGTCATGAGGGACACAAACACCAAGTGCCCCAGGGGCTTTGGGTTTGTCACACATGCCTGTGGAGGGGTGGATGAAGCCATTGATGCAAGGCCACACAAGGTGGTTGGCAGAGTTGTAAAAACTAAAAGGGCTGTCTCAGAAGATTCTCAAAGACCTGGTCTGGTGCCCACTTCAATTGTGAAAAAGATTTTTGTTGGTGGCATGAAAGAAGACACTGAGGAAAATCATCTAAGATTATTTTGAACAGTATGGGAAAATTGAAGTGAATGAAATCATGGCTGACTGAGGCAGTGGCAAGAAGAGAGGATTTGCTTTTGTAACATTTGACTGTACTCTAAATGGCCACAACTCTGAAGCAAGGACAGCCCTATCTAAGCAAGAAAGGGCTAGTTCTTCATCCAGCCAAAGAGGCCAAAGTGGCTCTGGGAACTTTGGTGGTGCCTGTGGAGGTGGTTTTGGAGGGAATGACGACTCTGGTCATGGAGGAGACTTCAGTGAGTGAGGTGGCTTTGGTGACATCTAAGGTGGTGGTGGATATGGTGGCAGTGGGGATGGCTATCATGGATTTGGTAATGATGGGAGCGTCTTAAATTCTGGACCCATGAAACGGGGAAATTTTGGACCCAAGAAAGGTAAAAATTTTGGAGGCAGAGGCTCTGGCCCCTTTGATGGTGGATGATAATACTTTGCCAGACCTTGAAATCAACATGGCTATGGCAGTGGCTGAAGGTTTTCAGAGAACTGACAGGGAAGCTACAGGTTACGACAGATTGTGAACTCAGCCAAGCACACTGGGGGCAGGGCTTCACTGCTACAAAGAAGACATGTTCTAGACAATACTTGTGTGTTTGGGCAAAAAAACTCAAGGACTGGATTTGTGACTAATTGTATAACAACTTATTCTAGTTTCTGTTCTGTGGAAAGGATAAAGCATTCTAATAAAACTCTTTAATGTCGTTTGTTTTTTTTTTTTTCTTTCCTTCCTTTCTTCTTTCTTTCTTTCTTTTTTCTTTCCTTTCTTCCTTCCTTGCACCCATGCTATTGATTGTTAAATGTAATGGTCTAGTCATGATGCTAAATAAATGTGTCTTTTTTTTTTTTTAAGATTTTATTTATTTGATAGAGAGAGAGAGCAGGAACACAAAGCAGGGGGAGTGGAAGAGGGAGAAGCAGGCTTCCCACTGAGCAGGGAGCCCAATGTGGAGCTCAATCCCAGAGCCCTGGGATCATGATCTGAGCCGAGGGCAGATGCTTAATGACTGAGCTACCCAGGTGCCCCCAAACATGTCTTTTTAAAAATAAATAAAAAATTAAAAATGATGATGATAATTTACTATCTCAAATGCAGTTCTGCTTCAAGGATTCCATGAAATTAATTGGATTTCTACAAAACTAAAGATTAAATCAATATCTGTTTGATTACCTAGCATTTCTTAATAAGGAACTCAGTTCACAAATTCCTCCATCAGATCATGAAAGGAAAAAGGTTGTCCTTGCAAATGAGCTCATTCATTGACTTTTTAAGACAAAAAGAACTAAGTGCTTCGACTTCCTCTTTAACTCGTTTCTAGTACACTCATAGCTAAATTTAGGACTCGCTTAAAGTAAACTATCATTTGTTCTGTTTTCTTTTTTTTTCTTTAAGATTTTATTTATTTATTTATTTATTTATTTATTTCTTCATTCATTTATTTGACAGAGAGCATAAGAAAGCCTGTGCATAAGAGCAGGTTGTGGTGAGGGGGGGAGCAGAGGAAGAGGGAAAAGCAGACATCACACTGACAGGGTGCTCCATCTCATGCCCCTGAGGTCATGACCTGAGCCAAAACTAAGAGTCCAATGCCCAACCAATGAGTCACACAGGTGTCCCTATTCTGTTTTCATTTTTAATTATCTTATTTTTATATTATATTATATTGCCTTTATTCCTTTTTTGAAAGGAGGAAGTTTATAAATCTTATACCATTCATCATCTTAGTACAATGCTCTGTCCACCATCAGGTATAGGAAAGTACATGAGTCTGGGGTCAGCCAGACCAGGATTCAAATCTTAGCTCTGACCCTACTAGCACCAGGCTCTTGGATAGTATTCAACCTGTCTGAGCCTCAGTTTCTTCATGTGTAAAATGAAACAATAATAACTATCTTGCAACCTTGCCAGAAGAATTAAGAATAGGTAAAGTGTCACTGAGATTATACTATAAGATACATTCATACATAGGATGTTTATAATATAAAGAATCTATTCATTTTTCTTAAAACATCTAGAACTTGAAACAGCTCTGAAATGGGATCACATACCCACTCAATTACTTCAGCATAATGTTAAAGGAGAATTTCACATGGCATCTTTGACATCATCATTATACTAAAATTTTATTAAAAATGAAATTATTCCTATTTAATAAGCAATAATTTTTGTAATTTTCTTTACAAACTGCTATCGTGGTGACTTTATTGTAAGATAATCAGAATCATGTCTTCTGCCCATTTTTTGACGTGATTATTTGTTTTTTGAGTGTTGAGTTTGAGGAGTTCTTTATAGATCTTGGATATCAGCCCTTTGTGCTGTCATTTGCGAATATCTTCTCCCATTCTGTGGGTTGCCTCTTTGTTTTGTTGACTGTTTCCTTTGCTGTGCAGAAGCTTTTGATCTTGATGAGTTCCAAAAAGTTCATTTTCGCTTTTGTTTCCTTTGCCTTTGGAGACATATCTTGAAAGATGTTGCTGTGGCCAATGTCAAAGAGGTTACTGCCTATGCTCTCCTCCGGGATTTTGATAGATTCCTGCCTCATATTGAGACCTTTTATCCATTTCGAGTTTATCTTTGTGTATGGTGTAAGAGAATGGTTGAGTTTCATTCTTCTACACATAGCTGTCCAATTTTCCCAGCACCATTTATTAAAGAGACTGTCTTTTTCCACTGTATATTTTTTCCTGCTTTGTTGAAGATTATTTGACCATAAAGTTGAGGGTCCATATCTGGGCTCTCTACTCTGTTCCACTGGTCTATGTGTCTGTTTTTGTGCCAGTACCATGCTGTCTTGGTGATTACAGCTTTGTAGTAAAGCTTGAAATCAGGCAACGTGATGCCTCCAGTTTTGTTTTTCTTTTTCAACATTTCCTTAGCAATTCGGGGTCTCTCCTGGTTCCACACAAATTTTAGTATTGTTTGTTCTAGCACTTTGAAAAATGCCAGTGGCATTTTGATTGGGATGGCATTGAAAGTATAGATTGCTCTAGGAAGTATAGACATTTTAACAATGTTTGTTCTTCCAATCCAAGAACATGGAATGTTTTTCCACCTTTTTATGTCTTCAATTTCTTTCATTAATTTTCTGTAGTTCCTTGAATTTAGATCCTTTACCTCTTTGGTTAGGTTTATTCCTAGGTATCTTATGGTTCTTGGTGCCATAACAAATTAAAAATAGAGCTACCCTATCATCCTGCAATTGCACTACTGGGTATTTACCCCAAAGATACAGATGTAGTGAAAAGAAGGGCCCTCTGTACCCCAATGTTCATAGAAGCAATGGTCACAGAGGCCAAACTGTGGAAAGAACCAAGATGCCTTTCAATGGACGAATGGATAAAGAAGATACAATCCATATATACAATGGATTATTATGCCTCCATCAGAAAGGATGAATACCCAACTTTTGTGTCAACATGGATGGGACTGGAAGAGATTATGCTGACTGAAATAAGTCAAGCATAGAGAGTCAATTATCATACAGTCTCACTTGTGGAGCATAAGGAGTAACATGGAAGACATTAGGAGGAGAGGAGAAGGAAATTGGGGGAAATGGGAGGGGGGAGACAAACCATGAGAAACTGTGGACTCTGAGAAACAAATGGAGGGATTTAGAGGGGAGGAGGGTGGAGGGTTAGGTGAGTCTGGTGGTGGGTATTAAGGAGGGCATGCACTGCATGGAGCACTGGGTGTGATGCATAAACAATGAATCTTGGAACACTGAAAAAATAAAGTTTAAATTAAAAAAAAAAGATAATCAGAATCACTGAGAGCAGTTCTTGAAATTCTTTCCTCTGTATAATCATGTTTATGATCCTAAATGGGTATTTGGCAAATGGAATAAACTGATAATTCACTGAAAACATTTTTCTATATATCATTTAATAATTCATCTTTGAAATGATGAATAACTATGATAGTTTATAACATTACAGCCTCAATTTGCAGCCAAATGTTCAAATTATATGAAAGCCAAATAAAAATGTATCAGATAGAAATCATAACAAAAATAACAACTATTATTTTGTCAAGGATTTTGATAGGAACTACCTGAAAAATGATTAGAACAACACATTCATGAGCTACATGGTACTTTTTACTTCTGAGCCTAAAAAAAATAAAGAATTAAAATTAGAGACTAGTACAGACAGAAAAAGCAGAAAAAATATGAAAGAAAAAGAGAACACACTTACCCAACTCAAAAATCAGCTTTATTTGATTGTGAAGAGTTTGGGATAAAATAAACCAATCTCAAGTTATTACCTGAAAGGAAAATTTTCCTTTCGTGTGGTCACACATTGACCTCATCAAAGAAGAGATTGTGTTTGACTTCTATTTGTTGCTTATCAATTTTAAATGTTTTGGTGTATGAAACATTAATGTGTAGATAGTTAGTTTCCTCTAACCAGATCTGTGATTGGCACTAAATCACAGTAAGTTCTCAGAGGAGGAGACAGTCCTGCTGGGGTGGCCCCTTGCAGAGGAGGCAGAATTCAGAGTCCCACATGACCAACCCCATTCCATGCCTCAAGATAGCCATGTTCTGTCCCCATTCCAGGGATATATGGCGTCTCTCCCTTTCCCTCAGCTATAGCCTCTGGTGGGAATAAAACTTCCTGAGGATGCAGAAGTCCCCTGTAGGCCATGCCCTGCTCCTGAGGTAGGACTTGCCTGACTACATCCAGGTCATCCAGTTAAATTTGAATTTTATTTTATAAGACTTATTTATTTGAGAGAGAGAGAAAGAGCAAGAGAGCATGCTAGCATGAGGAGTGGGGGAGGGGAAGGAGAGGGAGAGAGAGGGAGAGAAGCAGACTCCTGTTGAGTGTGGAGCCCAACGTGGAGGGTCAATCCTATAACCCTGAGATCATGACCTGAGCCAAAATCAGGAGCCAGAAGCCCATCTGACTGAGCCTCCCAAGTACCCTTAAATTTGAATTTTAGATCACAACACATAATTTTTCAGTGTGAGTGTGATCCACAAAGCATTTGGGACAAAATTATGTTAAAAAATTATTCATTGTTTAGGGGGACCTGGGTGGCTCAGTGGGTTAAAGTGTCTGCCTTCAGCTCAAGTCATGATCCCAGGGTCCTGGGACAGAGTCCCAATTGGGGGGGGGGGGGTCTCTTCTCAGTGGGGAGTCTGCTCCCCCTCCCACTGCTCACCTCTCTCCCTACTTGTGATCTCTAATAAACAAATAAAAATCTTAAAAAAAAGTATTCATTGTTTGATCTCAAATTTAAATTAAACTCGGCACCTTGTATTTAAATGTTTTAGAAAAACCTGTGTGCCCTTGCTGGAAAGGCCACTTTTAGGTGTTGGCATTGTCATTTTGGCAGCGGCTGGGAAACGAAACTGAACCTTTAGGGTCGTAATAAATTTCTTCTAGTATCGATGCAAACATTCAACAAAGGTTGAAATGAGGCCCTTTATAATGAAAATGACCAAAAAACTTGGTCTAGTTGGTGGCTTGGGGCAGGGAGTAAGAAAAATTCCCAATGATCTATATATTCTGCTTTTTATTTTTATTTTATTTTATTTTTTTAATTTATTTAACAGAGAGAGAGAGATTACAAGTAGGCAGAGAGAAAGGCAGAGAGAAAGAGGGGAAGCAGGCTCCCCCACTGAGCAGAGACCTCAATGTGGGGCTCCATCCCAGGACCCTGAGATCATGACCTGAGCCGAAGGCAGAGGCTTAACCCACTGAGCCACCCAGGAACCCCATATATCCTGCTTTTTAAAATGTAAAACCGTGAGGCGCCTGGGTGGCTCAGTGCGTTAAGCCTCTGCCTTCGGCTCGGGTCTTGATTCCAGGGTCCTGGGATGGAGCCCTGTATCGGGCTTTCTGCTCAGCAGGGACCCTGCTTCCTCCTCTCTCTCTATCTGCCTACTTGTGATCTCTATCTGCCAAATAAATAAATAAAAAATAAATAAATAAAATGTAAAACCGTTATGTGAACTCTCACAATACAACAAAGCTAATTAATTGAGCTCACTGACTTTATCCACTCTGTCATCTCGCTACCATCTTCTGGTGATTACCAAAGAGGATTTCTTGTATTCGTACATTAGCAAACTTCCTTTTGCCTGTAAATCCAAGTCACCCACAGGCTTTCTGCTGGTTGAGTGACCAAGATGACTTGATCAAAGGTAGTATGTTGAGCACTGGGTTTGTAAAGCGCTTAACCTGCACCACTTTACGAGGTGGGTACTAATATTTCCATCTCGTAAGTGGGAAAGCCAAGACCTGGATTAAAGGATGGCTTGGCCCTGGGCGGTGGTGCGGCAGTGGTGGCAAAACCAGTCTTTAAATCCCAGAGGAGAGGCATAGTACGTCAGTGGCTCCATCAGTTAAGCATAGGTCTTTGGCTCAGGTCATGGTCCCAGGGTCCTGGGATCGAGGCCTGCCTTTGTCTCTGTTCAGCAGGGAGCCTGCTTCTCCCCCTCTTCCCTACTCAAGCTCTCTGTCCCTATTTGTGTGTCTCTCTCTCAAACAAATAAATAAAATGTTTAAAAATAAATACACAAATCCCAGAGGAGAATTCTAGTCCTATAGTCTTCTATGCTAACTCTTCCTTTCTTCTCTGAGGTCCGAGAGAGGGATCTGCCCCAACACAAGCAAATTTTGCCCAATATTGGCAAGGGCAGATGGGCCAGAGACGAAAGTGAGACCTCTAGCAGGGAAAGTGAAAATTTAGGGGATAACAGTTCAGACTTGAGTGTGTCTTGTTATTTTCATTCCTATTCTTTGTTCATTCCATCAGTCCTCAATTTACTCCATGTTTCCAGGTCACACCCAATCAGGTTCTGTTCTCTCCAGAGTTCTTTGTTCATCATTGGGGGGATTTTGTGTTTATTAAGGAGTGCTTCCTTACAAATGCAAAAATATCCTCAAATCTATCATCCATTGAAAAATCACCTACCCGTAATGGGAAGCTTCCCTGGACCACCATTTATTTGTCTCATTGAATATTCAAAAGCCATTTAGAAATGGGTTTCCTGGTCCACACTTTAAACAGTCAATCTAGACCCATTGTCTGGATATTCTTTTTGATTGGTTCACTCTGTTTTATTGTACTGAACTAATTTAAGTGCTTCTGTTTTATAATTGTGTGGGATTTGGGGCTAATTCATTCCAAGGTGTATACCCTATAAATAAATTATTCTCCTTTGGCTGCTAATGTTTAACTGGTTCTATTGAAAGGAAAGAAAAGAAAGCAAAAGACAGCTGAAGACACAGTTTTTGTTCAAGTGAGGAGAAAAAGTACGCCAATTCTGTTTAGAAAAGACCTTTAAAAACCCATAGTGATTATACAAAAGGGAGCAAAAGCATTTTAGGGAGAAATGAAATAAATGGTAAACAATCATGCCTCCAACATACAGAATGCGTCATTTCCTCATTTAAAAGAGGATGCTGGAAGTCCGAAAAACTGATGTTGGCTGTAAGAAGCAGAGGAGAGGCTGGACATCTTTCCCGTATTTTGCAGTGTTCATGGAGGCCATCCTGTTAATTAGCTATGCTTTAAAAAAAAAAATAAAATCCTATGAATCAACTTTGAAAGTCTGGAAACTAAGTCAAAAGAGAAAAAGCTCAGGTCTGTGTAATAGACATGTTAAGCAAATGTGCCTGAAACTTTGGTCACCCAGAGAATAGTTACAAACTGCTTTCTTCTGATACCCAAGAATAAAGGCAGATTTCATATTGCTTTCATTTGGAAAGTTGTTGCCAACTGTAAATATCTGTGTGGAAAAGAGATTGGAATCAATACTTTTCATAAACTATTTTATCAGATGGGTCTCCAAGGTCTGATTACCCTGGCATGCTGTTATGGTGAGAGATATGGATGAGATTTCTGATGAAATTATATCCCAGCATCTCAGGGTTCCAAATTTATGAGAATTAACAAACATGCTAAATGCAACTGGGAAGAACTGGTATGCTTCTTTGTAGTGGGTAGGTCTCAGCTATTCCAAACAGAGGAGAAACAAAGAAGGAATTGTGATGCACGATTTCTAGCAGTAAGACCCCTTTTAGTTAACTCATCCAATGAGAAAATGAAATGAAACATCTATTCTGCAGTCAAGAAGATAATTAATGAGCCACTCATTTCTAAATGAAGGCCTAAGGGAATAAAGCGACCAGCCTTGAATTTAAAAAGAGAAAAGTGGTTACATGTTTGAAAGACTACCAAGCCAAAATCACGCCATTAATGTTTAAATTTGTGTTCTTATTTGTTTTTAAATGAGCTGTAACCCTTGCCGAGGACCTCTGTGGGTGCTACTCGCCAACTGTAATTACCATCTTCGGTAAAGTAAGGAGAAACAGGAACGTTTTTCCTTTTGGTTCCTTTGCTACAAGTTTTCCTTTAGACAAAGGCAGCTGGATTGCCCACGTAGAAGCCCCTCAAATACATGTCATGCCTACAAGCTGCTTCTCTAGGCCATTGTTCTCCCTTAGATTTCAGACAAACTAAAAGCTGCCCAGAAATGGGAAGGGATTTAAAAAGAACGTCCACCGAGCAGAATCAGACATAAAGCTTTTGATCCCTTAACCTACCAGTTTCTGGCACTGACTTGGATGATTACTACCGATGATAAGAGTTAACATGTAATGAGTGCCAACTATATACTGAATACTTTGCTGGCATGGTCTTCTGTAAGCCTTACCAGAAACCTGTATGGTAGAGCCCCTTCTGAGCCACATTTTCCAGATGGGAAGACTGAGGCTAACAGAGTGAAAAGTCCTTGCCCAAGATCATGTCTGATGGCTCAAAAGCCCAAATGAAAAGCCTGCTTCTGTCCAAAAAAAATGAGAAAGAGAAAATAAAGAAACTAGAAAATACTCTGTTTTTAGATTGAGTGATTTAGGTTTAATACTGTCACCAGAAAGACCACCACTGACCACCCCTCTTCTTCTTCACCAGAATATTAGCCTCATTCATTCATTCATTTATAAAGATTTATTTATTTCTGAGAGAGCAGGCACACAAGCAGGGGGAGGAGAGGGAAAAGGAGAGAGAATCTCAAGCAGACTCCCCACCGAACCTGACACCGGGCTTGATCCCACAAGCCTGAGAACCTGATCTGAGCAGAAACCAAGAGTCGGACCCTTGGCCCACTGTACCACCCAGGCGCTCCTAATTTCATCTTTTAGAGGCAAAGCATGGGAAGAGCTCCAGTCAGCCTAGACCAGTTTGAGCTTGACCACTGACTCCAGCTTGAGCAGATGGACCATGGAGAATCCGACAGTAACCTCCACCTCACTGTAATGTTAAAATCTCTGCCCAAGGGGGAGCACAAACCTCATCTCATTAACATAACGTATGATGCATGTAGAGGAAGATTTCCTATGTACATGAATGCAACCTAATGCTCACCTCTATGGGCGATGATAAAACTCCCCTTTCTTTACATTCACCCTACCTCAAAATGAAAGAGACCCACTTACCCCTGCCTGGGAAGTCCCAGCTTCCAGAATTATCCTCCTTGATCTCCCTTTTCTGCTGCAAATAAAGTTTCCTTTCTGTGACAACCCCACCTGGTGCAGTCTCTCTCTCTGTAAATTACCAAGGAGACAAGTCACATGAATTCACTGACAACAAGAACTTCAAAAAATAAGCATGAACTCCATTAGACCAAACTGTTCAGAGTGGTGTGTCCCACCGAATTCTGTGGTCCTGTGGTTAGGTAAGTCCTTCACCTTGTGGGACATTTCCCTATTACTCGATCAGGGGAAATGTAAGAAAAAACCAATCTATAATACAGACATATCGGACTACATTGTCTAAATAGCTCCTGTTGCCCTTTCATTCAGTTAACATGCCCATGTTAATATGCCATTTCATTTCAAAATGTTTGCTCCAGGAACATTTCCTTCATAATCCATCATCCAATATCCAACCACAGAAGAAGCCTATTAAGTTATATTAATTTCTAATTAAATTCAAACTACAGAAATGCCAGAAGTGAAGCATTCTGGGTTGTTGTCTCAGCTTCATCATTAATTGTGGAAGTAACCAGTAACTAGGTGAGTCACATTTCTTCTCTCTGTCAATTTCCTCCATGAGACAATGAGGATAATAATGCATTTCCTAAGTAATATTTGGTAAGTAATTAAAGTGATGCAAATAGTTGTGAAATATTTGGAATAACAATGGGCTAGATGAGTCTAAGGCAGTATTACATGTAGCATTTTTCTTATTGGTCTGATTTCTAAGCCAATACTTTGGAAATAACACATAAAAATATCCTCAAAAGAACCTTATCAGTACACACTAATGAGAGTCTTTTTTAAAAAACTATTGTGGTGTAAATTGCGTGACCTCTTACTGAAGTAACCTATTACTCCACAAGCTAATGACCAAGAAACCTACACACAAACCCAAAGGTTTTTCATATATCACGTGTGCTGTACTTACACAATCTTCTCAAAGGTGTTGATTCTCTTCCAAATTTCTGAGCACTCATTCTTAAAGCTTCCTGTGTTAAAGACTACAAAGCCAAACTTCTTTGTCACTCTTACTTATAACACCACCCTCTCTGCCATCATAAGCTTATCTCCTGTATTCTCCAACAGTGTCTGAGACTCCTGTTTCTTTTTAAGAAACTCAGCCTCTTGTGTTGGGAATCATGTGCATAGAAATGACACCCAGAGCCATATCCCAAGCTTTCACTCTGCTGAAGCTTTGAAACTGAAGATGCCTGTGTGTGTGTGTGTGTGTGTGTGTGTGTGTGTGTGTGTGTGTGTTTCATATTCTTCTCTCTACTCATACTGCCTTAAGTTTTTGTTTCCTGAACTGGGACTGTAAGATCAAATGGTTCATGTGAGACATATTTTCAAGAAGTTAGGTACCTGGGAAGCGAGATGGAGAAGTAAAGGAAGCCGATAAAGGTTGTGTTATCAAGCAGGTGAGAAAGGTGGGTGACTGGGGCTCAACCCCACTGGCGATCCCCAGGGGACAGGGCAGAACATGCCCCACGGAGCTGGAGTATGTGGTCACACTTTGCCCTCAGGGAGCAGTGAGTCAATGCCACTGGCAGGAGGCCCATATTCTTAGCCTTATTTTTAGCTCTCTCTCTCTCCCTCTTCTTATCTACTCTCTCATCACAGCAGATGGGTTCTTATCCTTCTCCTCTAGCTCAGCTCGACACTTCCTTTTTACCTCCTGGGTAAACTCTCCTTGGGCAGTTTTGGGCATCCTCTGAGCTAGCAGCCCTGTCTCTAGGCCATACACTACCGCTCTAACACCAGTAACAGGTATTTTTTTTTTCTCTTGCTCAAGTGCTACACTGTTGCTTAGTATATTAAAGCCAAACTATATCATACAATCTTTCCTTTTTACCCAACATTAACCCAGGTAACCAAAGCTGCCTGATGCCTTTTGTATCATCTGTATCATCTCCCTGGCCTTTGGCCCTTTCCAACCCTACCAAGCCATTCTCCCTTTATTCTCTGTATGCCAGCCCTATTTGTCTTCTTTCAATTTTTAAATCTGTTAAAAATAACAATAACAAATCACACACACCACAGGCCCCAAATGGACTCATTTATGCTAGGCCAAATCACCAAACAGGGGCTTAATACCTAACCTAATTGTAGTTTCAACCTCCCCCATAAATGTAGTCTTAACCAGTTAGTCAGGAAGTTTCTGGTCAGAACCAACGTAGTAAGGTATCATGGGCCCTCTCCATCCCTGACTAAGAAAAATAAGGTAATCCACCTAATAAGACCCCCTCCTATTCCCCCTAAGGGAAGGTGACCTTGCCTGAAATAGTATTTTTTTTTCTTTCATTAATAACTTCCTTGTCTCACCCTCCCACTTATAAAAACCTTCCATTTCATACAACTCCTCCATGCATCTCTCTACCTGCTAGATGGGATGCCCCTCAACTCATGATTTATTTAATAAAGCTAGTGTGATCTTCAAATTTACCCAGCTGAATTGTGTTTGTGAACAAATTTGTCATGCCTTTTTATCTCAGGGCCTTTGCATGTGCTAGTTCCTCTTGCCTGTAATACTTTTTGTCACTTAGTAACTCCTCCCTCCTTCAGTTTGAATGGCATTTAGTTAAGCTTTTTCTAACTGATTTCCCTTTACCCAGACTCCAATCCCTAAACCCTAAACCTTGTTGCATCTGTTTTTCTCCTCCATACTACTTCTTGTGATTACAGTTAATTAATTAATTACATTTTTAATATCTGCTACTTCCAGTAGGGTGTAAGTACATGAGAGCCTACGTTGTTCAACCATGTATTCCTAACACCTAGCCTGATGCTTAGCATACCATGAGCACACAATACATATAAAAAATGAATATATGCAACCTATACTTTCCAGCTCCAAAGGATTTGCTTTTCTCCTTCTGTGATTTCCTTCACTCTCCTCATTTAGATGAAATGCTATGGAAACAACCATGCTCAACAAACATTGTGGAAGTTTCCCTGGATAAGCAATTTGAGAGGGCTCTGTGTAGATAAAAAGGTGAAGGGCAAAATGCTACAAAATCATTACCATTCTTTATCTACAACCCAAGCATCCCACTGTGTATCATTTGCAAATTAATTATAATGGAATAGTAGCATTCTTAGGGACTTGATAGCAATGCAGGCAGTAGGACACTCTGTAGAAAAGGAGATGATTCTGTGAGCTTGTTAAAGCTTGTGTTTACTCCTAAATTTAAAGGAAGATACATCTGGCACTAAGAGAAGTTAGACAGTAGAGCAATGACTTAATGCTCTGGAAATTTAGGGGACAGGTGTGACAGCCTATTGTGTCTCAGAATAAGTAATTTCAACAAAGACATAAAGTATACAAATGGGAAGAGAATTTGATTTCGCTTAATTTTATTTGATAGAACTCAACACTTGAACAACTGCTGTTTCCTAGACTATAAGAGTTTAAAAATTCTCCTTTCTCCTTAATGGGTCCCAAAGAGAAATGTATCCATTTGTTCCATCACAAATGTTCAATTGCAGATTTGGGGGATAATAAAAGCTCTTGCCTTACTATTTAATTATTCAGTTGACTGCTAGAAAGATCTAGCTACCCAAATGGGCTTGTAACTCAGAAATAATACATGTTTATTTTAAAAGATAGCCATGTAATTCCAAAACAAACCAGTGTCAATCTAGATTTTTATTATGGCTGTGACAATTTGACAATTATGTAAAAAGTTGTAAAAAAAAAAACCCGTCAGGCATCAATTCACTTTGTACTTAGTAGTCCTAAATACGCTTTCTGTGAAAAACATCAGCTCTTAAATCTTCTACATTGAACACCCGGACATAAAAGGTGACAATGAGACATTTATAAATATATTTTTCTATTCAGCAATTACATGTTCAATGAGAAAATTTGAATGTATATCTAATGTTAGACCTATTTTAAAATATGCACCTATCATTAAAGGACAAACCACATTAAAAGAAAGCACAGTATTATCAATTTCTGGTAAAACTTTAAAATGTTGTCTTTAATTATGGATGGAGCACTTTTCCTATGGCATATTCCTATTTGTTTGACACCTGGCAGGGCCTACACCAATTTGTTCACTTTCCCTGTTGTACGGCCTTCAGTCCCTGGGGCTATTATTTCTGAGAGAAACCAAGCAACATAATTAGAAGCCTACATGAATGATTCATACCAGAACACTCTAGAACATGCTAGTCAATGGGACATGCTGAATGACTAATCTAACTTGATGGCTGAAGTTTCTGTGGTGCCAGGAGGAAGTGATCCATTTACCAGATCCTCGAGATTAGCTAAGCCATTTCCAGCAGCTGCAGAGCCCTACAGTCTTTCTGTGTCTGCAGGAAATATTTGCAATGTTATCATGATGAAGCATTTCCTCAACACACACACACACACATACACACACACACAGAGTACAATGGCTGCTTATCTTGGTAACTTCTAAGCACTTAGTAGTGTCTTTACCTTTTAAAAAAATAACCCCTTTTTTTATTCTAGAGGTAGTGCATTTTACATTTACAAAAAATCCATAAAGTCAGGCAAACAAGTAAACTAAACTTGCCCTCCCATCACCCAGAATTACCATGTCTTACATCTTCATGCATGTGCTTCTAGAGACTGCCTTTGTATATATATTTGCATTTATACACACACACCTATTTGAATGTATTTTTCTTTGCCAATATAAGATTACACTCTACATACTGTCCTAAAAATTAACCTTTTTTTTAAGTCAGTGATGTTTCCTTTCCATTTCAGTACATTTTCTTATGTCATTGATTAATTCAGCCATATTCAAATTTCCCCAATTAGGCTAAAAAATTTCTTACAACTGTTTGGTCCTATGCAGGGATCTTATCAAGAAATATTATCTGACTTTTAGATCCTTTATGTTTCTTCAATCTGTTATGATCCTCTATGATGTTGGCTTGTTGAAGACACAGAGCCAGTTCTCCTGTGGATGGTCTCACCTTCTAGATTTATCTGCTTGCTTCCTTGTTTTACCATGTAGCTGATTCCTATACCCCTCTATCCCTTATGAACTTGAAGTTAGATCTAAAGGATTGATGTGTTCATGCTAAGCATTTTGGGCCAAAATATACCATAGGTGATTCTGTATCAAGAACGGCACTCTCCAATGTGGAGACATGGCTATTTAAATTTATGCTCAAATTCATTAAAATTGAAAATCAAGTTCCTCAGTTGCACCAGCCACATTTCAACTGCTCGATAACCACAGGTGGCTAGTGGCTATCGTTTGGACAGTGCAGATATGGAACACTACCCTCACTGCACAAAGTTATACTGGATTGTTAGTTAGAGATTGATTTCCATTTCTCCACCCCCTAAATCTGGGGGTGGCTATGTCACTTTCTTTGGTGGACAGGATACTAGTGAACATGATACAAACAGAGGCCCAGAAAACATGTACCATGGATGTCCCCGCTCTATGGCTGAAACCCAGAGACTGTCTTGTAAAGAAGCTCAGACTAGCCTCCAGGAACATGAGACCCTGCATGGAGAGTGCCCCAGCTGTTCCAGCTGAGGTCCCAGACATGTGAGTAAAGCCAGCCTACGTCATCTTGAGAAAGTCTGTAGAGAAGGGCCTCAGCCATGCAGCCATCCCTGTCGACTACCAGACATGTGAGTGAGTCCCCCTGAGATTAGTCAGTGACAGGTGAGTCATCTGCTGAATACAAAGCCCAGCAAAGTTGACCCACAGAGGAATGAAGAATCATAAATGATTACTACTTTTAGCTGCTAGACTTTTTGAATGATTTGTTACTTGGCAATAAATAACTGATACACGATTAGAAAGGAATGAGTTTAGGGTTGCTTTGTCCCTATGCAATGTCTTGTCCTCCAACACTCACTCATCTAACAGAAATCTTGCTTAAATCCTTCCTTCCATTGGGTTTCAGATTTTGCAAAATGATGTTTTCCACTTTTCTCATTCCTTCTACATTTATTAACTGACATCCTTTTGTAAAGTAGAGTGCTTTATCAAATGGGCTAGTTGGTTATTCTTTCATATAGTTCCTACTGCAAAAGCAGAATAAATATTTTGTTTTTCCTTTAATTACAAATTAAAAAATAAGAAGTTGTTTAATCTCATATGATGCTTTTTTGGTATTGTCTTTCTTGAGTATCTCTGTGAAGTCATGAATTTTGTACATTAAATACATTTTATCTATAAGCACCATTCTTTTTGATGTCCAGATTTTCCCAACTTTGGCCACTGGAGAGAAGGAGCCCCTTCAGACCACCTTCTATGTCATTTCGATGCAAATCTATTAATCTCGGATAGTTTCCTTGCTTTCTGACAAACAAGCTATTTCAAGCTCACCCTGCCTCCTCCCTGCCCCAGACCTAGAATCAGCCATTTCTCTAAGAAGCCCTGGGGATGTATTGAAGTACACAATCCGGGTGCTTAAATCGATCCAGAGATGACGTTGCTTACAGACCATTCCATTTATAGAGATGTAATTTGCAGTGTACAAGGACTTCTCCCTTTCTCGGCTCCCTAGTTTTATTCTTTGCTCTCAAATCTGCTCACAGCAATTCACATCTCAGGATGCAATCCTCTCTTGTGTTTGGCCATTTGGTGAGTTTGCAGCATGTAGGGCATTTCAGAATCCTCTCTTCCTTCCTGTTGCACCATTGTTGATTTCACTCCAGTTCTGCTACCTTTGAGTTGGAGTTTTCCCTATCTCCTACCACATCTGAAGATGTTGTCCATTGAGTTTTGACTTCTGTTGCCTGTGATGGTCTGCCTCCCTGTTTTTGGAAGCGAGAATAGAAAGATTGCACATTGACCCAGCATGGGTTAATTAGAAGGTTCATCAAGGTTATTGGTCAGGGAGGGATAGTAACCCAAATCTATCTAAACAAAAACTGTTGCTGGACGCATTGGGCTAGGGGAGCTGAATGAATGAACACCTGGAACTGCTAGTAGTATCTGGCTCTCTCATGGAGAGAATCTGACTGAGACCAAAGCTAACAGAGAAGGGAACATTGAGAGGTAGAGAGACACAGATATCTGAGGACCTCATTCAAACACCTGGGTCTAGACTCACCTGGATCCAAACCAAATCTAGGTTTCTCACTAATGCAATTTTGAAAAGTCCTTTAAATTAAATGAAACAATTAAGATGAAATGCTTATTATACTGAATGGCACATACTGTATCCCCAATATATGCTATCATTATTGTTTTTGAAAACTAATTTGAATTAGGTTTCTGTCATTTCCAAGTATAATAATAAAAACAAAGAAAATAATACCAATGATTTTTATAAATTGTGCTAGGCACTTTACATGTTATTTCACTAAGTCTTCATTTTAAGCCATAAGATAAGTTTTCTTATTCCCATTTTAAAGACTTCAGAATCCAAACTCCAAGTGGCTTACATATTATTTGTGATTTAGAAACAATTAAAAGTATAAGCACTTAGGAGATTAAGGAGCATGCTACTGAAGAACCAAGATGTCAAAGAAGAAATCAAAAGAGAAATTTTAAAAAGGCCTTGAGATAAATATAAATGGAAATATAATATTCTAAAATTATAGGATGCAGCAAAAGCAGTTTTAAAAGGGAAGTTCATAGCAATAAACACTTACATCAAGAAACAAGAAGAATCTTGGAATGTCTGGGTGACTTAGTCGGTAAAGGGTGTGAATTTGCGTATCGGTCAAGAGTTCAAGCCCCACTTTGGGCTCCATGCTGGGTGTGGAATGTACTTAAAAAGAAACAAGAAAAAAAGAAAAAGAAAAGTCTTAAATAAACAACCCAAGTTTATATCTCAAGGAACTAAAAAAAGAAGAACAAATGGAGCCAGAACTTAGTAGAAGAAAGAAAATAAAGATTGGAGTAGAAATAAATAAGGGCTAAACAGATAATATAAAAGATCAACAAAACAAAAGAGATAAAATAGACAAATCTTTAGGTAGATTGACCAAGAGAAAAAGAGAGTGGACTCCTCTTTTATAAATAAAATCAGAAATAAAAGAGTAGATGTTACAGTTGATACCAGAGAAATATAAAGGATCAATAGAGACTCCTATGAGCAAGCATATGCTGACAAACTGGGAAACAAGGAAATGGATGAATTACTGAAACATATAACCTCCCAAAGCTAAATCATGATGAAACAGAAAATCTGAACAAATGGATTACTAGTAAGGAGATTGAATCAGTGATCAAAAACCTTCCCCTTTGTTCATTTATTTTGTTTCTTAAATTTCACATGAGTGAAATAATATGGTATTCATCTTTCTCTGACTTATTTCACTAAGAATAACACTCTCTAGCTCTATCCATGTCATTGCAAATGGCAAGATTTCATTCATCCTTTTATATGGTTGAGTAGTATATACATATATATGTATATATACATATTATATATACAGATCTTCTTTATCCATATGTCAATTGATGGATACTTGGGCTGTTTCCATAATTTGGCTATTGTAGATAATACTAATATAAACAACAGGGTGCACATATCCCTTCGAATTAGTCTTTTTGTATTCTTTGGGTAAAAACCCGGTAGTGCAATTGGTAGATCGTAGAATAGCTCAATTTTTAACTCAGTGAGGAACTTCTATACTATTTTCCAGAGTGGCTGCACCGGTTTGCATTCCCACCAACAATGCAGGAGGGTTCCCCTTTCTCCAAATCCTCGTCAACACATTTTGTTTCTTGTGTTTTGATTTTAGCCATTCTGACAGGTGTTGAGTATGATAACTCATTATAGTTTTGATTTGCATTTCCCTGCTAAGTGATGTTCAGCATCTTTCCATATGTCTGCAGGCCATCTGGATGTTTTTTTTGGAAAAGTATCTCTTCATGTCTTCTGCCCATTTTTTAATTGGATTATTCATTTTGGGTGTGTTGAGTTTTTGAAGTTCTTTGTATTTTCAGTACTAAACCTTTATCAGATATGTCATTTGCAAATATCTTCTCCCCTTCTGTAGGTTGCTTTGTAGTTTTTTTTTTTTTAAGATTTTATTTATTTATTTGACAGACAGAGATCACAAGTAGGCAGAGAGGCAGGCAGAGAGAGGGTGGAGGAAGCAGGCTCCCTGCTGAGCAGAGAGCCTGATGTGGGGCTGGATCCCAGGATCCTGGGATCATGACCTGAGCTGAAGGCAGAAGCTTTAACCCACTGAGCCACCCAGGTGCCCCTGCCTTGTAGTTTTGTTGATGGTTTCTTCGCTGTGCAGAAGGTTTTATTTTGATGTAGTCCTAATAGTTTATTTTTATTTTGTTTCCCTTGCCTCAGGTGACATATCTAGAAAGAAGTTGCTAAGGCCAAAGTCAAAGAGGTACTGTCTGTGTTCTCTTCTAGGATTTTTATGGTTTCAGGTCCCCTATTTAATTACCTAGGAATAAATTTAAATAAGGAGGTAAAAGACATATATTGAGAACTACAAGACATTAGTGAAAGAAATTGAAGAAGACACAAATAAATGGAAAGATATTCCATGATCATGAATTGAAAGAATTAATATTGTTAAATTGTCCATAATACCTAAGCGATATACAGATTCACTGAAATTTCCATCAAAATTCCTAAGGCATTTTTCACAGAAATAGAACAAAAAATTCTAAAATATATATGTAATCATAAAAGTCCCTGAGTAGCAAAAGAAATTTTGAGAGAGAAGAACAAAGCTGGAGGCACAATGCTTCCTGATTTCAAACTATATCACAAAGATATGGTAATTAAAACGGTAGGGTATTGGCATAAAATTAGACATGCAGAGAAATGAAATTAATATAGAGCTCAGAAATAAATCCATGCACATATGGTCAATGAATTTATGACAAAAGAAGCAAGAATATATACTTAGGAAAGAATAGTCTCTTCAGTAAGTAGTGCTGGGAAAATTGGACAGCCATAGTGAAAGAATAAAACTGGACCAACATCTTATATCATACACAAAAATAAACTCAAAATGGACTAAAGACCTCAATGTAAGACCTGAAACCATAAAACTCTTAGGTGATAAGCTCCTTGACACAGGTCTTGGTGATAATTTTTTTGAAGGTGACACCAAAAACAAAGGCAACAACCATGAAACTAAACAAAGGAGACTATCTCAAACTACAAAGCTTCTGCACAGCAAAGGAAACTATCAACAAAATGAAAAGGTAACCTACTGAATGAGAAAAAATATTTGCAAATCATATATCTGATAATGTGCTAATATCCAAAATATATTTTAAAAAATCACATAACTCAATGACAAAACAATAAACAATCTGTTTAAAAATTGGGCAGCTCTATATACTATGACCCAGCAATCACGTTATTGGGTATTTACCCTAAAGATAAAAATGTAGTGATCTGAAGGGGCATGTGCACCCGAATGTTTACAGCAGCAATGTGCACAATAGCCAAGCTATGGAAAGAACCTAGATGTCCATCACCAGATGAATGGATAAAGAAGATGTGGTATATATATATATATACACAATGCAATACTATGCAGCCATCAAAAGAAATGAAATCTTGCCATTTGTGACAACGTGGATGGAACTAGAGGGTACTATGCTGAGCGAAATAAGTCAATCAGAGAAAGACAATTATATGATCTCCCTGATATGAAGAAGTTGAGAGGCAACGTGGGGGGCTTGGGGGATAGGAAAGGAATAAAGGAAACAAGATGGGATCGGAAGGGAGACAAACCATAAGAGACTCTCAATCTCACAAAACAAACTGAGGGTTGCCGTGGGGAGGGGAATAGGGAGAGGGCGGTTGCATTATGGACATTGGGGAGGGTATGTGCTATGGTGAGTGCTGTGAAGTGTGTAAACCTGGCAATTCACAGACCTGTACCCCTGTGGCTAATAATATATTATATGTTAATAAAAAAATAAAAAAAATTTTTAAAAGAAAAAGAAAATTAAAAAAATAAGAATTGGGTAACTTTAAAAAGACACTTTCCTTAAGAAGACATACAGACATCCAATAGGTACTTGAAAAGATGCTCAACACCACTCACTATTCATCAGAGAAAAGCAAATCAAAACCATAATGAGCTATCAATTCATACCATTAGAATGGCTGTCCTCAAAAAGACAAGAAATAACAAGTGCTGGTCAGGATACAGAAAAAAGGGAACCCATGTGCACTGTTGGTGGGAATGTCAATGGGTACTGCCACTGTGGAAAACAACATGGAGATTCCTGAAAAAATTAAATACAGAACTTTCCTATGATCCAGAAATTCCAATTCTGGGTATTTGTCTGAAGAAAATGAAAACATTAATTCAAAAGGATATATATTCATTGAGGCATTATTTACAATAGCCAAGATATGGAAACAACCTAAGTATTCAGCAATGGATGAATGGATAAAGATGACATGGCATATATTTATATAATGGAGTATTAGTCAGCCAATAAAAAGAATGAAATTTTGCCATTTGTGGTAACATGGAAGGACCTCAAGGGCATAAGGACAAATGAAATAATTCAGACAGAGAAAGAAAAATACTGTATGACCTCTCTTATACATGGAGTCTAAAATATATAGATATAGATATAATAACTAAGCTCACAGATAGAGAGAACAGATTGGTGATTTTCAGAGGTAGAGGTCAGGGAGGAAAAATGGCAAACTGTTTCATTTTTTTTTTTAATTTAAATAAATAGTATTTTAAAAAACCCACAAAGCAAAGCAAAGAAAGAAATTAATACACAGTTTTATACAATTTCCTTTCTCAAAATACAAATTCATGTAGTCTTAGATGTTTTTTAGAGCATTAATGAAGTCATGGAAAAATGAAGAAAGGATAATACATTTTTTTTTTTTCAAAAAACAAAAAAGAGTGTAGGCACAGAACTGAAAGCGACAGAAAAGCACCTGTAACATTGTGCTTAGTCAAGAAACATGCCTGTGTGTTTGGAATCCAAGCTCCGTTAACGGCTCATGAAGTTATGAGCTGTTCTGATATTCTCCCAATAGTGCACCAGAATGACTTCACACCAGATTTTATAACCGAATGCCCAATTTCACTTTGCAGAACTCTTCCTGTTGATTCCTTTGAAAACTGCCAGCAGAAACAATTAGCAGAGGAGCTGAACAATTGAACCTGGTGGGATAAGGAGGACCAGATTTCTAGGACAATGCCTTGTTTGTCGAGGGGAATGTCTGTCCAGCTTTCTCTGGCTCCCGAAGCAATGGAATTTTCTCCTTGCAGAAACACATGATCAGCGTGCTTCAAAATACGCATTCCTTCCCATTTAATGAAAATGATTCCATTTAAGTGTTATAAATTGAATTCAATTACTATCCATTTTCTTTTTAAATATGCTTAATAACAAATAAGTTTAACCAAAGTGATGTTATCATTGTAGATTCATTCCCTCTCCCCATTTCTTTATAGCACCTTTGTCATCATGATGTCATTAAGAAGCATTAAGGCTTTTCAAAATTCTCGCTAAAAAAAGAAAAAATGAAAATACTCTATCCTATCAACATCTAATTGGAACTTCTCTGGAGAAAGGTTTTTTGTTTTTTGTTTTACAAAAAGTGTATGTTGCTCTGAATGTCTAATGATCATTCTCTTTAGTTTACAGCCAACCTGCCTCTGGGAAATTAGTCATGGAGACATCAAAATCACAGAGAGATTCTGATTCACTTCTAACATTTTCAGCTAATAGGCAGTAATACTGTGGGTTAGGTGTGATTGTTACCTACTTTACAAATAAAGAATCACAGGCTTAAAGAGGTGAAGTAAGCTGACAAGCACACAGCTAGTAAATGAAAGAATGTAAAACTTTGATGATGTCAACATTTACACCTAGCACATCCACTTTTTTCTTTTCTAATGAGAATTTACTAAAGATGGAAATCACAGAAATACTCCACAGAGGATAGCTCACATCTGCTCTAAGATTCATTATTTCCAGAGCCTGTGGTCCTGAATTCATCCTCAGGGATTTTAACAGCTTCCTAGGAGACCCCACAGGTCAGGGATCAAATGAAACTACTCCCTGCTGAATCTAGGGCTCCCTTAAAGGGGAAAAAAGGGTGCTTGAGCCTACCATAGTTCCCGGGGTGCCTGTTTAAGTTCCCAGGATGATTGACAGTGGTAACATCCATTTATTTGAAAGGAAGACCACCACAACTCACCACCTACCCCGCCCAACACACTATGATCCCTGCCCACATGGCCAAGACTGGGCTACTGAAGTGGACTGGTCAAGGTTCTCCAGCTAGAGCTGCCCCCTCTGTGTGTGAAACCACCACCCAGTGGATAGATCTCTACTAAGCCCAATCCACGTTTTCTTCTAAGCTGATGTGAAGGAAACTTGCCTTGGCCAATACTCACAGTCTTTATGAGGAACATATAAAGAGCTCAGATAAGTTTTTTTCAATCTAGCTTTAGAAAGAAAGGAATTCTCTCACACAGCTCTGATGTGCTCTTACTGACAAGGCTCAATAGAAGAAAGATAGGTTATACAGTTTGCCTTTGGGTGACTTCCCAAACTTAGTCTTGACTAGCACTGCCCACCAGAGGGGGCCTCCTAGAACAAAGGGTGCTTTGCTCCCAAGATAATCTCTACCTTAGACAGCATATATTGGAAATCTTAAAAGTTACAGACTTTGAAAAAAACAGGCAAAAAGAATTAACCTCTGCTTGTTCCCAGAACCCCATTCCATATGGAGCACTGCTACACACATGCTTGGAGCCAAGCAAGGCAAAATGGAAAAACAACAAAGGCTGTGTGTGCCGCACATGGACCATCTTATAGAAATGGAAAATTGATTCCAAATACCTGGGATTTCATGTTGGGGCTCACAAGTACCTGAGGTTCCAATGAATTTTCATTTTCCATCTAGATTAGGGGATGGGCATTATAGATGCCCATGTCGATGGCTTCAGTGTTCCAGAAGCTGGGGCGCCTGGGTGGCTCAGTGGGTTAAAGCCTCTGCTTTTGGCTCAGGTCATGATCCAGGGTCCTGGGATCAAGCCCCGCATGGGACTCTCTGCTTGGTGGGGAGCCTGCTTCCCCCTCTCTCTCTGTCTGCCTCTCTGCCTGCCTGTGCTCTCTCTCTCTCTCTGTGTCAAATAAATAAAATCTTTAAAAAAAATTCCAGAAGTGGTCAGGAGTCCCATGGCTGAAAGTGGCTGCCATGATCTTCTATGGCACTTTGAACGTCAAAGGTCACAGCCCACCTTTTACCTCATCCTTATTTTGGAGACAGTAAAGCATAGAGGGAGGAATGAGGCTTTGGTATCTTAGAGATGGTGAAAGGAATCCCCATTCTGCTTCTTACCAGCTATGTGATCATGAGCAAGAAGCTTTAACATATAAAACCTTAATTGCTTCATTGATTACCTACATTTTATGGTGATGGTAAAGAATAAGTCAAATAATATATGGAAAATATTTACCAAATGCCTGGCACAAAGTAGGTGCCCAAGAAATAGGAGCTCCTGTATTTTCAACTCAGCTCTTTGAGAGCAAGATTCATGTTTGTTTTATCTACCCCCTCACCCCATCACCAACAGCCATGAACCTACAATGTGTCTCCTTATACTCGACACGTTTCCAGGTTCAGTAAATATTTGCTGAATGATGAACGCATGAATAAATGATTGACTATGCCTACAATGCCTCCAGAAATACATTTAAAACAACCCTCACATACTTTGAGTAATGAAGAGCAGTATCTGCCAGCAGACAACATTACAGAAATAAGGAAGCATGAGGAATTTGTAAAATGTCAACACACTGGTCCCTTGAACAGCTGGTACCCCCAGTAAGACTGCCTAGAGCAGACAGCCACTCAGGATATAACATGGGCCTTGTCCATGATACCTCAGCCCAGGACAGTGATGAAGGTAGACCTGGGAGTAGACAGTCCATCAACAAGTAACCAAGTAGCATCCAAGAAAGGCCCGGAAGTTGCCAGGACCCAGACTGAGGGCCAGGAAAGAGAGCTGAAAGACAGAATTCCTGCTCTTGAAAGCTCACAGCCTTCTGGGAAGGCAGGTGAAGAGAGAATCTTTTTTGTGAGGTAATTACGGCAGATATACAAGGTATGGTTTGGGAGTATGGCAAGTTTCCGCTTGCCCAACAGTCTCTCTTTATCTGGCTAGCAGCCCTGGAATCCTCATTCTTTACACTTGATCTTAGCCAAAAGGCCGAGAAGCGATTGGATTCCTCATTCTTTAAACTAGGGAACTGGATCAAACTGTATCTGATTCCTTCCAGCTGCAGTTCCGGCCTCCTTCACAGCCCAACTCCTTGATCCTTATGTGAGAATGGTGACTTCTCACTCAATTTTCAGATAAATCCTGAATGAAAGAATTCCTTTAAATCAACACCTGTGGTTGAACAGTCATTATTCCTTTAGTTATGGAGATGGTCACTGAAAGCCTGTGATATGCTAGACATTGAGAACAGCACAGAGCCCAAGGCAGATGTAAGATACCCCTGTCAGGGCCTATGGTCTGGTGTGCAATACTGTTGACAATTATGGAGAGGAAGAACAGGGGGCTCGGGAATTACACAGCAATGGGACTAAACCTAACTGAAGCATAGATATAATCTGAGAGCAGATAGATAGATAAGGATACTCCGAGAAGAGGAAGGTTTCATGGTTAGAATGGTGGGATATGGGATCTGATGGCCCAGGTTCAAGTCCTAGGAAAAGTCATCAACCCATCTCAGCCTGTTTCTACACCTTGAGAATGCAAATAGGAATGCTAACAATTCTTTCCTCTTAAGTTACTGTCTACAAAGGTAAAGATTAAATAGAAGAGGTAGGGTGCCTGAGTGGTGCAGTTGGTTAAGCGTCAGACTCTTGGCTTTGGCTCAAGTCATGATCTCAAGGTTATGAGGTCGAGTTTGCCACTAAGCCCTGGTGTTGGGCTCCCTGTTCAGTACAGAGTCTGCTTGAGATTCTCTCTCCCTCTGCTCTTCCCCTGCTCACACTTTCTCTCTAAAATAAATAAATAAATAAATAAATAAGTAAAACCTTTAAAGAACAATAAACAGGCAATGTGTATATATATATATATATATATATATATATATATATGCATATGAATACACATATGTATATTCATACCTAGAGCCTCTACTTATGTAAGTTCCTTATACATAAGCTCATATCACAGTACCTGACATATAAGAAGTGTTCATCAGAAAAAATAATTTTTAAGGATAAAAGTAAGAGTTCTCGGTATTGAAGGAATAGCAAGTGTGACAGCTGGTGATAAGGAGAGAAAAAACACAGCTGAGGGATTTGTAAGAAGTTTATTATAGTTAGATTCTGCATGAGAAGTAGGGCGTCTGACCCCGAGGAGGGCCCTTCTTCTGATCTCTGGGTTTCTGGCTTATACAAAAATGTCCAAACCCATGACTGACCCCACAGACAGACATCCCTCTGAGTGTTCACAAGATTTTAGTGTAGTCATCTCTAAGTACCCCAGATCTGTCTCAGGTCTATTGTGTATGGGTTAGAATGCATTTGGCTGAAAGTGGCAGAAAGTGACTTACCACCCCCCCCCCCACCAAAAAAAAAAGAAAGGAAGGGGGAAAGCATAGAAATGATGGTTCACACAGCTGAGAGGTCCCGGCACAGGATGGCAGATCTAGGTATTCGAACGTAGTTGCTGGTAATCTTTCCATTCTCATGTTCTGCTTTCCCTTACGCTGACTTCATTCTAAGCCACTCCTTTCTCTATGGCAGCAACAAGACCATTACCAACTCTGTGTCTACACTCCATCAGGCTGGAGCCCCTATCAGAAAGCAGCTTTCTTTCTTCCCAGAATCCCAGGGGGACTCTCATTGGACCCATACGGGTCACTCTAGCTTGAGGAGAGGCAAATGCTGATCCATGAAGCCTAGGTCACAGGAGCACCCTTGGATCCAAAGGTCAAGGTGCTCCAGAGCCATAGGAGTGGGTGGGGGGAGGTGAGATCGTTCCTGGGCCACACATTTGCTTACTAGCTGTCAGATCTCTGCTCAGCAGCACAGAGAGCTCTGCTCGATGGCCTTGCCTCTGGAGCTCGGGGGGATTCTAACTGGAGGCACTGACGGAAGATGAGAGGGTAGGGTGAGACAGAAGCCCAGCTACTTACCCACTCTGCCCTCTGCTTCAGGGGGTGTCATGGACAATTGCTGTGTCTCCCGTGGAGCCCCTCCCTTCATGGTCAACTCCAGCTGGGCGGACCCACCATAGTTCTAGCTTTCAGCAAGATGGCCCGGGACTCGGCCTCCTCCTTTGGGCTCACCCTGTATGTGCGGGTGAGAGAGAGCCTGTTGTTGCTAACCACCGGGCAGTCTTACCACCCCTTTAGCCTTCCATCCCTCCCACCAACTGCAGAACTAGTTCCCAGAATAAAATCCATTGACATACCTGGAATGGTCTCTATGTTGCCAACTAGATCCTGACTCATCCAGTTCCCAAGACGAAAATCCAGGAGAGGGTAAGTATGTCAGGCAGGCAAAATCAATAATGTCCACAACAGATTACATCCTGTCTAGCTCCTGTGAGTTCCTCTGCCAGGGAATGAAACTGTGCTCCTTAATCCCAGCCTGTGCCTGCCTTCTATTGCAACTTGCTAACAGAGCCCTGGGGTGCTGTTTTCTAAGAGGCCTGGAGTAGCAGAAGCAGCATCAGCAACACGCAGTTACACGTTGTGTCCTGTGCCCAGCACTGTTGTAAATGCTCTTTGTCAGCTCCCGGAGTCCTCACAGTGACCCCAGGAAGCACTAAGACCACATTTCCGTCGACATGGGAGGAAGCCAAGGTCCAAAGAGGTATCTTCCCTCAAGCCGAAAGGCTGGTAAAAAGTCAAGCGGAGGTTTGAGCTTGGCATTCTGGCTTTACAACCTACCTCTTAACTGGGACACTCAACTGTCTCTAGTTCAGGGAAGAATCAGCCAAGGTCTGGAAAAATCCTATTTTCCTCATTATTCATGGCAATGTCTCTATTGGGAGGTGTTGGACACACCTGAACTGGAGTAGCTAGTGCCCAGTTTCCAGGGGAGCTACAGGAGGGTCAGTATTAGGCAGAGAGTCCCTGATATTTTGTCTGGGGTTTTCCTCCCAGAAGCTGCTAGCTGTGGCACTAGCTTGACTATCCCTAATGAACTCTGGGTTGTAAAAGGGGATTGAAGCTCTATCTGCAAAAACCATTTGTGGCACAAAACAATTACCATGATCGCAAGAAATGTGGGGGATAATTCTATGAAAATTGCACAAAAACCATGCCAAAGCCTCGCTCAGCATTCCAGTTAGAATCCGAACGAAATGAGGGAATAATCACGGGGCTACGATGATGCCTAATTAAAGCTAAATTTAGCCAACCCTGGTTTTTCAGAGTTGTCATGAAATCCATTTCAATTCACACAATAATAACGGCAAACCCAGATAATGAGGGAAGGGATTTAATTTGAAAGGTGGAATGTCATCGATATAATAATTAAGATAAAACACACACACACACACACACACACACACACACACACACACAGGGGCCAAATGAAACAGGCAGTTTTTTGGTTGACATTTTCAGTGATTTCATAATGACTTCCTGGCTTTCTAACTTAAAAATTAAAGAAAAGGAAAGAAAAGCAAGCAGGAAGAAGATCAAGCAAGATGTTGATTTTCTTGCCATTTCCAGGGGCGCTAAGTGAACCTACTGTCTCCACACGACATGGTCGGGGAAGGGGTGGAGGACCAGGCCTTTAATTTCTGGCAGGGCAGATTCCAGCTCTGCCCTTCTTGACAACCCCCACGGGGGCCAGGAAGCTACACCACAGGGGCTCCAAATTCAACTGTGAGCACAGGGGAGTGAGGCTGCTCAGAGGACTGGGGGGGCCTTGCCAAGGGAGCCTTTCAGACTCGCTGCCTTGCCCCTACAAATCTTGGCCTCCTCTTCAATGAATATGTGTCACTGAGAAGTAACCCAGAAATGTCTGTGAAGCTTGTGGTGTCAGGAAATGGAAGCCAAGAGGAGACAAGGTGAGAGGGGAAGAAATGGCTGATAAAGGAAGCTGTCCTTCACAGCCCTGCTCTGACAGCCACACTCACGCCTACGCACACAGAGGCAACTGCAAGTAACAAAAGGCCTCTGGCCTCAGCTCATCCTCTGCCTTTTCTCAGCCTGGGCGAGCAGGAAACGGAGGTAAAATTCTGAAGGTTGCTGATGTGGCTATGGCCTTGCTCTCTAACTCGAGAGAGAAACGGGTGTGCATACAAGTAGCTACCTGTCTCTTAGAGCCCCCCAATATTCAATGTATGCACTCCCAGGTACTGAGTGCTCGAATTGTCTTACTTCCTCAGTGCTGTGATACGAGACCCCATTTTACAGATGAAGAAACCAAGACTCCTAGAAGTTGAATAACTTGCCCCACATCACAGAAGAGTAAGTAGCACGTTAGGGATTCAAGCCACCAACTGTCAGACCACAGTACAAGACTGCCTCCTAGCTACTTCATTCAGCTAAATGTTGAAATGTCTCCATGAGCTGTCTACCTTAATTACAAGATGTCTGTTGTGAAGGTTTTTTAAATATGGCTTTAAAAATGAAAACTGTTATGTTTCAGCTTTTTAAAAAAGTCCAAGTAATGGACAAAAGAGATAGTCTCAACCAGCCCAGACACTCAGCACACAATTATTCAAAAAGTAACATAAACCAGAATGTTATTCGGGGGTAGAGGGCATAATGATGCCACAGACTAAATAAATTCAAGTTTTTAAAAAATATTTCTGAGAATTAGATTCAATAAGAAAAAAAAATGAGCTTAGCATGGATATGGGTGTCTATGTTTATAACCAACTTTAATATTAAGATAAGAATATTCATAGTCATTGAGCTTGACTGACCTCTAAAAGGAGCCTGGTCGGCTAATTCTGGGGCCCTCTTCCCCACTCTGTCCAGACTCTATGGTGTGCTTTCTCTAAGTGCCTCCCTTCTCTAAGGGAGGAAGTCTCTGTGGGCAAAGGAGGGATGACAAATGTATCAAATAATGAATCCTTCTCTTCGTTATCTTTATGAAATGATCTGAGGCAATTTAAATAATTTTAAAAGGTACTTCTCAGGAAATAATGCAGCCCAGGGAAGATATTGCTAAATACCAGTTAGACAAAATGATCATATCCCTTCAATACTGTGGGAGACAGTATTTTTGCAAAGCGAATGCACCTATCTCCCCCTTCCCAGATGCCGCTCATTGTGTCATAGGAACCTGAGAGTCCATCTACTGAGACGGGTCTAAGATTCTTCCCACTGAGTTTGGGCAGGCTTGTGTTCACAGTGGAGGTGTGAGACTTCTGCCTCGTGGTCCCAAAAGGCAGCTTCTGCGGGTTGTCTTGGGGCACTTGGCCTTTGGATCCAGCCACCACGCTATGAGGATGCCCATTCGGCCCTGCAGAGAGGCCAAGTGTAGTACCCATTGGCAACCCTCTGCAGTCTCCACAAACATCCACTGCCAGGAGCTTGTGGATGGTTCCACACCCAAGCCTTGTGTTGCTTCTGGCTTTCTAGTTTTCCTCGTCTGGCTGCGGACACTATACCCAAGAGACACGCTGGCTCCTCTGCACTCCCTTTCAAATTCCTCACCCACAAAAGCATGAGCCTACTAAAATGAGTGCTATTTCATGCCACGGGTTTGGGGTGGTTTGCTATTTCAAGGCAGGTGTCAGGAGAATAAGTGCCCTTCCTCTATGCCTTCCTCAGCTTTAAAGATACAAACAGTGCCTTCTTTGTGTCCCTGCCCTGCTCTCTAAGAGCAGTCTTTATCCACCTTTATCAAAGCAAGTATGATTTTATTCTGTCTGCCTGACATCAGCTTCTGAGCTTTCCAAGGACAGAGACTTTGGCTTATTGATTTCTGTTCCCCCAAAGCATCTGTTGTAGGAGTGAATGAGTGAATGAATGAATGAAATAGCCTAGAGAACATCATACTTTTGACTTCAATATCTTTGTCCCAAGGCAGAGAGAAAGCTTGATAAGTTTTAAAGCTGCTGTGTTTGTGAAGAGTCATTACTTATGAATCAATATGAACAATCAATCATGAAAAGAGACTAAGCTAGAAGCACAGGAATTGAAGACAAGAACACTCACACTTCTGGAGGCAGAAGCTAGCTGTGTCCCTCCCATGTCCCCTTGAGCCCTTGGGGTCCCCCAAGCTCATGCCTATGACGTTCTATCACAGATCCCTACAAGTCTCCACCTAACAGCTTGTTCTCAGCTGCTGAGCAGGACAGACCAGATGTGCTAGGGGAATAAAAGCCCTGGAAACAGCCCTCAGCCAATGATAGATGTGAGTTGGGGGATAAATATCCCTGAGTGGGCATTTCTGGAGCTTATTCTGCACTGTCCCCCAGAATTCCCAGGCAGGGATGAGTCCCAGTGGCACTCTGGAGGAAACTTCTCAATAACACATTCTTCTCTTTCCACGTTTATTCCCTCAATCCCTTACTGATACTCTCGGGATCACCTCCAAAATAACCATTGGCTTTCATATCCTCTATCACGGTTTGCTTCTGGGGAAAACTCAAATTGAGTAGCACTCTAAGCAACACAGATCAAGTCTCATTGACAAAAACAACAAGAAGAGGGTATGGACAGAGAAAATTCACCCGGCAAGTTACAATTCCTTCCAGTGGATTTCAACAAATGACTCCAGTAAAGATTTCCATGTGCTGTTGATTAAAGATAATCAACTCAAGACTCGGGCCACAATGAACTATAATAGACAAAGGGTTCATTTCTGCATTTGTCAGGACGCTTTGGTCTGTAAGTGACAGAAAACAAATATATACCAGCTCAGGGAAAGCAGGAATTTACTAGTTCATGTAACTGAAGTGCCATGGGAAGAGGAAGGCCATCAGCAGTGGTGGGCCCGTATCAATCTTACCAAAAATCTGTTTACCACCATGGTGCAGCTCTGGTTTCCTCTTAGTTCTTCACCATTTGGTAAGCTCTCCAAAAAGAGTGGGAAGAGGCAATTTCTGATTTGCATTCCATTCACTAAGTAACACCAGCAGAAACAGACTTGCCCTTTCTCAAGAGTTCCATGCAAAGTCTTGGGTTTGGCTTTGATTCCTGAACCGACAGCTGTGGTCAGGACATTGGGCAGGCTGGACACGTGAGCCCTCTGCAGTGGGGCATGAGGGTAGCAGTGATGCCCACCCGAACTGGAGAGCCTGGCAGTAGCTCATGAGCGGTTCCTTAAGGGAAATTCAGGGTTGGAAGAGGAAGGATACTCCTCAGAAAATCAGGACCCCCTACAACACTAAAACAGACTTGTTCTATAAAAAAGAGAAAGCACAGGGACACTTGGCTGGCTCAGTCAGAAAGAGCATGCCACTCCTGACCTTGGTGTCATAAGTTTGAGCCCCGTGCTGGGCATAGAGACTACTTAGATACATACATACATACATACATATATACATACATAAACTTTAAAAAAAATCTTTAAAAAATGAGAAAGTAAAGACAAGCAAAAACAAATAAACAGAACTTTACAGTTACTCAAGGCATAAAAATTCCATCTTTTGGAAAGCCAGTTTCTCTGATTTATGAATAAAAAGAGTTGTGCCTGACAAATGTATGTCATACATATATGTATATGTATATGTATATGTATATGTATGTATATGAAGGGTTCCAAGCAAGATGAAATAAGCATATTTCAACCTGTCCTCTGTTTTTAAATATATGTTTCGTTATTATTTAATTACGGTGAGGCCAAAAGATCAGGAGGTGACTGTCATTAACCTGATAGATTGTTACTCACAGTCTCCAAGGGGAGGGGCATGCCATCGCATGGGGCCCACACCTGGAAGCACCTGGGACCGTCAGGAGGCAGAGGTGGAGGAAGCAGGGGAATCTTGACAAGAGACTTCACTGTAGTTTCTGTGTGAAGGAACAGGAGAGGCAGGATAAGAAGGCATGGGACTGGCTAGTTTTGAATAATTTCACCCCAAGGTGCAGGAGCCCTCCTGAATTGTTCGGTATCTGGCCCTGGAGTGTTTACAGCAGGTGAATCTGGATCTGGTAGCCCAGAATGTAAAACTTCCATAAAAGGGGTGCTTGGGGTATGGGTTTTGGATTAGTTAATTTGCACATGAAAAGTTCTTTACAATCTCTGGGGATTAGCTAATCCAGAGAGGGTACCTCCTCCCAGGTTAGCAAAACCCTAAATTCCAGAACATCAAGAATACAGAAAATACAAAAGTAGAATGCATACACTCTCTCACTGAATGCAGCTATGCACCCAGAGAGATTGCATTCATCAGCCATTTGAAGACTCTGACATATAAGTAGCAAGGGGGAAGGAAAAGGAGACCAGAATTTGAAGTTTCAGGATCTCTCCAGTATCCACTGGTCTGAACTCAATGCAGTCTGAAAACTGGAAGTGAACAGAGAGAAATCCAGGAGAAGCCCTCTAGTTCTAGCTTGTGGACAGGAACAGATATTTCCTGGCACCTGGAGACGGGGAGGAAACACCTTGTTTTCCTTTTTTTAATTCCTTCTCTTCTTTTTTCCATTTTCCAGTACCTCAGCCCACAGGCAGTCTTTGCATACCAGTGGTGGTGGTGTCAGAGGCAACAGTGAAGGCCCACAGGAGCCTAAACCCCTGAGGAAGGGAACTTCCCCTCCAAAAGGAAGACCTGTGGTCCCCAGAGGGTAAGGCAAGATCCTGTTGCTTTCTTACCCTCTCTGTCCTAAAACTTGGCCCCTAGATATAAGCATAACTATGGGATGTATATGTCAGAGTTGGGTAAAGAAAACTCCAGTTTTCTGTCCAAATGAGCAGAAAGAGGAGTTCAGGGAGCTGAAAAGTGTGAGGGACAGCCAGGAGAGAAGAGAAAATTACTCACAGACTCTTGGGCTAACCTCTAAGCTACTCTTTCCTGGATGTGACCCTAAATGACATACAGAGACCTTAGAACTGAGTGATGGGCTAGAATACGCCCAAGTCCCAGGCTGGGCCCTGGGTGGTGAACATCTGGAACAGATCTAAACAGCACTGCAGAGGATTTGAAAACTGAACTGACCTTGAAACCACAACCCACAGAAAACTGGTTGGAAATTGAGGACTGAGCCCAACTGGGTTGATTAACTGCTAAAGCAAAAATAATCAACACTCTCCAGAGGATTTAAGTAAGATTCAGAGTCTCATAATATAATATTTGAAATGTCGAGGATGCAAACCAGAATTACTCAGCATGAGAAGAATGGGGGGAAATCTCAACTCAGATGGGAAAAGATGCCAGTCCTGAGATAACAAAGAGGTTAGAATTACTTGAAAAAAGGCTTTAGGCACTTGGGTGGCTCAGTGGGTTAAATGTCTGACTCTTGATTTCAGCTTAGGTCATGATGTCAGGGTTATGGGATCCAACCCTGTGCTGGACTCCACACTCATGTAGAGTCTACTTAAAATTCTCTCTCTCTCTGCCCTTCCCCACGCTTGTGCATACACCCGTGCATGCACACATGGGTGTGCACGTGTGTGTCTTAAATAAATAAATAAAATCTTTAAGGGAGGGAAAAAAAAAGAAAAAAGGCTTTAAAGCAGCTATGAAAGAAATGCTCCCACAAAGAAAACTGGACACTCTTGAAATAAATGGAAAAGTAGAAAGTCTCAGAAAGAATAAAGAATATATAAAGAACCAAGCAAAAATTTTAAAAACTGGACAATCCAATAACCAAAACAAACTCACTGGATGGGTTTGTCAGCAGAAACAAAATGACAGAGTCAGTGAACATGAAAATAGATTTATAGAAAGTATACAAGCTGAACAAGAGAGAAAAGAGAGTATACAATCTGAGCAAGAGAGAAAAGAAATATTAAAAAATAAACAGGTCATGAGGGTCCTGTGGACAATGCCAGAAGGGCTAGCATTCCTATTGTTATAGTCTAGGAAGAATAGAGCACAGAAACCATACTTGAAGAATAGCAACTTGAAAACGTCCTGAATTTGGCAAAAGGCAGAAACCCACAGTCAAGAAGCTCAGCAAATCTCAAATAATATAAACCTAAGAAATCCATGCACCCACACATAATAATAAAACTCCTGAAAAGGAAAGAAAAAGAAAAATATCTTGAAAGCAACCAGAGAACAATGGACACACTACCTATAGGAGAACAACACTTGAAGTGACTGCAGATTACTCAGGAGGAACCAGAGTCTGGGAGGAGGTATAAAGATATACTTAGAGTGTAGAAGGAAAACAAATGTGAAGCCAGAATTCTATTCTGGTGAAAACAGCCTTGGGGATAAGTTGAAATAAGGACATTCTCAGGTGAATGAAAACTAAGAGAATTCATTTCCAGCAGACCTGCTCTAAAGGAATTTCTAAGCAAATTCTTCAGACAGAGGGAAATGATATCTGAAGGAAATCTGGAACATCAAGAATGAGGAAAGAGAAATGGAAATAGTACATTTCTGAGTAAATACAACAGACTATTTTTCTCCCATGAGTTTCTTAAAGTATGATTGATAGTTGCAAGCAAAAATTGTAACATTGTCTGATGGAATTTTCACTATATGTACATGTATGTAAAATAACTATAGCAAAAAAAACCCTATTTACTGGTAAGGTTTCTATATTCAACTTAAAATGCTAAAATATTTAAAAGTGAAAGGATATGTATTTTGCAAACTCTACAGCAATCACTAAAAACACTATACAAAGAGATATTGTCATAAAAACAATACATATATCTAAAGTATGCCTTCAGACTACACTGGACTTTATCTTGAGTTATGCCAAGTTAGTTCAATATTTGAAAATCAGTCCATGTATTATTATTATTTTTTAAAGATTTTATTTATTTATTTGACAGACAGAGATCACATGTAGGCAGATAGGCAGGCAGAGAGAGAGGAGGAAGCAGGCTCCCCAATGAGCAGAGAGCCCGAGGTGGGGCTCCATCCCAGGACCCTGGGATTATGACCTGAGCTGAAGGCAGAGGCTTTAACCCACTGAGCCACCCAGGCGACCCAGTCAATGTATTATTAAAAGTTTAAAAAAGTACAGGATCATATTAATTAATACAGTAAAAGCATGTCACAATATTCAAGATCCATTCATGATTAACAACTCTCAGCAAACTATGAAAAGAAGGGACTGTGTCAACCCAGTAAGGGATATCACTGAGAAATCTACAGGGAATATTACACTTAATGATGAAATATTGAATACTTTCTTCCTAAGAATGAGAACAAGACAGACCTCCTCTATCTCTATTCCTATTTAAAACCATAGTGGAATTCCTAGCCAGTGCAATTTAAATGAATGAATGAATGAATATTTGGAAAAGAAGAAATAAACTGCCCCTATCCACAGATAAAATGATTCTCTACATGAAAAATTTCTTTTTTTAAAAAAGATTTTATTTATTTGACAGACAGAGATCAAAAGCAGGCAGAGAGGCAGGCGGGGGGAAGCAGGCTCCCAGTTGAGGTGAGAACCCAATGCAGGGCTCGGTCCCAGGACCCTGGGATCGTGACCTGAGCTGAAGGCAGAGGCTTTAACCCACTGAGCCACTCAGGCACCCCTACATGAAAATTTTCAAGGGATACACACATACATACATATCTTAGAACTAAGTGAGTTTAGCGATGTTGTAGGATACAAGCTAAAAAAAGATTCTATTTCCATATAGTAGCAAAAAGGAATTGGAACTCAAATATTTTAAAATGTTATTTAAAATAAATCCAACTATTTCCATTTTTTGAGATTTTTTTAAATGTTATTTAAAATAATCTCAAAAAATGGAAATAGTTGGATATAAATCCAATAAAACATGCGAAGAGGATCTGTGTGCTGAAAACTACAAAGCATTGATGAAAGAAATCCAAGACATTATCAAGAAATGCAAAGACATACCATGTTCATAGACAGGAAGATAACACTAAAACAATGTCAATTTTCCCCAAATTCTCCACATTTAACACAATCCCAATTAAAATCTCAACAGGACTTTTTTTTGTAGACAGATACAAGTTGATTCTAAATGGATATGGAAATGCAAAGAAACAAAAATAGCCAAAATTATTTCAAAAATGGAGAACAGAGTTGGAGGAAACACACTTTTCAGTGTTTAGTCTTCTATAAAGCTCCAGTAATTGGGATCAAGATAGCATGTTATTGGCAAAAAGATGTGGATCAATGGAATGGAAGAGACTCTGGAAATAGAACTGATGCTATAGACAACCAATGTCATTTTAATTGAAGTGTAATTCGTATACAGTAAAATGCATAGACCTGAAGTGTGCAAATTGAAGTTTCTGACAAAAGTGTATACTCACATAACACACACCCAATAAAAAATATTTTCATTTCCATTACTCTAGAAGATTTCCCTGCACTCAATTTACCAATTGAGATTTTGCTCAAAGTGTAGAGACAATTCAACAGAAAAAATATTCTTTTCTTAGTAAATCATGTTGAAACATTTGGGGCTTCATATGCAAGAAAATGAACCCCAATATAAATCTCATATCTCACACCAAAATTAACTCAAATGAAATCACATATTTAAATGTAAAATAGAAAATTACAGAACATTTAGAAGAAAACATAGGGGAAAATCTTCAAGATGGAACACAAAAAAGAACTGATAAACTGAGCTTCATCAGAATTAATCATTTGTTCCAGAAAAGACACTGTTAAAATCATGAAAAGATAAGCTACAGAGGAGAGAATATTTACATACCACATATTCAGCCAAAGACTTGCATCTAGAATATATTAAGCACCCACAAACCCAACCATAAGAGAACAAGTAACCCAGTATTTTAAATAAATAAAAGACTTGAGCAGAGGAAGTATGCAGGGCAAAAAAAAAAAAAAAAAAAAAAAAAAAAAAGCACATAATATTAAAGATTCTTAGCCATTAGGGAGATGCAAATTAAAACCATGATGAGGTACCACTATACACCTATTAGAAAGTTTGAAATAAAAATAAATGACTGACAACCTCTGGTATTAGTGAAGATATTTGGCAATTAGAACTCTCACACTTGCTGATGGGAGGAATATAATATGGTACAACCCTTCTAACAAACAGCATGGTAGTTTCTCATAAAGTAAAAGATATGCTTACTAGTGGAGTCCTTGATTCTCCCAGGTATTAGCCTAGATACATGAAAACTTATCTTAACACAAAAACCTATACCCAAATATTTATAGGAGCTCTACTCATGATTGCCCAAAACTGGGAACAGCCAAACGCTCTCCAATGGGGAAGCAAACACACTGGATTACATTCATACAATGGAATTCTGCTCAGCAATAAAAAGAAATGGACTATGGATATAAGCAACAACTTGGATGAATCTCAAAGACATTATGCCGAGTAAAAGTCGTCAGTCTCAGAAGATTATATACTGTATGATTCCATTTATATAACTTCCTGGAAAAAACAAAACTTTGGTGATGGATAACAGATCAGTGGTTGCCAGGGACTGGGGTTGGGGAAGGGTGTGCCTACAAATGGATAACACGAGGGAGTTCTTCAGGGGGAGGGAACTGTTTTTTGTCCTGATTTTGTGTCCTGATTGTCCTGATAGTTACATGAATTGATTCATGTCTTCAAATTCACACAAAAAGTCAATTTTTCTGTAAATTCACTTAGAAAGTAAAATTTTAAGTACAAAAAGTGGAAATATTTCCAGTGAGAAAATCAAACTTATCAGGAAGAAGAAACTTCTCCAGAATGTGTTATTTTGCCGGTAAAGCTGAAAAGGAAAAAAAAAAAATTGAAAGAAGAGTAAGTACTGCCTTGAGCAGTGAATGATTCTCAAACTTCAGTCTTTGTAAGAATCATCTGGAGAATTTTTTAACATTGTTAATTCTGGACCTCACCCTCTCCCTACCCTTTGAGAAATACTTGGCTAAAGTGGAAAAGGTACTAGTTGTGAAGTTACCTCACAACTAGTTACCAGCATGCTTTAAAATGCCAGATAAAGACTCAACTGGACTTGCCATAAATCAAAGCAGATGCTTCTGGATTCAGTTAGGTAATTAGGACAAAATTTTCCTTCAGAGAGTTTACATTTGCAGTGTTTGGGCTTGTAAATTGAGACACATAAATAAACCCTCATTCTACCAGTAGAATTAAAGCTGTTTTTCCCCCCACTCTTTACAGATTGAGGCAGTTCAAATGAGATTCTTTGAGTTTTCCTAGGCAGTCACTAAAGAGCATAAGCCTTAAAACATGAATCCATGGGATGCCTGGGTGGCTCAGTTGGTTAAGCATCTGCCTTCAGCTCAGGTCATGATCCCAGGGATCCACAGGGAGCCTACTTCTCCCTCTCCCCCTACCTGCCTCTTTCCCTGCTTGTGCTCTCTCTCTCTCTGTCAAATAAATAAATAAATAAATAAATAAAATCTTAAAAAAAAAAAAGTGAATCCATGATTACCTGACTTACTCCAAGTTATTGGTAGAACATTAAGAGTTCTGCTGTTGTTGTTTGTTGGTTTCATTTGGGCAGGGAAAGGGAGCCAATGGCACAGAAGTAACTGAACATGGAATTTTGAATTCTGGGGAATAATATAAAAAACATGGCTAAAAAAGGCTTCCTCTCTTTCCTATGGTTGCAGTTTGGTGTTAGCCTAACCTTAAAAATTTGTTTTTAAAGTAACTTTGAAGGGCCATGAAATAATTTTTCATGACTTTTTTAAAAAGAGAGAGGAAAAAGTGAAATAAGCCAACTAGATTGCATATAGTTCCATTATTTCCAGAACACTCTAGTTACCTTAAGTTTTGAGATGATGTGAATTAAACTGCTATCTCATTTGTCAACATTTTACAAAGAGTAGGAAGTGAGGAGGAGCTAGGTGTTCTGATTCCAAGAGCCCCAGTTTCATGAGGGTTTCATGAACATAGGCCCCAAAAGCTCTGCACATCAAAATAGCAACTGTTTTTTCCAGCTCACATGGCCATGCTCAAGCCAAGAATTTTGAACCAAAAGCCACAGGCTGACCTTCCAGAGAGGTAGGTAGGCCCATTCTACCTGCCCCCAGCCCAAGGACATGGCTTGGGGATTTCAAGTGACCAGACTTGCTACAGTTTCATACCTTGTCCACAATGTGTCCCTCTTTGTAGGATGAAAAAGAAGATCTCTGTTTTCTTCACCTTTCAGCACAGGAAGTGGGTTTGGCTCAGCAAGGGAGGTGGATACAGACAGGAAGGGAGGAGACATAGGCCTGTCTTCTCTTAGTCTTTCCAGCCCAGAGACAGGAAAGTACAGGCCAGCATGCCCGTCACTAAGAGCAATGTTCAGAAGTACAAAACAGGGACAGCTACCTCTGAAAGATAGTTTGGCAATTTCTTACAAAACTTGCCATATGAGTCAGCAATTGCACTCCTTGGTATTTACCCAATTTGTTGAAAACTTAGGTTCACATAAAGCATGCACACTGATTTTATACCAGCTTTAGTCATAATTGCCTAAACTTAAAAGCACCAAAATGTCTGTCAGTCTACGAATGGATAGAGAAACTGTGGCACATCCATTCAAGGGAATATTATGCAGTAATAACAAGAGCTATCATGTCTTGAAAAGACACAGAGAATCTTAAATGCATAATCCTAGGTGAAAAAAGTCAATTTGAAAAAAGCTACATATTATAAGTTCCTAACAACTGAAGAAGTCAAAATTTATGGAGACAGTAAAAAGATTAGTGGTTGTTAGGGTTGTTAGAATTCAGAGGGAGGTAGGGGAAGGGGGAGAACTGAGGATTTTTTAGGGCAGTGAAACTTTCCTGGATGATACTGCACATGTGGAAACATGCCATTATATATTTGTTGGGGCCCTCACAATGTAAGACGCTAAGACGGAACCAATGTAAACCATGGACTTCAGCTAATAATAATTGTTTCAGTATAGGCCCCTCTCCTACAACAAATATACCACGCTAGCGCAAAATGTTAATAATGGTGGGTGTTAATTATAACTGGGTGGAGGGGATTTGGGTGTGAGAAGATACACGGGATCTCTCTATCTTGTTCCACAAATGTAAGATTGCAAAAAAAAAAAAAAAAAGCACAAAATATCTGTTAAGGCCCTCTAGCCCTGGCCAGAGCTCTGGGTGTTCCTCAAGGCTACTGGGCCCCACTGGAACATTTCAATTTGGCTTGCTTCCCTGATGGTTGGATATCCTGACCTCTGAGCTCCAGCATACCCTGGCTGCCTGAGATGCTCAGTCCTAGTGCTGCCTGGCTTTGCCGCCTTGGAAATCACCCCCAATAAAAGACAGTCTGCTTATGGCAAGAATCCTTCTGGCTTTCCTCACAACTTGCCCCACAATGACTTGTGCCTTTGTGTCACCAAGCGACATCTTCCTCTTCCATAAAACCAGGGTAATAATACAGTCTATCTTTACAGCTGTTCTCATGCAATTCGTACTTACTGAGTTCTTCCTCTGGGCCTCTGTTCTAGACATTTGGGATACTGCCAGGAAGGAGACAAAATTCCTGCCTGGGTGGGCTTCCACCGCAGTGAATGGATTAAATGAGACAACTCAAGGAAGTTCTAAGCATAATGTTTGACCCTGGTAAGTGTTCAAAAAATACCAGTAATTGTCAAGGTGAGGGCCAGGGCATCTGTGGGGACAAGAGCTAGAATTCGGGGCTTGGAGGAAATGTCAGCGCGAACCTTGCAGGCAGGGTGCAGAGGCTCTGGGCTCCAGCAGGTGGCAGCAGCTGCAGACACATCCTGCGGGAGACACATCCCTGCAGCCTTAGCGGAGGCTAGGGGGAGGAGGGACCGCCTGATGAATGCGAGGCTCAGGCTCTTATCCTCTGGATCACAACAAAAGCCTGTTCTTTCGTAGGAGTGTCTGGTGAAAACAGAGCTCCTTATCTTATCGTCATCTCTGGCTTTGTCCTTTCAAAAGCAGCCACTTAACCCTCTGCAGCAGGGATCCTTCTTGGCCCTGAGCAAGACAAACCTGAGCTCTCCTAGGCAGAATTCTCCAGCTGGAAGAGACCTGAGAATTTGTAGGTCCAGAGGTTTGCAAAGTCCAGTGCCTCCTGGGGCCAGGCAGTATTGAATGCCTTCCAAAGCTCTCCCTGGCTCTGAGAGGTAGGGGGGGAGTGGGAGGGGTGGGAGGGGGGAGTGCAATTATGGCACATGGTGGGAGAGGCCACAGATCTGGACTTCAATGTGACACTACATGTTTTCAAAGCCCAGTGGCACTGCCAGAACCTGTCACCTGGATTTGCCTGAGCCCTCCAACTTGTGAGGCCCGACAGTAGCTCACCACAGAATTTCCTACTCACCAGAGCTGCCCTGGGGCCAGGGCCCGGGGTGTGGGGGGGAGTAGCTCACCCAAGGCCTCCCAATGTGTTGGGCACAGCCCAGGGCGGAATGGAGTTTCCATCTGCTGGCTCTGCCTCAGCGGCTACACCCAGAGCCACAAAGAGGGGTGTGCATGTGTGTGTGTGTGTCTGTGTGTGTGTGCATGTGCAGCGGGTGAAGAAAAGCAAAAATATGTTAAAATACGGATCAGCCCAAGATGACTGTGCCTGGTATAATTCGACCATTACTGATGATGACACGAGCAGGAGATGCAGAGGATCTTGACGGGCATTTACCACATGCCAGGCCCAGGCTAAGCACTCTGTGGATTCACACATTTAATCCTTATAGCTGCCCCACCCAGGCAAGAATGACCAACACACCCACTTTACAGATGTGAAAATCAAGGGCATGGAGCCATCTGCTTAGTTTCCCTAAGCTGGAAGGGGCAGAACCTCAATCCTTCACTTTGAGAAGGAGGCAGTCAAAAGAGGCCTCCCCAGGCTCCACCCCAGGGAAAGAAGCTGGAGAGGTGGTCTCCTGAGAGGCTGGGGTGCCAGGACCCAAGTCTGCAGGCCTTCTGAGAAATCACCCCCTGCCTGCATAGGCTGCAGGCCTCACACCTGTGTGCAGGCTCAGGCGCCTTTGTGGGGAAGGTGACATAAGGACACAGGAAACAGAAATAGGCCTAGACCAGGAAAACTGTGGGCAGCAGACAAGTGGCCCTGGCCTCCTGGCAGGGACTGGCCCCCAGTGAGCCCTGGGGGTTCCACAGAAGCAGTGTCCCCAAAGCAGCTGTGGGACCTACCAGAAGGGGGATGGATGCCTGCCCTCCCACGAGGTCACTGCAAAATGGAGTGTGGACGTGGAACAGGAGGGAAAAGATGGCTGGAGCCCCTTCCCTTCCTGTCTTTCTTTGTTTATCTGAGTACCTCCCCTCACCCCTCCACAATAACTGGTCTCCTCCACTCTTGCTTCGCACTCAGATACACCCTGAATGTTTAGCACTTTTCTGGGGGGTTCCAGCTGGCCAGAGCCCTCAGAGTTACAATGCGACAGCTGGGCTATGCCCTCTCGGCAATTACCAGTTTATTCCTGAAGTGATCGCTTAACCTCCCCCAGCCCGTCTTCTCATCTGTAACATGGGTGAATGATATTGACCCTATAGGGCAAAGCTGCTGCGAATGTTCAAGAGAAGAGTCCAGTGCCCAGCATGGTGGAGACGCCCGGGGAACTGTGTCAGTTGTGTTAATGCTTTCTTAAGACAGTCTTCTGTCTTGACCTTCCTATTCCCCCCAGAACAACCACAGAAATAAAGATCCCTTGGTTTGGCACTCTGGGTGGGCTCTCTCAATGAATCAAAAACCAATCAAGAAAATGAATTCACAAAAAAAGTGTAAATGGAAAATAGTGGCTTAATGTGCTTCTCCTCCAGGGTAAGATTTGCATTTTAACACAATTTTTCAACGCCTTAAGTTCAAAGAGTTAGGAATGGAGGGGGTTTCCAGAAGAAATCAGGCTGTAGGTATAAATGTGCAGCGGAGGGGCGTGATGGCTCTGATGCTGAGGGAAACCAGGGAGCAGAACATGACACACTGTAACTGGGAATCACCCCCTTCTCATCTCCACCACACTACACACACACACACACACCCCTCCCCAGTCATCTAGTTACAGGTACCTTGAGTCAGAGCTAAGCTGCTTCTCTCTCTACTTCTATCTGCTAATACATAAAATGACATCATCATAGCTGTGTTGTAGAGTTATCATCAGGAGAGTCAGATGAGTTACTACATGTCAAACTCCTCCACTGCACCCAACATCTAGGAAGCACTATGTAAGGGTCACTGTGTTAATGACCATGTTGACCTTCATACTGAGTTCTTTCAACTGTAACACATTAGCGAATCTTATTCCTTCTGTTTAAACTCACTTTTGAAGATACGCATGCCACATTTTTTTTTATTTCTTGAAATCTTAAAGGCCTCTCAACACCATCCACATTTGGATTCCAGAAGAACTAACAGTTTAGCAATACTCTAATAGTTAAGCATAAATCAGTTTGATATATTGGGAAGGACATGGGGCAGAAGATGATTCAATGCTGCTGACCTCGCAGCTATGTGACCCTGGGCAAAGTCAGACCTCTCTGAAACAGGAAACATTCATAGAGTCCTTTGAGGATCAAATAGCATCATAGATGTTAAAAAGTTTAAGTAGAAAGCTATTATGACTACCACTACCATGAGGACTTCTAGAAGTATAGTCATGAATGCTATGACCATTTAACTTATTTTTCTCCCCACTGCCTGCTCCAGCCCTCAAATGCAACATTTCAAAAGCTGATGCTGTCTGCTTAGGCTGCTAAAACAGAATAGACTAAAACAGACTGGATGATGTAAGCAACAGAAATCATTTCTCACACTTCAGGAGATCAGGAAGCCCAAGAACAAGGCTTATAAGGTAGCTTCATTCTGACTCTTATTCTCTCAACTTGTAGTCAACAAGTTAAGTCAAGAAGTTTCACCATGTGCTCTCCTGACCTCTTTAGGTGTGCACAGAGAGAGTGGTGAGCTCCTCTGGCGACTTTTCTTAAAAGAGCACTAATCTCATCATGAGGGCCCCACACTATGATCTAATCTCTACCTAACTGCTTCCTAAAGACTCATCTCCAAACACCATCATACTGAGGGTTAAGGCTTCACCATACAAACATTCAGTCCATAAGATCACCCACTAGTAAATGCTCGTGGGGTGACTGGGCTGCTGGTATGTATGCTGCCCAAAGCTGGTCGGTGGAGATGTTCTGGCTTAAGAATCAGAGCAATAAATTTGTTACAACCACTCTGGAAAACAGCATGGAGGTTCCTCAAAAAGTTGAAAATAGAGCTACCCTATGACCCAGCAATTGCACTACTGGGCATTTACCCTAAAGATACAAATGTAGTGATCCGAAGGGGCACTTGCACCCGAATGTTTATAGCAGCAATGTCCACAATAGCCAAACTATGGAAAGAACCTAGATGTCCATCAACAGATGAATGGATAAAGAAGATGTGGTATATACATACAATGCAATACTATGCAGCCATCAAAAGAAATGAAATCTTGCCATTTGCGATGACGTGGATGAAACTAGAGGGTACTATGCTGAGCGAAATAAGTCAATCAGAGAAAGACAATTATATGATCTCCCTGATATGATGAAGTTGAGAGGCAACATGGGGGGTTTGAGGAAAGGAATAAATGAAACAAGATGGGATCAGGAGGAAGACAAACCATAAGAGACTCTTAATCTCACAAAACAAACTGAGGGTTGCCGGGGGCAGAGGGGTAGGGAGAGGGTGGTTGGGTTATGGATATTGGGGAAGGTATGTGCTATGGTGATTGCTGTGAAGTGTAAACCTGGCGATTCACACACCTGTACCCCTGGGACTAATAATATGTTATATGTTAATAAAAATTTTTTTTTAATTAAAAAACAAAGAGAGCAAGAAAAGGGGCAGACACAGGCTGACACTCTTCTTGCTGAGAAAGGAAGATGATAAGGCTTATTCTTGCACTATCTGCCCATGGTGGGGAACAATATGGCATCATTTTCTCTTATGGAGAGCAGGGGATCACATCACAAACCACGCCTTCACTTCAGGGACCAAAATGTCACATATCTCACAGTGAGTTAGAAGCGTTTAGCAGAATACTCGACGTGGTTCATGGCAAGGAAATGGCAGTTGTGAATGAAGGACACTTGAACAAGGGAGGAGCATTAACATTTATGCTACAGGATGGAAGCTCAGAAGAGCTTAATTTGTTTTTGACTCTGAGTTCTTGGGTAAAATATTTAGCTTCTCAGTTTCCCTGTTTATAGGATAATCAAACAAAGATTTCTTAAAGTGTCTCCATGAAGAATTCATTCCATTAGATATCCCATAAGAACGGTGCCATGGCCATGAAGTTTTGGGCAAAGCTTCATTCCCTCCATCTCTAAGAGACCCACTGGGCGTGGGATGGAGCTGGTAGTGAAATGTTCAGGACTTCTCTGAACCAATATTCTGATATTGATATCTTCTCTGATATTCAGTGATATCATACTAGTAGCTTCAAATAGTGTGGTGGGAGCATTTATACTCCAGTCATTGGCAAATGCTCAAAATTGGGGATACATTTTTTCTCAGACAGCTTACTGTGCAGCATTTACTAGCACACCACTGGTGCAAATACATGTTATTGTATTCGCTCATGTCTTGAGAACTTCATGACATGCTCATGTCTCTGAGAACTTCAACAATAAACTCATTGAACTGGTGTTTCTCAAACATTTCAAACCACTGGACCACTTCAGTGACAATGCTCAGAAAACCTTCTGGAAAACGAAGTACTAGATCATTCCATGGCCCTTTTATTCTACATTTTCCCATTAGAGGATGCAACTACCGAGTTACTGAGCTGGGAGGGACCCCTGTGGCCTGAAGGCTCAATTTAGGCCTTCACACTTCACCATACTTACTGACAAAGAAGTACCCTTTCACAGTTCCATGAGATTTCCAGACTGGTGTCTTGGGCAAATGAAGGCTTCCTTGCATTTTTCAGGTTTATCAAATGTATGGCCTGCCATAAACCTTTGCACGTGATGGTCCTGCTGTCTAAACACTACCTTCCTTCTGGTTAACATCTCCTCATCCTTGACATACATCTCGAGCTACCTCATTTTTGGGGTAGAGCTAAGCCTTCACTCAATGAAATTCTGCTAATCCCTCTGATATTCCTATAGAACCCTGGTCTTTGTCTTCAGGGCATTTATCTTGTGGTAGCTGAAATGTGGTCATGTAGTGTTTGAAACTTTTCCCATCCAATTCACTTCTACACCACTTGAATTGGAGCTGGTCACTGTAACCTGCTCTGATCCATAGGCTAGGGAAGCCTTTCCCCACTCCCCTAGCATGTAGCCCTGAGACTTTTATGCTCATCAACTCAGGACAGATGGAGAAAGACTGAGATAATTCTGGTCTAACATCAAAAATCAGATTATGAAGGAAGAAATAGCCCCGAAAGCCAGATTATTTTGTGAGAGAAGATTTCACAGATTCTTCTCTTCCCCTTTGGTCCCGAGTTCATAATCCTAGAAGGGCACAGACTTTAGATTTTTCTGATGCCAGCTCTGTTATGGACAAGATTACAGGAAGTTTAAAGACTTTAGCACAGACAGTGTTAGCTACAATGTGTTAGCTTAAGCTATACTCTAGGTGAAAACGGCTACCCCAGGGAGAAGTGTATATATCAGAGGCACTTTCTTTGAATCATATGGAATTCTAGAAGTATTGACAATCCTTAAGTGAAAAGTCTTTGATCATTAATAAAACAAACATCAGAAATGTGTTTTTACTGGCAAAATAACAGATTTTAAATGAACACATTAGATGCTATAAATGGATTCTCATTGGGTAAGTCAGTAGTATTCAAGATATATGGCTTAGCCATAGCCTTATAGAGACAACTGTCTGCCCTTATATGGAAAGAGTGTAAAGTCTAATGAAGCCTGGTGCACATACGCTTAGGATGATCCCAGAGATTTGATTTCCTGATGCCGTATCTAGATTAGCATCCTACCTGCCTCATGTGAACCCTCCATGATAGCTGGGGTTAAAGGGCAGAGATTTACCACTAATGCAGCTTGCAAAAACATTTTGTACAAACCATTTTATGCCTGCTTATTAATATATATGTTTAAATAATGTGTCTAATGTGTGTGACATAGGATGGTTGGAGACTTGCTTATATTATAACTTGGACTTCAAAAACATGAGTTGAATCCTTTGATTGCCCTGGGGTTTTGTTTTGTTTTGTTGTTTTTGTTTTGAAGCTCTTTCCAGATCATGGCACAGGGAGGAAAAACTGAAGCAGAGAATGGCAATTTCACTGAGCAGATGTGATGAGATTGGAGTTAGGGCTGATAGCATGGCTGTAACTTACAAGGCAGAGTTCTAGAGAAAGGAAGTCATACAGAGGAGCTTCAGATAGCTGTATAAGAATCTCCCAGAATCTTTGACTGAATACCAAGTGGCATGTGCACAGGACCAGAATCCACAAAGTTAGACAAAGAATAAATACAGTGGAGCTACAAGCTTTATCCAGATTCTGGAGCTTAAAAAAAACTGAGAGATATTGTTGTATGTGTAATTGGAAAGTCCTCTTTGGTAATTCTGGGTACTCAGCTGACATAAGAAAGACTGTGCATCAAGGGAAGGATTACTACCATCCTGGAGTTAAGAATATACTAGACCTAATCTAACAAAGATTTTAAAAGCTTCAAAAGATCAAGCTGATCTATAAGGAAGTTAACTGCCTTCCAGACAAAACCCAACATTATTGAAAGGAAGACAACAAAATCCAGATGTTCAACAATGCATCATCCACAATGCCTAGGACATAATAGCATATGATTAGACACATGAACAAACAGGAAAATGTGAAGGAAGAAAAATCAGCCAATAATTAAAGGAGACCAAAAATACAGAGGTGATAGAATTAGGGAACAAAGCTTTTGAAGCTACTGTTATAAATGTAGTCAAGGATACTAAAGGAAAATATAAACTTTATGAGAATAGATTGTGAGTCTCAAAAGAGAAATGGAAACTACAAAAAGGAATCAATTGAAATCTAAAAACTAAAAAAACACCATATTCACCATGAAAAATTCACTGAATGGCATTAATAATTGGTGAGATACTACAGAAAAAAGTATCAGGGACTCAAACTAATCAAATTAAAGCACATAGAGAAAAAAGAAAAAGCTGAAGAAAAAGTAACTGAACAGAGCTTTAATGACCTATAGGGTAACATCAAGCCTAACATGTATCTTCAAGTTCTTGAAGGAGAGGAGAGTGAGAGATCCACAGAAAAATGTATTTTTGTGAAATGTTGCCAAAATCTTTACAAACTAGATGAAAAATATAAACCTAGAAATCCAGGAAACTCAACACACCTGAGGTGGGATGAATGAAAATAAATCTACACTAAGACATGTCACAAGAAATCTGCTGGAAACCAACAATGAGAATAAAATTTTAATAGCAGTCAAAGCAAAAGGACACATTCCATACAGAAGAATCACAGAAATTGTGGTTGGTTTCTTATTAAAAAAGAAAAAAAAAAAAGACCAACAACAAATGTGAGCCAAAAAACAGTGGGATGGTATTTTTAAGTACTGAAAGAAAAAATCCTCTCTACCTAGAGTTCTATGTCTAGTGAAAAAAATCCTTCAGAACTGGAGAAATAAACTTATTGTCATACTAACAAAAACTAACCAAATTTATCACCAGCAGAACCTCACAAAAATAAAAGTTCCTAGGATCAGTAAATTGGTAACAAATGAATACTGAAATCTACACAAAGAAATAAAGAACACTTGAAATGATCAGTAGCATTAAATAAATTTCTAGCTTCTAAATAATTTCTAACTTCTTTACATTTAAAGTAATTGACTATTTAAAGTAAAAATAACAGCAACATATCATGGATGTTAAACATGTGTGTAAACAAAATATCTGACAACAATAGCAAAGGATAGGAGGGGGAAATAGGTTTTAAATATTGTTGAATAAACATTGTTGAAAATTTCTTACACTATATGTGAAGTGGTGTAATGTTATTTGAAAGTAGACTGTAGTCAGTCAACAATGCATGTTTTAAACCCTAGAGCTACCACTAAGTAAAACTATTTCTTGAATAAATGAAAGATTTATTCTAGGTATGAAAAACCTACCTTTTATGTAACTGTTGACTGAATTAGATGTGACATCTGTCTTCTCCCCAACACTTCGATTCAGTGGGATAAAACAGCAGGCAATTTTCACAAGGGCAAAGGAAGGATGAATGGGGAGAAGGATAGGGTAAATTTTCTGCTTCACTGTGCCTAATACAATGCTCCAATTGTTAGAACGTCAAATTAGACTCAACCAGACAGTACTGTAAATTCCAAGGGAAACAAAATATTCCAGGAAAGTCTTCCAGCCAAGACCTTAGCTGGCCTCCTGTGGTGACATTCCATAAGAAATATTCCAACTTACATTTTATGAAGGATAAGAATTGACAAAGTTGTCTTGCCTGCTCATGTAAATACTTGAAAGAAAATAAGAAGTTTTTAGAATATGACTTTTCCTTCACTTTCCATGTCTGTTTGAGGCAACACCTCTTACATTTTCTCTTCTGACTTAGGTCTTGATTTTCATTCTGCACATTTCATAAGTTCTGTGCAGTAGATTTAAGAGAATTACATTTGGGGCACGGGATACTGGTATTGCCAGGCAAATGAAAACCAAGCCTTCTTGATGGTAGAAAGGATAAAATCTATTACCAGGGAAAGCTTCTATTCATGGTGTAACCCCCAAAGCATATATAATCAAAGAACTGATGTATTTCCACAAAGCATTATCTAGTTCTCCTTTTAAAGGAGGAAAGATTAGCAGGGTTACAGAGAGGACTAGGAATGGGGTGGATTCCCAGGAGACTAGCTCTGAAAAGCATGAGTTTAGTGACACCCACCCTCTCCCTTCTTCCTGGAAGCTTCTCAGCCCTTTTCTCTAGTCTTCTGAATAGAACTCCAGGATAGGCTGTTTGGAATCAGCATAACAGTGTGGGTAATTATAATAATCATTTTGCATGCATGTAGCTCTTTAGTTCCAAAAAACTCAAGGGCAATGTCAAAGAAAAGCACAACTCTCAGAACCTTGGTCAGCTTGTAAATCAGGATTCCTTAACTAGGGGTTTGAGGCCAACCTTGGCTGTTGGAGCATTGCCTGAAGTGGTTTGGAGAATACATTCATGCTTTCTTTTCCCCAGGAAGATGGTCCTCAGATTTATTGTGAGAAGGAGGGGGAATAAGTTCCAAAAAAAGAGTTAAGTCCATGGTGGCAAAAGATGCATTTCTCTTTCAAAAATTAAGAGGCAATAACAAATATTTCATCATTTAATTTGATCATTTAATCACTGAAGCTGAGCGAGAGAAGAATGAACACATAGAGTATATATTTTCTGTCTCGCGGTCTCTGAGGTGAATATGCACCTATTTTATGGAAATCATTTCAGTTTGGAGAATGAATGTGCTTTTCCAAAAGCAAATAGCTTTAAAGGTTCAAAGGGGATTTAAACCAAAATATTTCAGTGACCGAAGTCTTAATTATTTCCATTCTTTTTTGCTGCTATCACAGCTGAACAATCTGCACTCCAGTACAAAGCTGGTCCTCTCACACCTACACTGGGCTTCATGTCCCCTCGCCTTCAAGGACATGGTTCCAACCCCCCTCCCTACTGTCTTCTAGACCAGAGTTAGGGCGATCATGACCTCTGGATCAAATCTAGCTGGCCCCTATTTTTCTCTTGCCTGCAAGCTAAGAATGGCTTTGACATTTTTAAATGGTTCAGGAACATCATTTTTTAAAAAGAAGACTATCTGTGATATGTGACAATTCTATGAAACTCAAGTTCCAGTGCCCACAAACACTTGGATGTCACTAGCAAGTCAAATTGCTATGCCAGTTTCTCAGTGTTTACTCTCAATTGCTCTCACACCTCCTTGTGGAGGGAAAACAGAAAGGTTTTGGACTGGCACGGGTTCCGGGACTGCACTGGGGAGCCTTGCTTGAGAGCACCCCTCCCTGGCCTCCCCTGGCTGTGTTCCTGGCCATGGAGTGAGGATTCTGTGGAGCCAGGAGCAGCTCCCACAAGGAGGCGGCATGCCCTGCGGATCCTACTCTGGGCATCCTGGACCCTGGAGACCACACCCAGAGTTCAAGTAGGCCTCCTCCTCCCGTTCATGCTGGCCACCATGTGTACCTCTAGCCATGAAGGGCAACTGTTTGTGATGCTTTGGATGGAAAGAGAAGGGGAGAGGGCCGTGGGCCTGGGCCCCCTCTGCATGTCCTGCCATGTCTGGATGCAGAACTCTGAGCAGTCTGGAAAGTCTTTTGGTCATTAGCAAAGTCAATTTCAAGATAGGAAGATAGAAACTTACTTAACAGATTATTAGCTTGATTTAAAAATTTTTAAATATTTGGACATATGGTAAATAGGCTTCCATTTGAACTCTTACTTGGGTCCCCATAAATACTACAGGACTTGCTTAACAGAATATGGGAGAAATGACAGGATGCCATTTTGAGATTAGGTTACAGAAGACTGTAGTTTCTACCTGGGATGCTCTCTCTCATTCTTTCTTGGATTTCTGGACCTGGGGAGGCAGCCCTGTATGTGTTTGGTGGGGGAGAGAGGCTGATGACAAGGGAATGGATCCTGCCAACAACCATGTTGCTGGGTTTAGATGCAGGTCCTACGCCTAAGTCCAGCCTTCAGATGAGTGCAGTTTAACTGTCACTGGATAGGACATCCCAGGCCTCAGGTAATTAGCTGAGTTCTTCCCCATATTCTTGACCTAGAACCTGGGAGATAATGTTTACGGTCTTAATAGTACTACGTGTGGGGTATAGTAATATTTGTTGCATACCAAATGCTCTCACACACATGAATCTACATATTTTAAACAATCCTAGGTATATGTAAATAAAGGCATAGAAAAAAATACAGACAAAAATGATGGTAGTTCTCAGGGGTGGAATGGGTTTGGGTGTTTGTTACAAGGAGTGGTCAAAGAGATATTAGCTTTATTTGTACACTTTCAGTTTTATTTACTGGGAGAACACGTTCATGGGTTGGTGGTCTAATTAAAAATTAATAAACAAGATATTGTTAAGTTGTGGCGTTCCTTGAGAAAGGCAGCCAGCTTTTGGTTGCTGTGCACTGCAGCTAGAGGGTGAAGGTTTGCCTCTGGAATGATTTGAAGAGGCTTCCACATGCTCCCCTTCCCCTCGTGAAACATTTATGAGTGAGTTGTATTTCTAGTTCACGGCATGTTTTGTCATCACACCCCATGCCACAGTCTATGACCACTTAGGAGAAGTGTGTTGAGGCAAGAAGGAAAGGTCAAGTGAATGAAGAGAAAATGTGTTCTTGGGAAACAGGAAGATGGCTGCAGAGGGGGCCCTGAGATTTCAAAAGTCTGTGTGATTTCGTCTATCCTTATAGTATCAATGACTTAAAACAATACACAGCTATACTTCCTAAAATCCTGGAATGCCAGCCATTGGAGGTGAACTACTTTAACCAAGGTCCAAAGAATGGAGATTTCCTTTTCTATCAATTGGGGATAAGCCAGAAGTCCACTAGAAAATGCATTTCTAGCTGCTAAAAAGAGCAATCTCATCAGAGCAACTAATATTCATTGAGCTCATACTATACATCAGGCATGTGAGCGGTAATCAACACTTAAAACCCAATATTATGAGAATGATACTACTATTAACCTGATTTTTAAGAATAGCTCATAAAAGCATGCAAGTGAGATAACTTGACCAAGGTCACCCAGAAATTGGGAAAGCTAGACTCTATACCCAGATAGCCAGACTCCAGAACCTAGGCTATTAGTGGCTGTTTTGTATTCTCTGTCACTCTATCTCTTCTGTGCCTTGTGACCTTCATCAGCTTCTTGGGTAGACATGACAGTTCTAAAGTAATGTCTACAAACTCTTTAACATCCTCTTGAGAAATAGTTTCTGTTTCCTCATTCAAATCTGGAGGGCCTCTTTGACAAAAGTAATGCTTATATGACTTCTGATGCTAAGTCACTAAAGGCAGTAGAGATTCTGCCTTATTCTTAGGTACACTTGCTTTCAGAACACAGCCTCCACGTTATGAGGAAGTCTAAGCCACAGGGAGAGCCCATATGTAGGTAATATGATCCACAATCCCGCTCAGATCTTAGCATTTGAACAGAATCCACCCTCAGACATGTGAGAGAAAAAAATCTTAGGGATGACACCAGGCCCAGCTACCATGTGACTACTACTGCATGAGAGAGCCAGTGCAAGTGTCCAGGAAAACCCCAGAAACATCAGATAATGAATTAACTGTTACTTAAAACCACTAAATTTTGGGGTGATGAATTACACGGCAAGAGAGAGCCAGACCCGTGGATATCTCAGAGCTAGAATTAGGCAGGGTCAATTCATGGCAAAGGATAACCAATAGAATAAGAGAATTAGTAAAAGAAAATCTCATCCATCCACCTTCCAGCCACTGTCCAGAGGTAGAACTGAAAAACTGGTTTCTCCAAGTATCTAAAAACATTTTAGTATAATTATGGCCAAAGCAAACAATCTACAAACATTTGAAAAACAAAACCAGTGCTGGAGAGGTCACGAGAGCTGCCGTTCAATGAAAGAGGCCACGGTGTGAGGCAGTATTAAGTGCTTTGCAAGTGTACTTCTATTTCGCCTCGGCAACAACACCGTGAAGGAATTATGATTAGCTCTGTTCCTTGAGGTATAAGAAGCAGAGAAGTATTTACAAGTTGCTTTCATAGCTAGTAAGAGGGTGTATTAGTAAGGGCAGGCTAAGGTGCTATAACAAAAAGACCCCAAAGCACACCGGCTTAAATGAGACAGAGGTTTTCTTTTCTCTCACTAATCAGTCCTGAGAGAGACAGCCCAGGCTGGCAGCATGTCCATGTCTTTTAATACATGGCTTCCATCTCTGAGCCCAGGAGGGTCACCCATTTGTTGTCATCTCACCAGATGACAGAAAGTGTAAAGGACCCAGGAACACCTATACATTCCTTTAAAGGGTATGAACCAGAATTGGCACACAGCAGTTTTACTCACAGCTCACTGGCCAGCACTAGCTCACCAGGAAACTACACTGGAGCTAAGGGTCTTACTTACCAAGATGTAAGCCATCTCAATTTATGCCTTTGCCTAGTGTATCAGTTAGCTTTTGCTGCATAATAACCACCCTAAAACATACTAGCTTAACATGATATAACATGTATTATTTCTCACAGTTCTCTGAGTCAGTTGTGTGGCTCTTCAGGTCTAGGCTCTCTTGGTTGATTTCAGAGGTTAGCAAGTAGCGAGGCTGGGTTTGGTTGGTCTAGGATAGCCTTACTCACAAGACTAGTGACTTCGTAGGCCAGGTGGCCTAGGGACTCTCTGCTGATGGAGGAGAGCCACCCTGTGGGCTTCCATCCTTCAGCAGATAGTCTTGGTTTCTTTGCATGGTGGTTTCAGTGTTCCAAAGAACAGCAAGAGAGAGCAAGACCTAATGTCCAAGGGCTACTGTGTCAGATTAGTTATTGTCCCCTTGGCCAAAACAAGTCCCTGTGCCAAGCCCAGGGCAGGTGGGAGGATGGGTCCACAGGAAGGCATGAATAACAGGATGGATGGAAAAAGGTGTGGGTCATTCCTGCTGCTATCTACCACACCTTGCAAAGCACCCTGGGCACCTATCTCATTCCAGGGTATTGCTGTGGGACTGTTACAGGCATGGCAGGGTTACTAGTGTTCTGGAGATTCAGGTCCTGAGTATCTCCCAACCTGCTTCCACTTTGAGCATGAGGTGAGATGTATGCATTGAGTACACTCTCTCTTGACAAGTTGACTTGCTTCTTGTAAGTGACTTGGTAGGCATTGTATTATGGACCTGTACACTCTATGACCTGGTAACTGTTATGTAGAAAAAGAAGCGATAAAAAAGATTCTGGGGGAACCTTTGGTGACAAGCTTCAGTGTACACCCATCTCCCATACTCTGCTGTCTCCGTTCAGAGTGATACTGGGGAAGGTAGGTGGTAGGTTGCCTGGCTACTGAGCAATAGCATTGAACTTGAACTTGGAAGTTTGAGGCCACTAAGTCTGACATTTTTGGTCCAGGGCCAGGGTCCTGTATCAATGACAGCAGATTAGGTTTTATTAATTAGGGTGGTGATTCTCAACTCCCACTGTGCATTAGAATCACCTGTCGAGCTTTTCAAAAGCTAGGGTCACCTGCACTTGCCACCAGAGTAAGGGAATAGGAATCCTTGGGGGAGGGGCCCAGACATTTTGTGTTTGTTTATCTAGAAGCTCCCCCAACCCCATGATTCTTATCTGTTGCCATTGAAAGCACTGAGTAAGAGTGTTTCCCTCTCACAGAGTTAGGAGGCTGGTCTTTACTCATTCATCCTACCTGCCAGCTGGACAGTTCAACTGGCAGCAAGAAACAGAAATGGCAGATGTCCCAGTGGGAAGGATCCTGGAACTCTGAGCCCTCTAGATAGACTGGTAGAGAGCCTTTAGGGAACCCAACAGAGGGTAGCATGGCCATACTAACATAGAAACAGGTCTTCCGATCTGCTCAACCAAAAGTACGCCATTCTTGGGTCATTTCCAATGGAAGCCAAGAGAGCAATATTCCAGCTATCAGGGTGCCTCGGGCAGAGGGTTTAATGAACAGGACCTCTCTTTGATTAAGAGAAAAGACAAAGGGAGTCTAGTGTGAGTGCCAATGGAGGAAGGGCAATAAAATGGTAAAACACTGCTATTCCGTTGCCAATAGCAGCAGGCAATTGCTGGGCACCCACTGGTACCAGTGCTGTTACAGCTCTGGATACAATAGCCAGGCCTGTAGCTTTGGCCAATCCACAGTGGTATCTGTGGCCCTGGGCCAAAGACTGAAGGCAGGGGGCCTGGTTCTCACTGTTCTCCATCTGCCCCTTACTCCGTGTGACTCAAGACACACCCAGTTCTTCTGGCCACTTCCCTCTGGCACCCTCCCAGGCCTGCCCACCCCCGGGCAGCATCCTCTACGACTCAGAGCACCACCCCCACCTCCCCCATGCACAGCACAGAGAAAGTTACCCGAGCTGTGCTTTCTGCAGGGAGCAGCTGTCTATCTGGAAAGAAAAGGGCTTCCGAGTCAGGTGTTCCTGAGCTCAGATCAGAACAAGGTCACCCACTAAGCTCTGAGACTTTAGGCAAGTCATTTATCCTCAATGAGTATTAGTTTCCTCCTCTGCCAAGTGAGGACAATCTCATTATAACAACTCTGTAAGACCAGTGCTCAAGTGACCTAAGGTATGAAAAACATCACTGTGGGTGTACTGTGGGACTCAATGGTAGTATGGATTTAATCTCAGTTCTTCACAACTAATCAAAATATGCCTTCTGGCTTCTAAAATATTTGCATTTTAAAAAGAAACTAAGAGTTCCCTGGAGAGAGCTCTATAGGTTGGGTCTTTGGAGGCATGGTAAGAATTACCTTGGGACTTCCACATCTGGCCAGTTAATGGGGGTCTAATTGGAAGAAGGATGCCCTCTGGAGGCCTTCAAATCCCACCATGTGGCTGGTGTGCAGACTGGACAACCTGTTTCAGAATCACCCAGAGAACCTCCTCCCTGGGTGAGTGGGTATGGCAGAAAAGCTGAATTTCATTCCATCCCCTGCAGGGATTCTGATGGGGGGGTACCTCTGAGGAGGTCCCCTTCCCTTCCTCCACGTAAGGTCCTGCTGAGGAGATTTCTGTTTCAATGAGCCAGTGCTTCAGGAATACATTTGGTGAAACAAAACCAAAGATGACTTCCAGAAGTTTTTCACACTTGAGAGACATTTCTTCATGTCAGCCCAGCTCGTGCAAAGCTGGTTTCTCATACCCTGAGTAACCTTTCAGAGCCACCGGGCCTTGTTTTGAATGGAGAGGATTAGAAAACAGTTACAGGAAATTTTCCTATGCATCATGCCACCAAAAATAGCCTTTTATTTTCTTCTTATCCAATGATGAGAAAGGTTAACAGCAGTCTAAAAGCAAAGAGTTGAGAAACTCACACTTAAAAAATGGGGATGAGTAGAAGTCAAGCTCACATTTCCTGGGCCCATCTTATCTTTGGCTGGGGTGTTTACCTTCGCCATGACTGAAGGGTCGTGTCACCAAGAGACATTGTTGACAGGGGCATTTGGGTTATTCAGGGGAATTCTGAAGTTCCTGGGTTTATTTGCACAGGTTCCTTCCTCCACCCCCGTCTCACCCCCAACTGTCCCTGGGGAAGCCCAGAAAGAGCAATTGGCAGCTGTTGCCAAGTCCCACAGACACCTGAGCCCAAATGCTCCTGGGAGATGTCACAGTCTCTTGGACAACATTTAGGGAGGCCATTTGGAGGGATGGATCTGAGTAAGGAGCCCAATCATCATTTAAACTGGTTGGTGCAGCCAAAAAGGGAAGTCATTGACTTAGGTAAGTGGGAAGGATCTGGAAGTAGTCCTCAAAATTTAAGGCAGGACTTCAGGATTAGAGCTGGTACTCCATGTTCCCAAGCCTAAACCTTTTCCTTACAGGCTGTCTCTGCTTATTTCGTTCTCTCAGGCTGCCATTTCGGAAGGCTTCCTCCATGCTATGGGAAGGTGACATGCAGCTCGCTGCTGACATAGCATCTCACCCTTGTCATCCTTTATCTCACAGAATCTACAGTGGATCTCCAGGAGGGACTCCAATTGGTCCTTCCTAGTTTCTGCCACTACTACATGGACCAATCAGCATTGCTGGTTGGGTGGGATATGAGGATGGGCCAGACTTGACAAGCTCACATGCCCATTTCTGGCCCAGGTAGAACAATATGGATCCTTCCAAAAAAGGTCAGTGGTAATACTTGCTGGACTGGTAAAAGCAGCAAAAGTGATGACCATCCATTTTGGGGGCAAGAGACGTACCCAGGACCAACTAAACCTACGTCAGGGCACAGCAAGAGGGGGTAGCTAAGAGCAGATACAGTGAAACTGCTCCTATAGTTTTGATCAAATTTGGGAAGATTTCTTAATAGAAGTGGTCATGGTGGGGTGTTGGGAGATGCAGTCAGTTGAGCATCCAATTCTTGGTTTTTGCTCTGATCTCGGGGTCATGGGATCAAGCCCTGCATTGGGCTCTGTGCTCAGTGTAGAGTCTGCTTGTCCCTCTCCCTCAGCTCCTTCCCCTGCTCACACTCACATGCTCTCTGTCAAATGAATAAATAAAATCTTTAAAAAAAGATTTTATTTATAATCTTTTAAAAAAAGATTTTATTTATTCATTTGACACAGAGAGAGAGAGAGAGAGAGGGAAGCAGGCAGAGCAGCAGAGGGAGAGAGAGAAGCAGGCTCCCCACCAAGCAGGGAGCCCAATGCGGGACCCGATCCCAGGACCCTGAGATCATGACCCAAGCCGAAGGCAGTCGCTTAATGAACTGAGCCACCCAGGCGCCCCAATAAATAAGATCTTAAAAAAAAAAATAAAAAGTACCCATGGCATAACCTCCACAAAGTTAAGTTATCCACATAACTTAAAAAGAAGGTGGGCTGGGGGACTTATGACTGAGTCCTATGTGTTATTTTTAAAGGACAAAATATAAAACTATCTTAAGTATCCAACAACAGGGGGCTAGTTTATGAATTATAACACATACCCGTAGCAGAACACCAGCAAGAAGATTTAACGGCTGAATACAATGGTAATGGTAAAGGTAGGAGGCAGGACAACTATCTACCATGTACTTACCTCCCCTCAAAAAAAAAAAAAAAAATTAAACAGAAAAATAGGCCTGTTAATCACAGCTACCTTCAGTTTGGGATATTATGTTCCCTCCATCCACCTCCTCCTTATCCCTTTATGCTTTTTCTTGTTTTGGTTTTGTTTGGTTTGACTTTCTCTCTTCTCCAGTGTGTACATCTTCCTTTTGTAATGAGAAATAAACAAAACTGTCCTCAACAAAACTGTTATACTGTCCTCAACAAAACTGAAATGTAGAGACTTCAGAATCACTGGAGGGGATAAAAAGAAAAAGTCCCTGAGTCCTAGGAGAGCAATTCCCAAGAGCCAGGGCAGGGAGGCAGTGATGGACACGGCGGATGGGTGGGGAAGGCAGGACCCTGAGATGCTAACAATCCTTCTCTTTCTTCTGATAGTAACATTTTCTGAGTAGCTTTACATAGGTTATCTCTGTTCACTCTTTCCAGTAATTCTAAGAAATTAGCACAACTGTGTCTCTCTAATGAGGAAGCTGAGTTTCAGGGAGGTTAACGGACTTGTCCCAGTTGCACAGCCTGCAAAGTGCAGGAGCTGCGATGGGAACTTTGCTCTTTGCACAGCAGCAAGAGGAAGTGTGGTCAGGGGCTTTATTTCTCAGCTATCACACTGAGATGTCTTCAGGGGAAGGTGCAAGAAAGATTTCCCTCCAATAAACATGAAAGGATGAGAGAACCTCCAAAACCCTTGTGAGAGCGTGAAACAGCTAGAGTCCTTGAAACAGAAGCCAGAGTTTATAATCCCAGACAGAGGTAGAACTCAAGGCAGAAAGACAACACAGTCAGGCAGAAGAGCACCTGGCAGAGCAACCATCCAGCTTACAGCTTTCAAGGATGAGGCCATGGAGGCGCAGAGAGGGTAGGTGACTGGCCCAAGGTCACAAGGCAAGTGAGTACTGTTGCTGAAGAAAGTCCACGCTTGTCACTAGCAATGCAGTGCTCCTGGGGGGCTCTCATGTGGCAGTGCATCTTCTGCTATATAAGGAAGCAAGCGCCTCAGTGGAATGAAGCATCTGCGCCTGTCTCCTAGAAACACGCATCCCAGAGATGGATCTAGAGCAACAAGGGGCTGATTTGATAAGGACTCCTTGATACCAGGCTGGAAAATCCATTATGTTTCATCACTGTTCAAAAGCCATACTTAAAGACATTTCTATGAAAAAGTAAGAAGAACCTTTATATATTTTTCATAAATATATATGTATATATATTTTTTTAATTAATTTTTTATTTTTTATAAACATATATTTTTATCCCCAGGGGTACAGGTCTGTGAATCACCAGGTTTACACACTTCACAGCACTCACCAAAGCACATACCCTCCCCAATGTCCGGGTGGGATTATATGTATATTTTTAAAAATGTATTTCATTTCTGTTACCCTGGACCTTAGGTTGCCAAGGAGACAGTTATCAGCAGAACTAAACTCTTAGTGAATAATTAATTGTCTGTTCTCAGTGAGGTTGGAGAGAACTTAACTTCTCAGAGTGTCAAATAGGGAATGGCCCAAGACTGCTCTTGGGAAACAGAAAGGGAATGAGGGCCTCAAGAGACAGCCAAGTAAGAGGTGGGTGTGCAGGATGGAGACTTCCCTTTTATCCCCAAAACAGAGCTAAGAGGAGTCACTACCATTGCCAACTCAAGACCCTAACACCTGACCAGTGGGGAAGACCATGCCATGGGGAGTGCCATTTACATTTTCTTGTCCAAGAGTTCTCTCTGACAGCCAGAGCTCTCCTGTTTCCGCGTGGTGGACCAGAAGTATATAAATGGGGGGCGGCCAGCCCTCAACCATGAGTATTGGAGGGAGAACTCTCTAAGGGTGCTCTCCACTGGCACCCCGCATCCCTCAGGGATACAGCTATGCCCAGTCACATGGTTGCTCGCCAACACACCCTCTACTGGCTTCCCTCCTTTCTCTGGCTTACTTCTCTACTCCCCTGACAGCGCTTCCTGGAATCATCCCCCGAATAAACTCCCTGTGTTCAGATCCCAGCCCTAAGTCTGCTCCTGGGGCAACCTAAGCCAGATGGTCACATTATGATGTGAGTCAGAGGGTGGGTGGAAGGAGCTGGAGCCCTGCTTCCCACCCACGGTTCTGTTCTATCCTCACGCAATAAAGGGTAGTCCATGAAATGGGATGTCCCGAGCTCTCCTTCTCATTTTTGCCAAGTGTCGTACAGATCACATTCGCCTCAACTCAAATTGCTGGGTGTTCAGAACACAGCTTGCACTCCAATCAATATGAAAGGATGTGAGTGGCTCCCAAACTCTGGTTGGAGTCCTTGCAATGTATCTCAGAACTCCTATTCCTAGAGAAGGGTATGACCATGGCAGAGAAAGGCTCCACTGGTACAGGATTTGTTCTGGATCAGAGAGGCACCTGTGAGAGGATCATATCCAGTTTACCACTGAAATCACTACAACTCAGCTTTAGCCTGGGCTCACCGGGCTGCTCTAGCTAAATGTGCAGAGAAGACGTGACTAGAGAAAACCCTCTGACCCTAGCATCTTCAGTCTGGACCTCTCCCGTTCAATTGCTTCTCATTTAAAGAGCTGCAAATCCCAGCTGAGACATAGCATAATCAGACATCTATTTGGTGTATGAAATAATCCTGAACACCAGGAAGGTATTCAACTAACTAACTAACTCAGGCTTAACTAACTAACATTCCTTTTTATGTAGAAAAGAACTTTAGGTTATTATTAATCCCACTCTGCAACTCCATTATGCAAAGGACTTTATAGTACCTGGGGAGGGATGGAATCGTCTGGAACCATCACTGGTGCATAGAAGCAGGAGCCACCCTCCATGCCTCCTCAAACATACAAATTAGCCACTTTCCCCCTAAACCCTTACTCAGTTCTATGTTATGGACTATATATAGTGTTAGGACAGAAACCTTCATTCTTCTCCAGTTCATTTCAAAATCTGTTCATGAGCTAATGGCATGAAAATTTTCTCCATGGGCCAAAAAAGATACCTATGGTAGATATCTCATAATACAGTGATGTTACAGGAACTCTCAGAGAGCAGCAACTTTCTTTGCCAGCACTCTAAAAATGTCCCAACCTTTCTAGATTGTTCAAATGGAAACTCTTCTGCCCATCCACCCCCTCAAGGTTTCTAAAAGAGGAGTTGTCTTGCCAGCACTAATGAGGCTTAGACTGTGGCTATCCATCTACTTCCCACTGACAGCGTGGTTGACTTCTGCCACGAGGGAGAAAGAAGGTTTTTGATCATTTTGCACAATTACCAAGGTGAGGCAAATCTAACAGAGGGTGAATATGTTTATTATGAAATTCAAAACAACTTCCGGATGCGTGGGCGGAAGCGGGGAGAAGCCAAGAGTACAGGCAAACGATCTTGAGTTCAAGTTCTAGCTGAACTGGCGGTTCCCCAGCTGAGGGACCTCTGGCAAGTTACTGTACCTCCCTGAGCTTTGGTTTCCTCAGACAGTCATTGGAGGGATTTTAAGGAGATAATACACATCAAAAGTACAAAGCTCAGGGCCTGGCCAGCAGTCAAAGCTTCCTGTAAATTCATCATATCTCATCTCCTCTTGTTCAAGTGAATGAAGCATCACCCAAAACAAGAGAGCAGGAAGGGGATTGTGGACATTTGCTTTTGCCTGCCTATCACTCCTCCTGCCGGGGACACACTTCCTTTTTCTCCAATAATAACCATTTTTATATGTGTTGAGTGAGGCCTACTGCCTTTCTTTCCAGCCAGGCGCGAAGGAGTCTCAGTCTTCTACCAACCTCCAACCTGCCCCAATCACAATGGGATGATCAGGAAAGGACCCATGTGTCAGGCAGCCTCCCTCCTGAGACCTCCCTGGAACTTTCATCCGGTTGGAGATCTCATAAGAGATCTGTCCCGGGCTGAGTTTGTCAAGTATGAATTTTGTGCACCTCACAGCTACCTTTCCCTCCAAATCTATCAGGGTTTGCTCAGAGAGGTAGAACTGGTGGAAGATAATATACCACTGGGGATTTATTAAGGGCATGTGGCCTCTTGCAGTCATTAAAAACGGTTCAACACTGTGCGGCTGTTCTTTCTGTGTCTGGTCCAGGAACCTGACACCTGCAGGGTAGCCTGTCAAGAAGAAAAGAGGGACGGGAAGCAAGAGAAGCAAGGATACACTGAAGTCTCTGAGGATGGGCAGGAGTTCATGTGGAGGGAAGAGGACTGCATTCCTCTCTTCCCGCCTCCCAAGCCACCCACACATCAAATGATGGAATTAAACTGGAGGCAATGCTGGCCTCCTTCAGCATAGAGCTGGCCACGCACTTGGCCCAGGAGTCAGAGAGGCTGAAGGAGGATCTGGTAGAAGTTGGCAATGCTGTGAGCCCAAGCCCACACATGAGGGAGCAGAACAGGGCAAGACGAGCAAGCCATGAGAGCAGCTCTGGCTGGTGCTGGCCTTCCCAGCATGAAAAGAATTAGGACGGCTCCACTTCCAAATCTCATACAAAGTATCCCTGTGGCTCATATTTACCCAAAACAAGGCAGACAAGTAAATTTGGGGAAAGGTGGTTCCAGCATCTCTAAGTGGTTGAAACAAATCAGCTATACTGGCTCTATGACAAGAACCCATGCGGGAGATGTGGGGAGAGCAAGAGCCCTGATGATAGCATTTCAGCCTCTGGATCCAGCCAGGTCTGAAGCTGTAACCACCCCTAGGACTTCCAGTGATGTAAACTGTTTGGCTGATGCTGGTTTTGAATTGGGTTTCTGTTTCTTGAAAGTGAAAGTGGCCCAACCAATAGAAGTACCTAGTTCAGCCACAGTTACTGTGGCTAGTAATTTAGTAATTTGGTTTCCTATTGTGTCAGAATTCCAGTAAAGTCTCTAACTTTGGCATCAAAACTAGGAATAAAGCCTTGGGTGATGGGGAATGACAAGTACATAGCACTTTGAGTTTTGATGGGTAGGGAATTTGCTAAGCAATGACAAGAAGGCTATGTATAAAACACTACTAATACCTGCTATGAACACACTCCCAAGCTCCAGGTGTAACCTTTGTAGGAGGGAAGCTGGCAGATAGTGAGAAGCCAAAGGGACACCTAGACAGTACCTCCCCAGTTGTGGGGCCCCAGGCCCCCATACTTCAAATTTTCATTCTTATTTTGCAGGTCAAGACACTTCCTCTGGTTGGTGTGCATATAATGGGTCATCTTTGCAAGGGGCCGGGGGAGGCTGACCTCCTTACTCTATCTTTTAAGAGATTGATAAATAAACCCACATAAATTAATTTACAAGGGAGGATATATTTTTCCAGCGACTGGAATTCTTGTATTCTTTACCTAGGACACATCTTTCCCAGAGACAGTTCACCTAGGATGATGAAGATTAGGATACTTTTCTTGGAGAACACAGAATACTTTGAGGGAGATTTTACCCAAATGCTGGGTCAGTCTGGTAAATGACTTTCCTTATTCTCCAAAAGTGGATAGTTTTACCCACTTGTTCTATTCATGAAACACTGATTTTTGTGATAAGCCTCTTGAGTATTTCCCAAATCATGCACTGTCCCCGTTACATATTACCTCTTAAGGTATCACATACAGATGTCCAACCTCATTGTTAAGAGCAGGCTTTTAAAAAACGAGGTTTTTGAAAAAAAAAAAATCTTTCCTTCTCCCTCTTCCCTAGGAAAATTGTTTCTCTACTTAAACCACTTCTGACACCAAATGTGTGGGTTTTCCATACTAAGCAATTCTCCAGTTCTCCACAGACACCCACTGGCTGTCCTATGATGTAATTCAAACCTGATGCTAATTACCTGGAGTTAGCACAGACCCCATAGGATAAGGGCGCAGTCCTACAAGACTGCCTCTACTTCAGACACCAATCACAAGTAGTATGGGTCCTTGGGTTGCCCACACCACTGTCTGACTTGGCTATACGAATCAGTGATTCCTACGACTGTCTCCTTAAGTTCAAAAACTGGCTATAATAGCTCATAGAAGTGAGGGAGATACACTATTTATACTTACTGTTTCATTATAAAAGATACAGATGAACTCCAAGATGAAGAGGTATATAGGGTGAGGCCTGGAAGGGTCCTAGTCATAGGAGCTTCTGTCCCCATGGAGCTGGGTTGTGTGCACTCCCAACACGTGAATGTGTTCACCTACCTGGAAGCCCTCTGAACACAGGGATTTTTACAGAGGCTTCATCCTGTAGGCATGACTGATTATTAATTCAGTCTGTAACTCCGCTCTCCTTCCCTGAGGATGGAGGGCGGGGCTAAAAGCTCCAAGCTTCTAATTATGGCTGGGACATTTTGGGAACCATCCCCCATCCAGGAGCCCACCAAGAGTCACCTCATTAGAACAAAAACCACTCTTACCACATAGGAAATTCCAAGGGATCTAGGGGCTCTATATCAAGACCCAGGGACAAAGGGCAAATACATACTTTTTTTTTTTTTAAGATTTTGTTTATTTGAGAGAGAGTGAGCAAACACACAAGCTGGGGGGAATGGACAGAGGAAGAGGGAGAGAAGCAGATTCCCTGGTAATCAGAGAGCCCAATGTGGGGGGGTGACCCCAGGGCCTGAGATAATGACCTGAACCAAAGGTAGATGCTTAAGCAACTGAGCCACTGAGGCACTCCCAAATATATACTTCTTAGTATAACACAATATCACATTTTCCAAGCCTTTTAGGTACTAGGCAATGTGTACCCATGAATGGAGAACAAATAAATGTATGACAGAGACATAGTTAGAGGGATCAAACTGCTCAACGAATCAACTTCTGCATTCTAGATACCATTTTTCTAATTACATAACCAAAAATCCCATTACTTTTCTTTTTTTTTTTTTTTAAGATTTTTTATGTATTTATTTGACAGAGATCACAAGTAGATGGAGAGGCAGGCAGAGAGAGAGAGGGAAGCAGGCTCCCTGCTGAGCAGAGAGCCCAATGCGGGGCTCGATCCCAGGACCCTGAGATCATGACCCGAGCCGAAGGCAGCGGCTTAACCCACTGAGCCACCCAGGCGCCCCTCCCATTACTTTTCAGAAAGCCTTCTCCCACTCCATGGTGAGCCTATTACCTTCCAAAGCCCTCTATGTTTTCTTCCTCTATATGTAGTAAGCCAACTGCTCCCTCTACCTATTCTTTCCTTCAGTGGATGTCTTACAAATTTCTGTTTTCTTCCAAGTTCAAAAATGATAAATACAGCATGCAGAATATTTAGGATACTATGCCCCCTACACCCCTAATTTTTTTTTAAACTACTTTTACTCTCAGGTAGTGACTTTCTCAAGGATCAGGATTCTCCTTGTCCGCTAACTGCAGGAAGAGCAAAGAAGTGGGAAGATGGGATGGATCTTAGACCCCTCTCTGCCCTTTGTTCCCACTCCTCTGCCCTGGGGAACAGACCACCTTTACCTCTCACCAGGAGGCTACAGTTGCTCTGTTAACAGGTCTTGCTGCTTCTGCCTTTGTGTGTCCCCTTCACAGCATGTCACTTAAAATGAAATTGGATCGCTCCACTTCCTTGCTTAAAACCCCCCATGATTGTCCACCACAGCTAGAAAGCCACCTAATGTCACCACTCCTGGGAAGGCCATCTCCACCATCCTGAGGAGGTCTCTATCCACCTCTTTCCCATGGTTTTTAATCTCCTTTTCTACTTTACTTTCCATCTTTGGACTTACAGAGATCTTTGAAAACACACTGCTTGATTCTAGTTTATAGCTGGCACCTTCTTCCCCCAAGAATGTTGATTCCCTCAGGGCGGATTGTTGAGAGACCCCATAGCAGAATGGGTCTGTTAGCTTCCTTTGGACCTGGGGGTGGGGGGTGGAGAGTAGGTCAAGAGCCCCAGGTGCTTCACCATGCATTGTTGATTTCCTTTAACCCTGCCCTCACCTTTCTAAATAATGTTTTCTTTATCAAACTCTCCTTAATTACCCCGGCAAATGGGCCATCTCTTCCCTAGCAGGTGTTTGACTCAAGTTTGAACTTGACTTCTGCCAAAGGTCAGTCCTCTGCCCTTTGTGCAGGCACAAGGGCCATTACTGCCCTCTTGAACAGTGAAAGCTTTTCCGCTTCCCTCCAGGGCTTGGCATCTTGTAGGCACAGGCATTATGAGTTAATGTATCTCTAAAAATTAAGCACTGGATCAGGTCCTTTATTTATAGCTCATTTTTACAAATGTGAATTAAAGTGGGCCAGTCTTATGACATACTCAAATTTATTATCCCCGCTTGATGGCTTGGATAGTTAAATACTTCAGTGAATAAACTTAGAATTCATTAAGTCTCATTTTCTCATATTTCATATATTTGCAATCCACTCTCCTCCCTGGCAGTTTTCAAACAAGAAAATGAAGCCTGGCTCTGAAATTTATGGATGTATTCTTCTAATATTCCTTTAATTAGAAACTCATATGTGGCTTCCTAAGCAAGCCACCCATGGAGATAACTTATATGAATGGGGCCACCGTATTGTCTGATGGCCTCTAATTCCAGTTTTCTTTTGTAGCTCTCATTAGCTCTGAGGCCCCATGTAGGGCAGGTTCTATGGAAACACAGCCTGTGAGGGCTAACTTTTCACCTTCAGGTTGATATGGGAAAGTTTGGTAATGGTTTATTGGTTTAGTTTTCACTGCTGAATATTAATAGAGTAGAATTATAGATACTCAGCTCTGGGCAGCACAGTGCTTCTAAGCTAGTCTGGCGATCACAGTTAATTGTATCTGTGGGGAAGTCTACCTTGTCTTCTTTGGTTTTTAGATATACAACCTATCTAAACCATTCTGTGCCCATCTGTGCTGGGTAAGGCCACCATTTTGGATAGCCTGTTGACTCCTGCAGGACAGAGGGGAGAGGAGAGAGAAGAAGAGACATGGCATAGACCCAGAGAGTGGGGAGGGGAGGACAGAGGAGAGAAACAGGGTATATGGAATATATCCAGTATGGCATTAGATGGGTGCTTGGGTTGTCCATGTAACCCTATTAAGTGTGCCTAAAATTACATATTATTCCAATAACAGCTGCTAATGTTGGGAACCATCTGTGGTGTAGGCCTTAGGAGTTACAGATGCCTAAGGCTTTTAGATCTAAACGTATTTGGCCTGAAACTTAAAGAAGAGCATTAGAGGGAGTAGAGTCAGCCAACAAATGTCTATTCATCTCCTATTATAGGCACTTCTGGTTTCAGATGCCAGAGACAGCCCCACCCAGGCAGCTAATGCTTTACACAGTACTCGTTATGGGCCAGGCCTGCTTCTGAGGGCTTCATATCTATGAACTCCATTTAATCCCCACAGCATGCTGGGAAGTAGGTTCTAATATCATCTCCCAGCCAAAGACAAGGAAATGAAGGCTCTGCAAAATTAATGTGCCCAAGGTTACAAAGCCAGTAAATGGGAGAAGAGAGATTTGACCTTCAATAGCAGGATTCCAGGGTTCATGCTCTTAACCACTGTATTTCTTAGGATTCTCCAGAGAAATAGCACCAATAGGATATATACATCCATATACATATATAAAGAGAGAGAAACGGATTGGTTTTAAGGAATTGGCTCATGCGTTTGTGGCAAGGAAGAGTTCCTGTCCAAAGCCAGTCTGCTGGCAGAATTCCTTTCTGCTAGGGGCAGGTCAGTCTTTGTTCTAGTCAGACCTTCAAATGATTGGATGAGAACCACACATGTATGGAGGGCAAATGGTTTTGCTCAAAGGTCACTAATTTAAATGTGAATCTTATCCAAAAACAATTTTCACAGAAATATCCCAAATAATGTGTATCCCAGTATCTGAGCACTAATGGGCCAGCCAATATAACATAAAATATTAACCATCACAGCCATGGCCATGGATTAAAGTGTGTCCTCCCCAAAAGACAGAGTGAAGTCCTAATCCCCAGAACCTAAGAACATAAATTTATTTGGATATGGGTCATTGAAGGTGTCAATTAGTTTAGATGAGTTCCTAATCAAACAGATTAGACTCTTAATCCAATATGGCTGGTGTCCTCATAACAAGAGGGAGGAACCCTGAGAAAATGTCCGTGTGAAGACATATAGACACAAGGAGAATGCATGTGGAGACAGAGGCAGAGTCTGCAGTTATGCTGCCACAAATCAAGGCACGTCGGAGGCTATTAGAAACTAGATGAGGCAAGGAAGGTGTCCTCCAACAACTAACTTCAAGCTTCTGGCCTCCCAAACCATGAGAAAATAGATTTCTGTTGCTTTAACTAGTTTGTGGTATTTTGTTACAGCAGCCCTAAGGATCTAGTACAACCCTGCCCTCAGGGAACCTACGTTCTTGGAGAAAGGGAGCAGGCAATGATCATGAGACTACATGGGGACCAGAGGAATTATTAAAGACTTTTTCAATGCTAGGTTGTAGGGTGGCAGGCTTCAGGCATATGGTGGCCACTTGCTGGCTATACTGATCAGGGTTGGCTCAGAAAAGCAGGACCTTTAAATAGATACACATTAACAGGGATTTATTATAGAGATTGGAAGAGCGTAGTCTAAACAGTGTATGTGAGGCTGCTGTTTCTGGCTGGCATGGGAACCTAAAGTCTGCAGGGCAGGTCATTCAGAAGGAAAGGTGGACATGAAGTGGGGGAAGCAAGGATAAACTAAAATCTGTGAGGGGAATGTCTTGGCTGAGGTCTGACATTTAGATGATAGCAGAACAGAGTTGAGGTCACCTGACTTCCTACTGAGAGTCCTTCCTATTACTCCACTGTATCTTTTTTAGAAGCCTAGAATTTTTTTCTTCCAAAAGAAACCTTGAAGACTCCACCAGATCAGTAGTAGCTAAAAAGTATTAACTACTCAATGCACTTTAATTAAAAAGTGATTCTTTTCTAGAAGGAAGTACAGTCAAATGTATTAGGGCTAGTTATTTTGGAATCTGGGGACTTGGATTAGTCAAAAAGTTTTTCTTCTTTGCTATTTTTTCCAAATTTTCTATGATGATCAAAGCCATGTTTTAAAACAAAATATAAAGCAACATTCTTCTTCAGAAGAGAAAAAATCTCAATGCACATCTGACCCAAGTATCCTTCTTAAGCAGAACCAATGTGCCTTTGCTAGCTCACTGGTCTGGGCTGGCAATCAAATAAAGGATAAAGTCAGTGGTTTTAGAATCTGTGGCAATTCCGAGCCCATGTATTGAAATTCTGTGTCTGACTTTTGGCCCCTATCTAATCTCTAGTTCATTCATTCACCCCTACTTTTTTGTTAAGATTTTATTTGAGAGAGTGAGCACATGCATGAGTGGGGAGAAGGTCAGAGGTAGAAGCAGACCCTCTGCTGAGCAGGGAGCCTCTAGAGGAGCTCAATCCCAGGACCCTGAGATCAGAACCTGAGCCAAAGTCAGACGCTTAACCGAATGAGCCACCCCGGTGTCCCCCTCACCTTTCAACCTCAGCTTTATGTAAGGAATGGGCAAGTTTAGGACCAGATCATCCCTAGCCTAAGAAGCACAGCAGTCCCTAGATCCAAAATGTGGTTGGTTTTGTATCAGGTCATTCATGCTACTAGTTTCTGCATCAATCATGTATTAGTGTGAATACCTACCCTACTAAGTAAGACGCTATGGTCCCCTACCCTTCTACACCCTTCCCTGACTTACTGAATGCAATTCACTCCTCCAGAATGCAAGCTTTTTCCGATTCAATCATTCACTGAATCAACATACTGAGCTCCTACTACGGGCCAGATACTGAGACAGGCAATGCAATGCAACGATTTTTGAAAATGACATGATCTTGGTCCCTGAGGGTTCCAGAAATCCATCATCTGCTATTCTATAACACAGTTCACGTCTTACATGGTAGTAAATCACAGTGGTTAACAGTCTGGGCTTGGGAGTCAGACTGCCAGTGTTTAAATGTAGGGCCCCACCTCTCACTGTGCCCACACATAACTGTGGGCAGTTTGATGGATTTTTCTAGGCCTCATGTGTCAGTTACCAAGGATGAGGACAACAGGAAGATCAGCTCCCATTTATTGTGTCCTTATTAAGGGCTGGGCCCCGGGCTCTTGCATGTCCATTACCTTCTCTCATGCTCACCAAGCCCCCAGGGAAGTGGCTGCTTTCATCATCTCCATTTGACATGGGTGGAAGTTAGGTTTAAGAGGTCACATTCACATTACCTACTAGCAAAGGGGAGAATGGTTGGTGAGTGATAGCTGAGGACACCTATGCGCTACACCTGAGGGGTTATGGGCCCCCTGGCCACAGCCATGGTGGGGGTGGCACCCGCCTGATCCTCAGCACTGAGCTCCGGAAGGCACACAGAGAGCCAGGGTAGACCACAAAACCTGCTGTCCAGGGTGTATAAATTAAACATGTGCCTCCTGCCCAGAGGAATGACAACTTCCTTGTGATTACCTCACTGTGAAAAATGTTAGCCTTCAAAAGGGGTTCCTCCATTCTGACTCGGTTAGCACTCACACACAGGCCAGCTACCAGGGCTCCCTGGCCTGCTGGGGATGCTGGTGAGGCCATGGAAAGAACCCCCCCACCCCTGTCCCCACTCCCTCCACCCTCCCCCACTCCAGTAGCTCTGTTTTTAGCTCTAGGCTGCAGGACGCATCACCTGCCCAGGTATCAGTCTCAGGATGCATTGTGTCTGGGGGTATTAGCTCCCTAAACCACCCTGGGATCTAACTCAGTCAGACATGTGTTTCCTGGAAGAAAACATGGGCCACTACACAATGGGGATGGAGAGAAGAAAGAGGGAAGGAGGAAGGAAGGAGAAGAGAAGGAAGGAGAAGAAGAGACAAAAAGGGATGAGAAGGAGGGATGTGGCAGGGAGGGGAGAGAGGCAGGGCACAGCTCATGGGAGAAGCCTGTGAAAGGATCTGCCTCCTTCCTGTTTCTTTAAAACTACAAACCGCTGAGTTGAGCTAGAGTATTAGAACTCACAGTTTCAGAGTGGACATTGCCTCAGTGGTCAAAGGAGGGAAGGGAGCTTGCAGACCGAGCTCACTCCTGTAGGAGCTGTGATAAGGCAAAAGGAAATGGAATTCTATGGCAGAGGGAAATCAGAATTCCACACAGTAAGGCTGACTCTTTCCTTCCCACCTTTGGCTACAGAAACACTTCCTACATGGTTACCTCTCTAGAGGAAGAGGTACTCTTGGGTCCACTGGGGCAGTGCCATGCAAGTGTGGGCCACCAGCTGGAGCTGGTCTGAGAATTCTTGGTTTCCAGCTGCTGGTAATGTAAGCAAAGACCTGACAGAACATGATTAGAAATGTTTATCGTGATCTAACGCTGCCAAGACAGTTCTCTGTGCGATCCTCAAACCTGTCTCACAGACGCTGACACAGAACATTCTGGGTGCGAATGACCGTGAACTTGTACAGCAAGCTGCCCATGGCCTGAGCTGTATACTACTCATGCACAGCCACACCACATCTGGGGCTGTGAGTTTGACAAGTACTACTCAAGAGATTATTAATCTACCTCTAGAGTTACTACCTTGCTGTGCCTCCCTAAGCCTCAGTTTCACTGTTTGTAAACTAGTGGTAAATTACCTACGTTCTAAGGACTTCTGGAAGATTAAACAAAGTAGTACACGTCAATTGTTTAGAATAATAGCTGACAAAGGTGTGCACTCAACACAACACAGCTCTTCTCACTTGGTCATAGCGAACAGACAGGGCTTGCAACTTGGCTAGGAGTGAGGTGTCTCAGCACCACAGATGTCCGAGAAAGCGAGCCCAGTCTTCCAGACTTGATCCAGAGCAAGCCAAGGATATCTCCAAGTACAAGCAGAGGGGCTGGTCACCAGCCAGAGGATGAAGATGGTAAAGCTCATCCCCTCCACTGGGAACAAGCAAATCAATGGTGAAGGAAAGCCTCAGGTTCTCAAGTGCTCTAAAAGCCAATAATAAAATTTAAAATCAATACAGAAGCTGACAGCAAACCGATGGCAGGCCCAGAGGCCAGGAATGAAGTGTCTCTGTGCTGGGAGCAGGCAGACAGCTCAGACAGCAATCCTCTGAACAGCAGCAGGCTGAGCGTCCAGGTGAAGGAGCCTTGGAGCCTGTAATTTGGCAGAGGTCCTGCCTCCCAGTCTGGCGCTGTCCAATAGATATGGGATGCACACAGGGAAAATGAGTTTGTCGAAGGAATAAAACCTGGACCCCCAACACAGTGCTGTACTATTTATCTGATCCTTGGAGGACTACAGCTAGAGCCTGGGAAATCACGTTTTCCAGCATTAACTTTCTGCTGCATTTTAAAAACAAAAAAAAAATTTGGGTCCCCTTCCAAATTCATATGCTGAGACCATGACCTCCAGTGTGATGGTGTTAGGAAGTGGGGCCTTTTGGAGGTAACTGAATTTAGATGAGGTCATGATGGGAGCCCTTATACAAAGGGGGAAGAGACTAGAGCTCTGTCTTGACCATGTGAGAATACAGCAAGGTGGTCATTTGCAAACCACAAAGAGAGCTTCCATCAGGAATTGCATCAACCAGCACCTTGACCCTGGATTTTCCTGACACCAGAACTATGAGAAATACATATTTGTCATTTAAGTCATCCAATGGGTGACATTTTGTTACAGTAGCCTGAACCGGTTAAGACACACAGAGACATTCACAGTGCTTCTCAGATAAGGGATTATTCAGATGCAATTATCTGTGCAAACATTTCTTGAGCTCCCCCTACCCCCATGCCACCTGTCTCTACTCTGATGTTCCAGGGACTACAGTGAAATAGGACAGTCAGGAAAAGAAGTTTCTGTTCATTATGAGCTCATGACGGGTGAGGGAGACAAACAGATTAGCAAATACTTCACATCCAGCGAGCCAGGTGCAACAGTGACACTGTGAGGGCCAGCAGAGCGTGCAGGCACCGCCACCTGGGATAGAAGTTGGGGGTGGGGGGAGGGCAGAAGTTGCTACAGAGTGCCAACTCTCGTCTGCTCATGCGTGTCCGAAGGATATGATGGCACTGGACTCAGGGCAGCTGCCATCATGACGTGTGTCTAAGAGGAAAGTGCTAAGATTGCTAAGACTCTTTCGTAGTCAGTGTGAGAATGAAACCTCTTATGGGTCAAGAAGGAAGAGAGGAGAGACTCAGAGTGAAGGAGAAAGGCTGAGAGAATACATGGGTAAGAGACAGACAGACACACACACATGCGGAGGGATAGACCTACCTTAATGTGAAAGTTTTAGACTGGTTCTAGAGTCCTGTTCCTTTTGGGCATGGCTATATTTGGTTTTTTTCTTTGAATTCCCATAAGTTTCCATCTGTTAGAATGGGTAAGGTTTACTGGAACTGGCGAAGCGGTTTTCTGTTGTGAACAACACAAAGAGTCTAACTAAACTCTAGGAGTGATCTGGGAAAGCAACACTGACTCACACAAATTTAACCATACTGTCTCAGCCAAACCAAAGAAGGGATAAAGAGAGAAATAACAATTCAATCATTGTGATTGGTGTCACATGTGTGCGTGTAAGCCCTGGTCTGAGTATGTCACGGGAGACACTGACCCTGTCTGTCCATGAACTTTGCTTTATGTGAGCCCTCACTGAGCTGAGAGTGCTTGCTGTATCAGTTAATGCATATGTTTTGGGACAAGAGGAAAATGGGGAAAGGAGAGATAATTAGCAAGCAGACAAATGAGCATCCTGTTTCCATTTCTGTTGCCAAGGCTAATCATTTATTTCAACTGAGGTGCCTTGGTGAATTAAAGCCACATGGAAGTTAAAAGTGTTAATTTCATGATCTAACTCTTTAGAGTAAAAACACTCACATTCAGCCTATGCTTTGAAGAACTGAAGCCAGCAATTAACTCATAAGGCCGAAACTAACAAACTGCTTCCTTTACAAGCAAAGTGCCAACTGAACCTTGATTGGTGAAGTTACCAATTGGTCTTCTTGGCTTCCCATTCAGTCCACAGCCATCAGATAAATATATTTCATCATGTCCCAACACTGCCTCTTTTTCAAAGATAAATGACAGAAGTGTGGATTAAAACCAAAACCCAATGCAATATACCTGGAACGTTGAGAATGGGCAGAAAGATATGAACACAAATCAGAAGGGACTTAGGGCTTCCAAATGAATGAGTCCGCTGGGATTAAAAACTTTTTCTCTAAGCTGTGTAGGGTGAGAAGATAGCCAGGTGGCCAGTGCATCCTCTTGTCTAGTTTGAACTCACTAAATGAAAACCACGTGAATGATTGCCTGGCGAGCCAGGCAAGGTCCACAATTTAGTGGCTGGAGAGGTGTGAACTCAGTCTTAGTGCAGACAATCATCTCCTGGATATAAATTCTCAGGTCTGTAGAGGCTTCCCCTTGAGCAGATGAACATTGAGGCCCACACCAAGAGTCAGCAGTCTGTGACAGAGGACTCTAGAAACCCTGCCCCCAGCAGGGAAGAGCTAAGGAGCCCCCCAAAACATACATATTTATCTCAAACTTAAAGACTTATGTGGCATCTGAATTATCCTCATCTGTTAAATTAACAAACAATATTCATTTCCCTGATAAAGGGGTCCAGAATATGCCACTCCAAAATATGCCACTTATTTTGAATTGAAGGCACGTGAGAATCAACAGATGCAGGGCAAGGTGTTCTCTGTACTCTCCTTGTCTGCCTAGAGGCAGGGCATAAATTTCTCTTTGGAAGGTGCCTCTCTAGGACCAGAAAAGAGAAGAGTGACTCATTACCAGAGATGAGGAGTCAACTCTGGATGACTTTGAATAAAAAGACCTTAGTAAACTAACCTATACCTTCCATTAGTTCTCCCACATATTTTCCAGGCACTGGTCCACAATTAGCATCCCTTGAAGTCCAGCCCCCCTCTCCTTTGTTAAAATGGCATAAAAGAAGCCTAATCACTTCTTTGAGCTTTATTTTTTTTGGTGAACTCCTGTGCACATAAATATTAATAAAAATTGTATGTCTTTTCTCCTGTTAATTGGCCTTTATTAGTTTAATTCATTGGTTCGGAAGCACTGAACCTAAGAGCGTAGAAAAAAACTTTTTCCTCCCTGACAGTGTCGCGGTACTAACCTCAAATTTCAGGGGTGCTTACTTACTTAAAGGGTAAATGTGAAAGGAGTCCCTACTCATTAGCTATTGTGAAATCAAGAAAGTTCTAGAGAATATATTGGTATGTTTATAAGAATGGCAAACATTTTTTTTTCTTTTTCAAATTTTTAGAGAATGGCAAACATTCTTAAAGTCTGATGATATCAAGTGATAGCATGGATATGGCACAATGGGTGGGCACTTCTTCATCTATTGGTGGGCATGTAAATGTGGTGGAGACTTTTTGGAAGGCAATTCAATAAGCTCCATCAAAACAGAAAATGAGGGGTGCCTGGGCAGCTCAGTTGATTAAACATCTGCCTTCAGCTCAGGTCATGATCCCAGGGTCCTGGGATTGAGCCCAACATCTGGCTACCTGCTTTTCCCTCTCCTGCTCCCCCTGCTTGTGCTTTCTCTCTGTCAAATAAATAAAGTCTTAAAAAATATATATTTTTTAAAAAACTGAAAATGGACAAACTTTTGATACAGCAATTTCTCTTCCAAGAAGTTATATGAAGACACCCTTGCATTTATGCACAAAGTCAACATGTGAGAATTTTTACTGTAGCATCGCTTTAATAGCAACACCCTGAAAACCACTCAAATATCCAGCAATACAGAAGCTGCTACATGGAGTAGAAAGGATGAAATAAACCTCCATATTGCAATGTGGGAAGACTTTAAGGACACTGACAGTGTTTAAACATTAAGTCACAGACACAGACAAATATTCCTTAAGTAGGTCTCAATAAAACATAATCCATAAAAGATAAGATTGAACAAACTGAACTTCATTAAAATCAAGACCTTCTATTTATCAAAAACAATATTAGAAGAACCCACAGCTCTCGCACTTGATGAATGGATAAATCAAACATCGTATAGCCATAAGATGGAATATTACTTAGTAATTAAAAGTGAATGAGGGCGCCTGGGTGGCTCAGTGGGTTAAGCCGCTGCCTTCGGCTCAGGTCATGATCTCAGGGTCCTGGGATCGAGTCCCGCATCGGGTTCTCTGCTCCGCGGGGAGCCTGCTTCCTCCTCTCTCTCTCTCTCTGCCTGCCTCTCTGCCTACTTGTGATCTCTCTGTGTCAAATGAATAAATAAAATCTTTAAAAAAAAAAAGTGAATGAAATTTGAATAAATGCCACAACATGGATGAACCTCAAAAACATATACTAAGTAAAAGAAGTCAGTCACAAAATATCACATAGTATATGATTTCAAACACTCAGAACAGGCCAATCCATAAAAACTGAGAGTAGATTAGTAGCTCCGAGGGTCTGAGAGAAGGAGGGAATACTGAATATAGGATTTTCTCTTGGGGTGATGAAAATATTCTGGATTTAAAATAGTGGTTGCAAAACTTAGTGTGGTGACAAACACTGAATTATATACTTTAAACAGATGAATTTTATGGTGTGTTAGTTATATCTCACTATTTATTTATTTATTTATTTATTTATTTATTTATTTAATAGACAGAGATCAAAGTAGACAGAGAGGAAGGCGGAGAGAGAGAGAGGAGGAAGCAGGCTCCTTGCTGAGCAGAAAGCCCGATGCGGGGCTCGATCCCAGGATCCTGAGACCATGACCTGAGCTGAAGGCAGAGGCTTTAACCCACTGAGCCATCCAGGCGCCCCTATCTCACTTTTTAAAACTGCATTAAGAAAGACAATAATAGAGAGTGAAAAGGCAAACCACAGACTGGGAGAAAATATGTAAAATATGTATATCCAGCAAAGGACTCATATTAAGAATATATAAAGGGCTCCTACAAACCAAAAAGAAAAAGATAACCCAATTTCAGACAATTGCCAAAAAACTTTAATAGGCACTTCCCAAAAATGATTATACAAATGGCCACAGCTTATGAAAATATGCTAAACATTTATAGTCATCAGGGAAATGTGAATTGTCACCACTGGTAAAATAGAATGCCACCAATTAATACGACATGCTGGTGAGGATATCAACAACGGGGAGGCTCATTCACTGCTGGTGGGAAGATTAACTGCGGCAGTGACGTCAAAAAACTGTTTGATAGCATCTTCCAAGGCAAAACATTTAACTAATCTATGATCCAGCAACTCCGCTCCCAAATATATATCTAACAGAAATGAATGTATCAAACAGAAATATGTCCACACCCTGTGACATCTGTTTATAGTAGCTTTATTAGTAATAGGCTTATGATGGAAACAAACAAGATATCTTCCAGTTGAAGAATGGATGAACAAAGGACTACTACTTAGCAATAAAAGCAAAACAAAAACAAAAACAAAAAAACCCCGAAAATACAAAAACTAAGGATACAAACAACAACATGGATATTTAAGTAAAAGAAGTCACTCATTACAGAGGACATATGAAATGATTCAGTTTATAGGAAGTTTAAGGGAGGGGAAACTGATCAATGGTGACAGATGACAACACAGTGGCTACTTTTATAGAACAGCAGGGACTGGCAAGAGATATTAGGGAGCCTTCTAAGGTGTGGCGAATATTCTGTATCTTGCATCCAAGTGATGATCATAGAGTCAAAATTCTCACATGTTGCCTTTCTGCATGTATGCAAGGATGTCTTTTTTTTTTTTTACATATGTAAACACAATTCATTGAGTAGAGTAAAAAACAAGTGATGATGACAAATATGTAGTCCTTATCAAAATCCCAGCTGTCTTTTTTGCAGAAAATGACAAGCTGATTCCAACATTCATAAGGGAAATGCAAGACACTCAGAATAGTCAAAACACTTTTGAAAAAAGACTCACAGTTAATTTCAAAACTTACTACAAAATTATAGTAATCAGGATAGCTTGGAACTGGCATAAGCAAAGACATATAGACCAATGGAATACAGTAGAGTCCAGAAATAAACCCTTACGTCTGTAGTTAAATGATTTTGGACAAAGGTACCAAGATAATTAAAGGGGAAAATAAAAGAGGGAAAAAATAGTGTCTATGACAAATATTGGAACAAATAGATACCTGCATGTGAAAGAATGGAGGTGGACTTTTTCATTATGCCACACACAAAAATTCAGTGCAAATAGATCTGTCAACCTAAATGGAAGAGCCAAAGCTATAAAGCACTAAGAAAATAATGAAGGAAACTTGCATGAACTTAGGTCAGGCAAGGCCTCTTTACATAGGACACCAAAACCAGGTGACAAAAAGAAAAAGCTGAAGCGGACTTCATTACAACTAACAACTTTTATCCTTCAAAGGACACCATCAGGAAATTAAAAAGATAAGTCATTAAATTGAAGATAATATTTGCAATAAGGGACTCAGATCCAGAACATATAAGGAGCTCTTAGACCTCAATAATAAAAAGACAAATAACCCGAAGAAAAAAAAATGGACAAAGGATCCAAAGAAAATATATACATGACCAAGAGGCACATGAAGGAAAGCCCTGGATTTCATTAGCCTTTCAGAAAATGTAAATCAAAACCACCAAGAGGTACCGCTTCATACCCACGAAAATGTCTATCATCTAGAAGACAGATAACAAGTGTTGTTCAAGACATGGATTAGCCTTATATGGTTAAAAACAGAAAACGATGTTACAAGAATTACATCTCAAGAAGAATGTTAAAAGATATACAAGTATGACTTCATATATGTATATATAAAACAACCCATCTCTACATTTGTCGATAGGCATGAATTTGGGTGTATGTAGCTAGAAGGTAGTTCCAGAGCTATGAAGTTATTTTTTCTGGGGGTAAAGGGGTCTTTGGCCATTTTGGCTTATTTGTTTCTACATTATTTCATTATTACTCTACAAGTGTGTTATCCCGTATTACTTGTATAATGAAACAGAAAGTTCTGGAGAAAAAAATGCTGACAGGCATTGTACAAGGAATGGTCTGCAGGTGGTGTGGATTTTCAGAGGAGGGAGTCACCATTACACAGTGACAATATGGAGGCAGAAGTTCATGGAAAGTTTACTTATTTGGAAATGGAAGTTTGGGTGCAACTTTCCCAGTCAAGGAGAGGATATGGGAATTCAGGAGAATGGGGTAGCATTGTGACATGTCCAACACTGCCCAGGTCTCAGTTTTTAGAAATATATTCATTAAGCAACATGTTCATTTGGATATATTGCTGTGAGGAAATGACAGAAAGATGTCAGTACTCAAGAAGATTTATTTTATAAAGGAAAGAAAGGAAGAAGGTGGCGGGATGGGCCAGGGTAGGGGGAGAAGGAGGGACAGAGGCAGCAAAGACCAAAGCCAGGAGGTGAAATCCCAGTACCATTTTAAGCAGCCAAACCCATTAAGACACATAAGTTCTAGAAAAATGGAAAGGCATCAATGAAAGTTCTAGAATCCCATGCACTCTATGCAATTCAGTTCTTTTCCTGAGAGGAAACTCTCAGAACATCCAAATAGTGTTATCTTTTTCCTTGCCAACTCTTCTCTGCCTCATTGTCTAACTAGACTTTGTAATCAGGTGCCAAGTACATCTCAGAAACGCCTGTAGCAGGGATCCTGGTTTCCTTTACAAAGAGCTGCTGGATAAACATGGAAGCATGTGTATGACTTCACCACCTGGGTCATCTTTAGCTTGAACCTTGGGATGGTTCAGGCTCATGTTTCTAGTAAGAGTGTCCTTCCACGGCTTATGCAATGTCCAGCTTTGCCTGGAAATGTCTGAATGCAGAAGAGTTGGCCAAGCCTGCTATGCGTCTGCATTGGGTCCAACTGCAGGAGGTTTAACCCAAAGCCTAGGAATTCCTGTCCATGGTTACCAGCAATCTGTGATCACTTCACTTGTCCTGGGGTAGGAGTGAAATGTAATGACAAAGCCATAGAGCCCTGGGGTAAAGAAATAGGATTAAGATTATCCCAAGTCCTCTATTTTAAAACAATGAAAACATTAATAAAAAGAGAGTCGGCCAGTGATACCAAAATGTTTTTTAAAAACTAGATCCACCTCCCAGTATGGACTTGGTAGAGTAACAATATTGTCTAAATTAATTGCCATGGTCCCAAAGTCCTGCCAAGTGAGGAATTCAGCCAGCATGACTGTCCGTCCCTTTTAATTTAAAATTAAATTAAATCTTTGGTTGTTTGCCTGAATTAATCGTTCAATTTGCAAAAAAACAATCAAACCTATGTTGTAAGTGGTTCCAGCTGTGGGGTGGTTTTTTTTTTTTTTCCCCAGCAGCAGAGGAAAAATTACTTAAGCATTTTGTAAACAAAACTGAGAGACGCTTTGGTTTCTTTCAGAGATGAAGGCATTTCTAAATGGTTGTTGTCCTTGAACCTGGATTATATTTCTTCTTCTTTGGAACCCCACAGTTGACACTGATGAAGAAAATATAAACAGGCTGCCTTCTACTGCAAGGACATTGCTACCAACCTTGAATATATTTTAAGGGTCTTTGATCAAAGGGAAGAAAACAAGTCACACCCACTGCTTAGTTTTGCCCTGGGGGGTGGGGGTTGCAGCGGGTAACCACAGTGAGCCACAGATGATCACTCTAAACGTACCCACATACACATGGGCATCTGACAGGTTCAAATGAAGTCAATGTGAGTGCCAAAATGCATTTTTCCAGTTTGTGGTGGTTGTCAATTTCCCCTTCCATGCACATTAATACAAAAGAAATTCCTGTTCACATTCCTTTCAAGTTGTTAATTGGAAATAATATCTCACTTCCAAGGCTGAAGGTCCTACCATCATATCCTTATGAATAATGCTAAAACTTAAATATTGGGAGTTATTTGAATGAGAATGGTTACCCTACATAAATATGGCCTGAACAAGATTGTTAAACCATCAGTTAATCTTTATATTCAAGGAGAATGAAAGGAAAAGACTTGTAGATAAATTATTTTCTCCATAGCCAGAAGCAGAGTGTATATAATAAACCACATCCTCCCTGAATAACAAGAATAAATCTATTTCATTTTTTCCCCTTGTATACTGTGCTTATCAAACCAGGGCCTTTCTTGACAAGCACTTTATTCTAATATAAACAGCAGAAAGATGAACACAATTCTTCTAAGTCATGATTAATATATTTGGGAAATCAACTCTGAATCATTTAGGCAAAGCAGTCCAGTATATTCATGGTAAGGACAAATTTTCACCCTCTTATCTGAATTATAAACAGTTTTTCACTTCCATTACCCTAAACAACTACAGGGACTTTTACCTCAAAGTTATTCCTAACAAGAGAACATTGCACAATGACACTTGTTTACCTTTTTAATCTCTGAACACAGAGGATACAAAATATGTATTTGGGAGGCTAGCAGGACATGGAAAACCTCCCAATCATGGAAAACGGTAGAGGCCTGTGCACCCAAGAAACAGGGGAATTAGGGATGTGTGTGCAGGGATGAGTGCTCCAAGCCTAACGGATAAATAAAACATAGAGCTGAGTCCCCATTTGCAACATGTGGGGAAAGGGGCTAGGTTTGACATTAGATCTTTCCTAGTCATGAAAGTTTGCCAAGCAAACTGTCAGTATAAACAAGAAATCAGAGTATTTGTCTGCCTCAGAGAACAAGCTCGAGCCAAGACCTGGTGAAGCCAATAACACACGTAAGGCAAAGTCCCTGAACTAGGCTGAGGCAGCGGGCTTCGGAGGTAGGAATGGTGAACATGGGCACAGCACTTTATAGTTGTAAAATTTTCCTCCTAAGAAATCTTCCTTGATTCAGCTCTCCGTATCAACCTTGGGAGAAAAGATGTTTTTAAAAAGAACCATAGTCATTTTACAGAGGAGGTAACAACCTGGACATAATGGCCCTAGGACCGGTACCCCACTGTTCAAACCCCAAATCCACTCTACCAGACTTCTGTCTCTAACTAGTCAACAGCAGGTCAGCCATCGTGAGTTCGTAAAATGGGAATCAAAGCAACTTTATAACAAGGTTGTCATGGAGATCTGATGAGATAAATTGTGGGTATCAGTTAAGATGCTTTGGGCTGTGAAGTCAAAGAAAAATCCAATTTACCATGGCTTTAAAATAAAGCAATTTATCAGCTCCTAGACCAGGAAAGTCCACAGTGGAGGGATTTCAGGATTGAGCTGATCTAGAAGTCAGTGCGGAGCCAGCATGAGGCTTCGTTTCTCAGACATTCTCTTGGCTCTCACTTCCTCTGTTCGTTGGCTTCATACCTGGGCTGGTTGCCTGCGTGGTTGAGAGAGAACGGTGTGCAGTTCCGGGGATGCACGGCTTCTCCTCCACACCGTGGAGACCAGGACAGCTTCCTTTCTGCCAGCTACCCAGCTAAGAACCCTGAGTTCACTCGGACTGGATGACCAACCCCATGTCTAGGGAACCGGCATGGAACAAGCAAGGGATGCTACCCTCTGTAAAAGCAGAGGGACAGATGCTCTGGAGGCAGCTATGACAGCAACCATCATAGGTAGCAAGCATAATACGGTCCTGAAGCACACCACTGAGCCCTCTCAAAGCACTGAGGGTACCCCACTATCTGATATCATCTGTGTCATCCTTTTCCACATAAAGGGGGTATTTCATCGGTACCACCTAAGAGACTCCCTCTGTTAGTAACATTAATTATCATGGCAGGTAGCATACACTGAGCATTTATTGTATGCCTGGCACTGTATTAAGTTCTTTATTTCTATTATACTGATTAATCTTCACTCTGGTTATCATAGTAGGAAGTAATCTAATTCTTATTTTGCAGATGAAGGAGCTGAGGCATAGAAAAGCCAACTAACCCCTCAAGGTTACACAGAGAATCACTTGTGGGATTGATGGGAGTCCCTTTGATTTCTGATTTAGAGACCTCCTAAATATTAATATCTGGTCTTCATGAGAAAAAACAAACAAACAAATAAACCCAGTGAAAAAGCCTTTCTCTAAAGGGTTTTTATCACCAATACTATCCATTTTCCACACTGGTTGGCACTGAACATCACATGTTATCCCATGTCCTATCATTAGTGTTGCCCTCAGAAACCATCTATCCCAGTGGGATGCTAATCCTGAGACTCACATCACACACACATACAAAGTCAACTGCTTGATGACATGAGTTGGGAAAACACAATATACCTCTCACAGTTAGCCCTGGTCATATGAATTCTGGTTATCCAAACTCAGGGGCTATGTAGATATGAAGAGGAAAAGACTGCTTTTGCTGACTTGACCATGTCCGCACCCCCCCATGGCACTGCCCCCAGCCAGATTAATTTTCCATGACAAGGGCAAATGTGCTCCCACCTCAGGGCTTATGCACGTGAACTTCACTCTGGACAGCTGCATAGCTTGCTCCTGGACCTCCTACCAGTCTCTGCTCAAATGACCCCTTCTTGGAAAGGAAAAAGTCTTCCCTCCTCTCTCTATAGAACAGCACTACCTGCCATCCCCTACACCAGAGTGGTCTTGTGTTTTTGCATTGGAATGAGCACCAGCTGTCATGTTAGCTCTCTGGATTGTCTATTTGTGACCCATCACTGGAGTGCAAACACTATGACAGAGGAACTTGAATCTTTTGGTCACTGCTGTGTCCCCAGCACCTAGAAGAGTGCTTGGCATAGGCTCCATGCTCGATTACACAGATCAAATGAATAAACAGATAAAGACCGTCTTCTTTTGAGAGAGTCACAGTGTCCAGGGTATGAAAGGCTTGGAGAAATTGCTTAGTTGTTTGAAATCTGTGTTGCCCACATCTAACCACATAACATTTTTGGTGGGGAAAAAAATATACCCACTACCATTCCAGAGATTTGAAGTCTGTGGGAAATCCCCTTGGGAAATACGGAACTGCTGTTTGTGGGAAATCCCTTTGGGAAATACGGAACTGCTGTCTTCCCATTTTACAGGTGAGGAAACTGAGCCTCTGAGGAGTCCAGGGGGCATCCAGACCACACAGTAAGCCAGCCATTTGGCCCTCCATTCCCTGTTCAGGAGGCACAGGCTTCATCACCTTCCTGTGCTGCATTGACTGATGATCTTTGGGGCTAATTATACCAGACACACCAATCAATAAGCCCATCAATGGGTATTAATGGGCCATCTATTCTGTGCCCAGCCATCAGCACCTACATTGTGACACTGAAAGTTCCGATGACACTTTTACAGGAGATACAATTTTTCAAAATCTCCTGATCGATTTCTTAGAGGCTGAGGTTCATTGGGAGATAAGTTTTCTCAGACAGTTTTGGCTTTATTGATCTTTGCTGTGTGCCAACCCTGTTCTTGTCATCTTATTATTATTATTTTTTAATGTTTTGCTTCCTGCTTTTCCCTCCTCAGTCCTTGTTTGCAGGTGTATCCTGGTTATTGACCAAATGGGACATGACCCTCTTTGTGGGGCAAAGAAAAATGCTCTACAAAGTCCACAGGAATACAATTAAGTTCTGAGGGAGATGGCTGGAGAGAATGCCAGGTGACAGGGGCCCTTGCAGCTCAGTCACCTCCCTGACACCACACCCTTCCCTCCTACTCCCCACAAGTGGACTCCATCCCCTTCAGAGGAGCTGCTCTTGTCAAAAACACCATGCCCTCTGTCCATGTGAGGCAATCACTCCTCAGACCTCATCCTCCTTGGTGGTTCAGAAGCTTCACACAATGTGGCCTGCCCCTCCTCTTGACAACACTTCCTTTTATTCACTTCCACAACACCCCTTGACCTCAGTTTCCTCCTCCACTGGCTTCCTGCCTCAGGTCCCCATCCTGTTCTTCTATATTCTCCTAACACTTGGGAGGCCCAGGGCTTATTAGTCTAGAACATCTCCTTTCCTCAACATACATCCTTTCCCTAGGGAACAGTATCAAAATGAATTGTCTAAATAGCACCCCTCCCCTCATCCACCCAGCCTCTACCTCTACCACAGTCACCAGAAAAAAAAAAAAGAAAAAAAAAGAAAAAAAAAGCTCCTGGACTGTACAACCAAATAACCAAATGGCCACTTGCCTTTATTACTTATGTGATTTGAACCCTCTCTCTGCTTCAGGCTCCTTCAATCTGAAAGAGTGATAAGCACCAGCGTCCTAGGGCTGTAAGGACGATGAAATGACATGTGTATATAAAGTCCCTAACCTGGGGGCACCTGGGTGGCTCAGCTGGTTGAGCATCAGACTCTTGGCTTTGACTCAGGTCATGATCTCAGGATCGAGCCCCACATCCAGCTCCACACTCAGCAAGGAGTCTAGTTGAGATTCTCTCCCTCCCTCTCCCTCTGTCCCCCTCATGCTCTCTTTCTCTCAAATAAAGAAATCTTTTTTTTTTTTTTAAGTCTGTAAGCTCTAAACATGCAGCAAGTGTTAGTAATTGTACTCACCACAATCTTCCACCACAGTATCTTACAGAGATGCCCAAAATAGAATTTGAGATCTCCCCACCCCATCCCACACCACCTCACCTCTCCCTGAAGACTCCAACTGAGATTGAAAGTCTAAAGTGATTCAGGGGCACCTGGGTGGCTCAGTTAAGCATCGACTCTTAATCTCAGCTCGGGTCTTGATTTAGGGTTGTGAGTTCAAGCCCCACACTAGGTGTAGAGACTACTTAAAAAGAATAAAGTCTAAAATGATTCAAAAGTTCAGAAGCCACCATCTGTGAAGAAAGTGTTCAGTGTGGGGATGGGGAGAGCACCCCCTCCCCCAACTGCATCCTACATGCGTCTGGCCACTCCCAGGGCCCGAGTGGCAGCTACAGAAGATATCTGCAATTCACTGAATCTAAACCCTCAGTTACCCTTGCCGCAGCAAATCCAAACTCCCCACCTGTGGACTGTCCAGCCCTTTGCCCAACCAGAGGCTGACTCTGCATTTCTGAAGAATTTGTTTTTTAACCAGTCCTCTGGGACAACTTGAGGTTTCATGTCACAAAGACAAGCTTGTCTTCTTCAGAGAAGGTAAGGGAAAAAATAGCTTGTTTTCGAGGCTTAGGCCTACAGGAAAATATGTTGGTTAATTTCTTAGTTGATGTGGGGCTCCATCCCAGGACCCTGAGATCATGATTTGAGCTGAAGGCAGAGGCTTTAACTCACTGAGCCACCCAGGCGCCCCAGCCCTACATGTTCTTTCTGGAACAAAACTCACTTACCATCTCCCACTGTCCCCAAGCAAGTCTAGAGTGCATGAAGGACAGTGAGCTGTGAGAATATCTTCCATCTGCCAGGATTTCAAGACCCTGTTGCTGTCTCTTAGAGGGTAGAAGAGCGGTCTAAAAGCCTGTGAGAGCTACTGATCATTTATGACACATTTCCTTCATAAGCACCCTGAGCTGGGGAGGTTCAAAGATATCCGAATGAGCCTGAGGTAGTCACAGCCCAGTTGACTGGATATTCCCTGGTCTGCACTCCCCAGGATAGCCCCAGGCAGACCTCAGAGGGCCTGGAGTTTGTTCTCAGCCCTGATATCCCAGCCTCCTACTCTGATTTCCATGTCTGCTTGGGGCCCCCTAAGAGTCCAAGAGCCACCCTCCCCAACATCTCTGCACAGTCTGGTCTCTCCAATGGTGACATAGCTCTGGAAGTCCCTGAATACCACAACCCACCTTCCTCCATGCATTCACATGTCTACTCGAGACCGCCAGTGGGACAGTCACTGTGCTAAGGGTCATAAGCAGACATTTCTGCACATACATTTGAGACCCTCAAGGTGCTCACCATCTGGAGCATTGGTTTTGAACTTTAGATGTACCATAGATTCACCCACAGAATTTTAAGGACTTCGGATGCCCAAGTCCTCCTCCCTAAAGAGTAATTTAACTGACCTGAGTTGGCAGTCAGGGCACTATAGGACCTTAGAGAGATTCTAGGTAATTCTAATGAACAGAAAAGTGAGTCCCACTGATGTAGAGGCCAGATTAATGGGCAGTTACAATAGAATATAAGAGAGAACTATGCCCGGTGCCCGGCAGAGGGCCCTTCCCTAGTCTGGGAGAAGGGGGAGGTCAAGGGCAAGGGAGGCTTCTTGGAGGAGATGGCCTCTGGGCTGTTTTAAAGGATGAGTGGGAGTGACTCAAGAAAGCCAGAGAGAGATGGGTGGGGAAGACTGGCAGAGGGAGGAGGGGAAATGATGGGACAGAGTGAAGGGGGTGGAAACCACACTGAATATCAATGTTGAGAAGTTCGGAGTGGTAAGCTAAGGAGGTAAGTAGGTGCAAAAGCCTGTTGAGCAGTGTAGGATTTTAGTACCAAGGCAATAGAGACCACTCCAGAACATCGGGTGTGGTTATGCCGGCGGGGGGAGGGGGGTGGAATACGCATTCAGGAAGTATCTGGGTGCGGGACGGATGGCCAGGGTGGGTCAGGGGCTGGGCAATGGACAAGAGACTCACACATTTCTTAACAGATCCTTTGGGCATCTCATCTCCTCTGCCAATATCCAGAAAGGAGAACAGCTATTAGGGCCCTGCCTGGGACATGTACAGAGCTAAGCGCTTTACATGAATGATCCTTTAAAAAAAATCCTGACATCATCCCACGTGCTGTAATTGTCACCCCCATTTTACAGATGAACAATCCAAGTTAAATAACTCATATGAGGGTCGTACAGCTGGTTAAGTGGCTGAGTCAAGACTCCAACTCAGCAAAAGCAGCATTCTTAACCATTAAGTGTTTGCCTCTCCCTGCTTCTGACTACATCCTGGGGGCTGCTAGCATCACTGATCACTCAGCTAATGTTTGCATTTTAATGGAGGCCTTCTGTTTCCTTAAAGGAAAGCAATCACTTTTCCTAATTGATCCAGCTGTCTGATGTCCTGGTGGCACCATCTCAGGGTATAAAACCAACTTGCCCCCTGTAAATCATTTTGACTTGCAGGGCAAATTCAAGGGCTTTTTTTAAAGTCAACTTCAAAATTCCAAGCAGACCACCGGGACACGAAAGAAGGACCTGAGCTGCTTTCCTGCAACTCCTGGCCACAGGGGAACAGGCTTATTAAAAATGCAAAGTCCCCAGGCTCAGCCAGGCTTCCTGAATCAAAATCTTGGGGAGTACCTTCCGGAATCTGCGGGGTAGAATCTTCCCCTAACTACCGTCAGCCTGGAGCAGGCAGCTGGCTCGGGTCCTGGCTCACCAGGAGGGGTTTTCCTGAAGTCATTGTTGCTTCTGCATCTTTTTGCACATCGTCTTAAAAACTCAAGGATCAAAAAAAACAAAAAAAAAACAAAAAAAAAAACCTCAAGGATCCTGTGTGCACAGGTTTGAAGCGTGAGGTCTCCCTAAGCTGCCTGCAACACCGCAGGTCTTGGCAAGGAGGTTTCTTGTCTCCCGTGTCTGCCTCTGTTCAGCAGAGCCAGTAAACTGTAGCCCAGGGAGCAGCAATGGGAATTGCAAAGCTGTGGGTGAAGCAGTAAAGGGAGGGGCGGTGGCAGACAGTCACACTGGCTTTTAACTGATGAGGGATCCTTTCTCCTCGCACCAAAAGGCCCTCTGCAGGCTGAGTCCTCTCTGAGCTCCTTGTTTCAGTACCTATAGGCAAAAATCTGCATCGCCATACCAGGGTGTCTTCTGGGGGTAACCGCACTGTGGGATGACTGGGTCGCCAGACAGGGGAACCTAGTGGTCTAGGTTTTACTAGGTTTTCAGAGCCCAGTCTCTGAAGAGTTTGCGTTGAAAACCAAAGTAAAATGAATGTGTGCAAAACGCATTCAGGTAGAAGCAATTGTGGAAAATGATGCCTGGAACAGACCCACCAAATACCCAGTCGGATGCCCCTGGCGACGGTCTTTAAGACACGAGGCACTGAGATCCGCAGCCAACTTACGCTGCTCGAATTGGAATGGAGTTTTCCTAGCCAAGCTCTTCATCTGGAAATATAATTTAGTACGATGAGGCTGAAATGGTATCTTAAAACTTGCGGGCAGACTCTGAATTCCCTAGAATCGAGGCAGAGGGGCAGTCGCACCCCAGAGACCACAGTGGCTCACTCACAGACCCAGCCACACAGCTGCAGACCTGAGCCTAGCCACCCTGTCATGCCGACCCGTTGCCTTTCCAACTGGCGAGGTGCCCCCTTCTTGCCCAAGAAGTGTGGATAATGGATCTGAAACCTGAAAAAGCTAATCAAATGTTCAAAGGGTAAAAAATGTGTAATTACAAGTTTGCTCTAAGGTGAGACTTAAAAAAAAGAGGGGGGACTGCCTAGGATAAGTATTAGGAAAGATTTATTTTGCGAGAATGAGGGGAAGCCTGCTCTTCCCATGGTGGGGATACAGTGAACCCTTGTCTTTTTGGTCCTATGGGCAGCCATTCCATACCGGACAAAGATACATACATGGGGAGAACATTGAGTTCAGTGTCCATCTGACCGTTTGGCCTATTGGTACGGCCACATCTAGGTGTACAAAGCACTTCCTAAGTGTCTCAGGGCAGTGTCCACGGAGATATCACCTCACCAACAAGACCAGGCTCCAACTAACCAGCCCACAGTCCCGATGAGCTTTCTTGCCACCAGGTGGAGACTGACTCTAATCTATAAGCTGAGATGGTCCTTGCATATTCAAGATGAAGATCATCTGAGTTGGAAAGACCCTCCAAAGGGGGGCTACCTCATTGATTCTCAAACCTCACGAGACACCCAAGGGGCATTTGAAATATACAGCTGCCTGCTCATAGAAGATGTTAAGATGTTAATTGCTTTGCTGAGTGTTGGGAGCATTGGAGATGCATGGGGATTTGCTTTAGAATATTCAGGCATAAATAAAAAGAGGAGTTGGTGTATTATCAGGCAGCTCCCGACACCCAGGAAATAATGGCACAAGCAAAGAAGGTAATTGGGGAGCCTTTACTGTTTGTAAAGATGGAGCCAAGGTCTAGGGAAGATAGTAAGTGATGGACCAAAGCAATGGCAGGGAAGCTCTGGGCACAGTGGCAAGGAGAGCGAGTGGAAAAGGACCTGTAGATGGAGTTGTAGTGACAGAAGTGAGGCTGCCATGAGTTGTAGCTGGAGGGTAGAAACACAGTCCCTGCCAACCTGCCGAGAAAGAGAGTCAGGGAGATACATGGACCAGCCTTGATCTCCCCCAACTTCCCAGTCCCTGCTGGAAACTACTGGGAGCTATGGGGCTTGGGAAGCTGGTGGAGGCAGGCCTGGAGCCCATCCATGGGAGGCCCAGAGGAGGAGGGAGTGCACCCGGAGAGGCAGTGGGAGAATACCTCTCAAGGAAGAAATGAAACAACTATGACCCCACAGTGAAGGCTGCAGAAACTGGTGATGGGTGGTTGTGTCTGTTTAGACCTTTTCATTATTAAGTTCACAACAACACAGAGTCAGAGGCCTGGCTTCAGACCTGTGGAATCAGACTTCTTAGGGAATAAAGCCCAGCCATCTGTGTTTCTGAGAAGATCCCCAGGTTCTCTAATCTAATCCAAGCTTCTGTTTTTACAGATGAAACTAGAAACAAGTTGAGTGACTTGTTCAAAATCCAAAGAATCAGTGGTAAAGATTGGGTCAGAATCCAAATCACCAGTCCCAGGTCAGTTCCTTTTTAAAACAGCATGGAGGGGAGCAGCAAGAGCACTGGGGCCTTACAACTTCATTCTGAGTGCTCAGTATCTGCCAGGCGTGGGACTTTCCATGCATTATCTCCTGGGCTGTGGTGGAGATGCAGGGAGTTAAGACATATAATGGCTTTAAACCATGCCCGGCACATAAAAAAAAACCTCGACAAATAGTAGCTAGTAATACCCTTAGTTTCTTTTAAGTATCACGACAATCTTATGTAATAACAAATTTTTTTTAGGTTTTATTTATTCATTTGACACAGAGAGAGAGGGAGAGTGGCAGGCAGAGGGCAAGGGAGCTGCAGGCTCCCCAGTGAGCAGGGAGCCTGATGTAGGATCCCAGGTCCTGGGATCATGACCTAAGCCAAAGGCAGACGCGTAACTGAATGAGCCACCCTTGCAATAACAATAAATTTGTGTGTGTGTGTGTGTGTGTGTGTGTGTGTGTGTGTAGAGAGAAACTGAGGCTTAGATAGGCTAAGTACTGCCCCCAGTGTTACCCAGGTAGGAGGGATTTGGATATAAGCCTGAATGATTCTGAATTATTTCCAAACTCGTAACCATCTTCCTGTACCTGCAAAGCACACTGTCCTCTAAAGTCTGGGCTGTGTGGGCCACCTGCTTTTCAGTTTGCTTCTCCAAATCACTCTTTGGGCTTGAGCTTATGTGTCTGTGGCCTTGACCTATCACACACCACTCTTGGAATGCAACTGGGGCAGCGCTGGGACTTTTCGGAGTTCCCTGAGGTCAGCAGCCAAGCCTGCATAGATCTAGCCTCACCATCCTAGTGTCTGGCACTCAGTTGGCAGCTAATCTATAGGTTTTTGATGACTAAATGGAGAAAGGAAAAGTCAGCTCTTAGAAATAGATGGTAATACACTCACCTGCCAGGCTTCTGCCTTCTGCCTTGGTAGTCATGGCTGGTGGATTACCACAGTCCTTGTGAATTCTAGAGACAACCTCAAAATCCACAACTGAGCACGTCCTTCACAGCCACAGCCAAGGAGCTAGAATGGGCTCATAAGATGAAATTTATTGTGCTGGCTCTTGGTAGTAGATAATGTGTTTTTAAAAGTTTGGCACTCTTCGGCTAAGAATGTTATTGCTTGTTGAAAATAAGACCACAGATCTCAGAATCACAAGGACCTAGTCTGGGTCCTGTGTTGCCTGAATGACCATGAACGAGCCCCCTGGCTCCTCTGAGCCTGGGGTCCTTGGCTGTAGACTGGGAATGCCAATCTATCCATCCTTCGTGGTTGTTACAAGAATTAAAGGAGAAAGCGTTTCCAAAAGCATCTGATACACTCAATAGCATTACATATATGCCAATTATTATTATTAACAATTAATAACAATAGTGTCACTGGTCTTGTGAGAGTAGATGCTGGTTTTTCTCTAGGGCTTTAACTTCATATAGTTAACAGATATGTCCTGGCTAGCTCCAAATTCTCATCAATACCTCATCTGCAAAGGTAGGGAAACTCATGATAACCTCTATGATCTATTGAAACTTGGGTTGGAGTTTCCTTTTGTCCCTAAAAAGTACAACCCTTTACCTAGGGCAAACTTTCTGGCAGTATTCAGAACTTCTTGCTTATAGGCACAGCTGACAATCCTTTATCTAAAGACATATAATGAAATTCAAGATTTTTTAGATGTTAGGAAGATGGTACTATATATGTACCATCTATTATTTAATACCTGTCACCAAACTATTAATATTTCCACATAGCAAAACATAAATACTCATACTAAATAGGCTCAACAGACCATGAATCACCTCGCGAAAGATGAATTCAAGGTTTTGCTGCTCAGTACGTGTACATAGGGTTTAAGCCTGGCTGTCAGATGAGTTACCTAAAACAAAGTTCAGCTTTCAGAGATTTCTGAATTTTGAAATGGCGGTTTTAGACATGATTGTACATGTGAACTTGTGTATTTCACAGAGAGGAGGAGGGGTAGAGTAGGTGCCTGCCAGCAACGATAATGGGAGTCAGGATCCTAGTAGGCAGAAGTTCAAGTGCATGAAAAGGAGCCTCCTCTTTCATCAACCATGTAGTTCTGCCGCCTCCTGCATTCTTGCATGCCGCTGCCAGAAACAATGTTCTAAAACCTCAGCTTTCATCAAGTCGTTCTCTGAACACCCCTCCATGACTCCCAACATTCAGCTCCTTAGCCTGATACATAAGAGCTTTCGTGAACACATGGCTACCCCAGTCATAAGTCTCATCTCCTGTCTTGCCTCCAGGAAGGACCCCTACAAGCAAAACCTCCACAACAGACATTGGGTCTTTGTCCCAACTTTGGAATTTCAGCCTTTAGGAGTCATTTCTGCTGTTAACCCTTTCTTGACACCTGAACTTCCCTGCACACAAGGTCTAGACACATGGCTCTGTGATTGCTAATCCAGGATGTGCCCGCACCCCTGAAAATCCAGGCTCCACCATCAAGGAGAAGCCACACCTCTATATCACTTCCGGCACCAAGTACATAGCAGGAACTCAAAACCTACGTGTATGATCAGACCACCCCATTCTTTGCTCACAACACTTTAACAGCTCCAGCTGGCCTTAGAACAAAGCCGCAAATCCTAACGAGGTCCCATGTCACTAGGCCCCACCTTCCTTGCCTTCTTTGTCTCCTAGTATTAGCTTCTCCCATCAGTGGTCCAGCCACAACGGGTTTTGATTAGTTTATGGGGGCTGTGCTCCCTCCCCCTTCACTAGTCAGCCCTACCTAATCCTGCATCTCTTTGCTTCACAGCCTGTTCTGGCAGAGGCAGCTGGCTGCCCACCCAATATCCATTCTGCCTCCTTTCCATGATTCGAGAACCATTATTTTATTTTGGGGTACAACGAGCCCAACTAAAGGTATTTCCCAGCCTTTCCTTGCAGCAAGCACGGCCATGTGACTGGGTTCTGATGGAGGATATGAGAACACAATGTGGTTGTACTTCCAGGAAAGTTCTCTAAAGTGCTATGTTCTGTGCTTCATCCTTTTTGGAATGTGAACCTGATGGCTAGGCTCCTGCAGCCACCTTGGACTGTGAGATAATAGGCAAAGGGTTGTGGACCAGAAGGACAGAATAGAAGGGTTCCTAGTAATTGTACAGAGATCATGCCAGAGATCTCTGGACTTTATGACAGAGAAAAATAACTGCTAATGTGCACTGTGATTTTTTAAAGGGGTAAAATCCTGAATATCTAACCTTACTCATACATTCTTATGTGAATTTGTAATTAAACATTTATTTGAGGGATGATTTGATGAATGTCTCCATTCTATGCTAGGTTATAATAGCCCGCAAGGCAGATGCCATGTGGATTTTTGCTTACTGCCTCATGACCTATGTGTAGCAGGTACTCGTTAAACACTGGAACAAATACATTCTCATTTGGTATCAGCTCTGGGAGCTTGCCACTAGATCCTTCTTTTCAGATCGCCAGGCTCAGCACCAGGCACTATGCATACAAATAATGACATTCAGACCCTTGAGCCAAAGCGGGGGGCGGGGAGAGGGGGAATCCCTACAACTATCAATTCTGATTCTTTGGTATGTCCCCATTTCCCCCAGTGTCTGCTCTGTTCAGGAAAAGTCTCAACTTGCATGGTCCCATTTCTCTGCCATCAGACTCCTCTCTTGACATTACTTTCTCATTCTTGATACTCCAGCCAGGCTGAACTACTTACCATTTCTATAAAGATACCATGTTCCTTCCTGTCTCTGGTCTGTTTATGTGCTGTTCCTCTGCTTGGAACTCATTTTACTTAGCTTAAAGCCTGTTTATCTGTGGGGTCTCCTCTTTGATGTCAGCTTCTCTAGGAAGCCTTGACAGTGCCTTTAGGCCTAGGTCAGCTGCTTCTCCATGGTGCTCCCAAGGTCTTCCCTAACATACCTATCACAGCCTCTAGAACCTTGTATTATTTCCTATACCCCCTTTGAGATGGGTTGAATGGTGTCGGCCCCCCACCCCCCACCCTGCCAACTCTCAAACTCTATGCTGAAATCCCAACCTCCTCTTCCTGTAAATGTAACCTGATTGGGAAATAAGATCTTTGTAGATGTAATCAACTTAAGAGGCGATCATGCTACATTACGGCGGGTCCCTTAATCCAGTATGACCGTGTCCCTATAAGAGGAGAAGACGCAGAGAGAGACAGACACACACAGAGAACAGAATGCCTTGTGGAGACACAGATGCGGTGGGAAGATAGCCATGTGACCACGGAGCCAGAGCCTAGAGTCAGCAGCTACAAACCGAGGAATGGCAAGATTCCTTAACAATGAGGTGCTAGTTCAGAGAGCCCGGCTTGCAGATACTGGGACTCTGGACCCCTTGTCCTCAGAGCTGTTAGAGAATATATTTCTGTTCAAGTGACCCAGTCCATGGAGTGCTGGTACGGCAGCTCTGTGAGGGCTGCATATACAAATGGTTGGTGGTCCAGGACTCTATATAAACGTGGAACTCTGACCCACAACCTGAAGCAAGCAGCCCAGAATGCCGAAGAGTAACCCCTGCGGTTGTCAGCCCCAAAAGCCTGGCACGTGATTACTCATACCTTCCCTCCATTTTGCTCCTGCTTCCCACTTGGCACCAACTGGAGAAAGCCAAACATGTGCCCCTAACCAATTCCATAGGATGCCCCACTTGCCATTAGCTTTCCAGAAGCCTAGAGCTTCTCTATACCATCAGCCTCCAATTGGGGAATACCAGAAAGCTTCCCTATTTTCCACCACAAAGCTTTCCTTCTGGTCTTTGAGTCTGTAAAATACAATCTACAGGGCCAGATTGTCTTGCTATATAGCAAGCTCTCACTTGAGCGGAAACAAATGCACCCAACATCTTTGAATAAAAGCTTCTGCTAACAGCACTCTGGTTCCCTGTCTTTTACATCCTTCTGTGACATCAGTTCAGGTAGTTTTAGAGAAGTGCACCTATTCTGACTAATTAGAATATCTCACTCACCGGAATATGCCAACACCTAGCTTAAAGCCTGGCATGTCGTAAGTGCTCAATTAGTAACATGCTTAATGGTAACGATGGTTCTCTTACCTGCCAGGTTATACGTCATCTGGCCAGCTTTTCACAGGGAAAACTGCCATAGGGACCAGGCACGGCTTCGAGGTTATTTAGTACCCTAATAAAGGAGCGTTCCCACTAGATAATGTGACGGGAGTGGACAGTTTAATCACAGCTGGTCAATAGTTACGAGGCCAGACACCCAGCTGTGCCGTATGACTTATTTACAAGCTGTTTCTGGAGCCCATAAGCCATCTTGTGAGGTCCACCTGTTTCTAGGTACCTGCGCGAGGAGGCCTCTGAGGCAAGCAGGAAAGAACCAGTCCTCAGCCCGGCAATTCAAAGGACTATTCAGAGGCCCTCTTGCTGTCTCTCTGGAGCAGGACGAATTTCCTCTTCAACAAAAAGTTGGTGTAGCTTTTCTTCACTGCAAACTTGAGCACTCCCTCCACCATTCCCCTCCAGGTAATCACAGTCAAAACAGAAAAACACAGACGGGCACTAGGTAACCTAAGGCATTCCGATTTCGTATCCTGGCCGTGCATCTGAATCAGCTGTGGGTGCTTGTTAAAATTACAGGGAGCAGAGTCTGACCTGGTCCTTCTGAGACAGAGCCTTGCAAGTGGGACTGGGCCCTGGGGCTTTTACCATGCTCCTGGTACCTGAAACCAATCTGCAGACTAGCTGTGAGAACCACCCTTTGTAAAGGCAGTGGAATCCAAAGCAAAACAGTGTATATGTGTAGGGTGGGGATTTGGATCCAGGAGGCAGCATTGGGGGTGCTGGATGGCTCAGTTGGTGAAGTGTCTGCCTTCGGCTACGAGCAGGATCCCAGAGTCCTGGGATCCAGGTCCGCGATCTGGCTACTTGCTCTGCTTTTCTCCCTTTGCCCCTCCCCGCTGCTCATTCTCTCTGTCAAATAAGTAAAATCTTAAAGAGAGACTGCCCAGAATGGTCAAAGAACAAAGCGCACAGGCTTCTGGGTCTGACATTCCCATCTGTGTGACTTGAGGGAAGTCACACGCGGTTGGAGCGGGTGCTTTTGTCAGATGAAGATAACAAAGATAAAGGTTATTTGGAGGATTTACGAGTTCAATCAGATAACAATAGCAGAACCCACAGCAAGCACCTACCTGTTCTGGGCAATCTGACAGAAAATGGGGAGGAAGTGTGGAATAAGGTTCAATCCTTACCCACTCAGAGCTTCTGGTTTAGTCAAAGGGGCAGGCCTGAAATAATAATGAAAATGAACAGCCCATTCTATTTGCAATAATCTCAGCAATGGGAAAAAAGCATAGAATACAATGGGAGGGTGACAGAGAGTGTGAGGACTTCACTGATTATATGACACGTGAGGTCCGAAGATGAAGGAAATCCATCAGACAAAAAGGTCAAAGGTGAGACATGACTTTCCACACAGTGTCCAAAAACCCTAAGGCAGAACTGAGCTGGGCACTGTCAGGAAATGAAAAGATGTTCTAGAAAACTCTTAGCAAATGGTTAAGTACTTCACGCACTTTAAACAGAAAAGAAGCCCGGTGTAAATGGGAAAGCCCACAAATTTGCTTATTGTTGCAGACAAGTCTTGGGATTCTGGCCAATCTGTCCACATTTGTCTCTGAGAACTGGTTTCCTTCAGCCTGGGGAAGGCCCCCCTCAGCTCTCCTGAGCCTCCACAAACCCACCCCCTTCGAAAGAGCTAACTGGCCGGGAGCAGGGAAGGGAGACACTGGCTGGTTTCTTGCCATTCAAATATTTCTCTTGCTTAGAAACAAGAAATGGAGGTGAGAGAGTTGGAAGTTTACTTTAATGGCAGGACTCGAGCCTCTCCAGGCTTTTGTTCCTGAGAGGCACATGGTCCCTACCTCATGGTAAGTCCTGTGGTTTAGCATTTCCTTAAATTGCACCAAGGAGCCAATGTGAGCAGGTCATTTACAACCAAACAATTTCAAGATCCCTCTGCCTCCACCCCTGGAGCCCGAAGGGCCTGTGGACTAGGAAATGCTTGGCATTCGTCCTATAAAATCCCCCCAAACGCTCCACTTTTCTCCTGATCATTTCCATTTCTGGCTCCGTCGCAGAATGAGTTCCTGAGCGTGGTTTCACTCTCAGTGGCTCGAGGAAATTCACATCAGATGGTGGCTGTCAGGTTTGACAAGGCGCCCGTGAGCTGCTCCCTGGGATTTCTGAAGCTCAGCTCGCAGAGTCCTGACCTAACAGAACATGCCCCAGCAGACAACAGGGCCTGACATAACTTCTTTCCACACCTTGGCTGATTTGTAATGCCACATCCACAGCCAGGCTGTAAATCAGCAGCTGGTCCTTGCTTCCCCTCCGGAACCCCACCCAACCCAGGGACACTCTGCGGACCCCGGGGAGCCGGCAGGATGGGACTTCAGACTCACTCAGCAATGACTCTGCACCAGGTGCTGTACTAAGTATTTGTGTTTCGTGACTCTTACCATCACCTCATGAAATAGATATTTTTACCCATTTTCCAGGGAAGAAACTGAAGCTCTGCGAGGTTTAAGAACATGTCCTTTTGCAAGTGGTGGAGCTCGAACCACAACCTACCGGTGTTCTGTCACTTCTCAATGGCCCAATGACTCACCTTTTTTAAATCACAGCTGCAGGGAGAGAAGGGAAGGTCTTGGCACATTTTGAAAACAGGCGCAGGGTCCACAAGGATAATGGACTTCTGGGGCCGTGACGGAAATGGGAAGAGGAATGTTTCCACAGATCCTTGGGGAGCTTCAGGGCAGACTTCTGCTGTGGTTTTTTGAAGGATACTTATAAGAGAAAAAGCTAGATACCTTTCCGATCTCAGAAATCTCAATTTCCTACTACTGTTCAAGAGTACCCTGGTTTATCTGCATTACTCTGGAAGGGTAGTGGGCTGGGGGGCAATATCAAGAGCCCCAGACTGTTCCAATCTTGTGCTTCCCTAGCTGTGTGACCCTGGGCAAGTTCTTCAACCTCTCTGATCCTTAACTTTTCACCTTGCAAAACTGTGGTCATAATGACACCTACTTTATAAGGTTTTGTATGAAGGTTATTACCTTCATTTTGCAAATGAGGACACTGAGACTCGAAGGCATTCATTCATTCTTCCCACAAACATTTATCAAGAATGACATGATGGGAAGACAAGGAAGTCCATACCAAAGCATACCTTGCAATGATTACTAATGGGGACCATGCCTTTTTAAAAGGGTTCAGAAACATTGAACTGACAAAGCAGAGAGAGAGAAAGAGAGAGGAGGAATGTAGATTACTGAGTTGCAGTGAACTCACTGAGGGGTTCCAAAACCCATTACATCCAGATCCTCTCTGGTTCCTAAACTTTTAGGAATCTTGCAAGAATCTGGGTGAAGCCACCTCATCTTTGGACAACAGGTTGGGATGTACAAGAAAAATGAATGGGATTATTTAGAGAGTCAGGGTGCTGGCAGGAAAAAACCCAAAAGTGATGGCTAGAGAGACTTTCTTTAAAGTTCAGTTAACAAATGGCAGTGTTAGGCAAGGCAGGAAGGAGCAAGGAAGCACACCTCAGCTAACAGTAGAGGGAAACTGCTTCTCTTCACCCCTACCCAGGCCTGTCAGGGGAAATAAAGGAAGGAATGGCTACAAATAACAGGAGAGAGAAGGCTGGTAGGAGCTGTGGCCTTAGAAGCAGGAATGCAGCCACTGCTCTTGGCTTTGATAGGGTGTTGGAAGGGGGAAGCATCCCCCTCTTCTACTCTCCTATTGGTGCTTCCCACTAGCTGAAGCTAGAAGGTACAGAACAGAGCCCACTGATGCACCCCACAGAGGTCAGCCCCTCCTGAGGCACAAAACAGAGTGGGAAAATTTGGAGACTACCCAGCACAACTACCTACAAAGAAGGAGGGGACAAAAACCCAGATAGAGGGAAGAAAGATACCAAGAGGCCCTTAACTAGTTGAGGGGGAAATGGCTCCACTGACAGGGGCAATCTGGCATTCCCGGATGACCATACATCAAGGGGAGGTTTTGATTTGGAGTATGTCTGCAAATTCGCCTGTTCAATATTGAAAGGTCAGCTCCCAAAGGCAAGACATTAATCAACTCCCCCAATCAATAAAGGGGCAGTGATGGGATTGCCAATTGGTATTCTAAAAGGGGTCAAGACGTAGAACACTAATCTCCTTGAATCTCCTGGAATGTTATTGAGTGGACATGATTATGTGCTCCCCCGTGTCCTCCCTCAGGAATGAAGAATTTATTCTACCAACTGCTGGCAGTCCAATGCAGAGATTGCCGCTGATGAATAGAGCCCCCTGACCCAAGGCCATGTTGCTTTCCAGAGGTGGCTGTATCCCGTGGCTGATCACTGTGCGGCTGTAAAGACCTGCCTCCCCAACCTCCTCAACCCCAACCAAGGTCAAGTCTGAAAGGCCAGCCCAGCTCCACTGTGCCCCTTGGGGTTGGCTTAAGTTAACCCTGGGATGCCTCATTGCCTGCCTTCTCCCTCTGCCCAATATCGCCGCCTTTTCTTTTCCTCAGGTGTTGGTACCAAGAACACTTCCTAGTATACACCTGGCCTGCCCTGCACCTCGGAGTCTACGTTTTGGTACTTAATTTGCCACAGTTGTTAGAAGTTCCCTTATTATCAATCCTTACAAACAAAACTACAATGGAGAGTTTATAAGCAGTAATAATAAGAGACATCTGTGATGCTTTATACTTTGCCCAACATGCAGAGGTTCACTTAATCTTCTCAGCAATCTGGAAAGGTTGGCAGGTACTCAAAGAACAATGGCCTTATCTGCTTTATTATCTTGCAAACATAAGATGCCCAGCATGAACAGGTATCAGAAACACCCTCTTGTAGGCAATAATTATAAGATTTAGGATAACGACTGCCAAGCTGTTTCACGGAACATGAGTGCTCCACCAGATGTTAATAGGTGTTCTGTTTTCAAAAGTGGGAGTGATGTGCAGTCATATATTTTTTAAAAATGCTAGGTTAAAACTCTTGACTGCAGGACATATCTGAGCCTTTAATGTGCCAATGTGCATTGTTAATCTTCAAGAAGAGGTTTTATGTGCAATATTTCCCAAAGAAACTTGACTATAAAACATCCATTAGCATCTCTACAGGCACTGGGGGCCCATGGAAATTCTAACTTAGAGGATGGGTCCACTAGATAGATAGCTTTTCCATTATAACTTTCTACTTACTTGTTCCCATTTGGGGGAGAAAGGGAATGGTGTTCCTGAGTAGGCTCTGGAAGTGGCATTAGGAGACAGGTGTTGGATGGAGAGGCTTTATGCCTTTGAGCCTCCCTGGCAGGGAGAAGCGCAAGCAGGCGGGGATGGTGTTTGCGGGGTGTGAGAATGGTCCTGAGTTACAGGAGTGAAGCCGGAGCTCAGTATGGAGGGAGCAGGTAGGCAGAAGGATGGGGGGCAGAGGGCTCTGGGGAGAGGAGGATGAAATGCTTGGGGCTTTCTCCAGAGCCAGGTGGATTTTTTTCAAAGCCTGTGCCTTCCTGGTCAACCCCCGTGAGGCTGCCAAAGGCACTGATGCTTTCAAAAGAGCAAATGAGAAGGAGAAAAATGAGCCTGGTTAGTTCTGTTCCAGCTGACTGATATGGCAACCGCTCATTGCTGCTCTCCAGGGCTTTGGGCTGCTCCAGCTCACAACCCTCTGAGACAGGAGGAGTCCCTGGCTGAAACGCAGAGGAACTGGCTCTGCTCTCTGAGTTAATTCATCCCTTTGGCCCTAAAAACATGAACCCAGAGTTCAAGTACAAGCCTGACTGATGCTGGGAGGAAAACACAAACATGCATTGAATTAAAATCTCCCCTGCTTCCTATTTACTTAGTGAATTCTCAATGATTTAAATGCATGGAGAAATTTTTTTTAAAAAATGTGGCTAAGCCCAAATGGCAGATATTTTCAAAGTCTTATTAGGTGTAGGGTCTATTTCCATTTGAAAATTGGAATCTCTGATGCTAACGAGCTAGACTTGTATGAGCTCAGTGCTGTGATGGTTCAGAGAGCTGGCTTGGAAGTCAGTACTGCCACTACCTAGCTGTCTTGGGTTGGGTTCCTCCAGAAGCTAACCCTGAGGTAAAGATTTGCTTGCAAGTAGTTCATTTGGGAGGTGACCTCAAGAGTACTGTTGGAGAGTGGGGAGTAAAACAGGGAAGAGAAGGTGGCTGATAAAGGGTGTGTTATTGATCAAATTCTCACTATGGGCAACTGGGGCTCCATCCCACTGGGGAATCTGGGAGACCATGTAAAACACAACTCAGAGTGATGCTGCCCAAGAAAGCAAGGAAGCTGGGGTGTTTAATCTTCTAAGTCATATCTTTCAACAGTTGAGGGCTGCTCCAAGGCGCATTAACTCCTGGCCATTCTAGCCTGCCCCGTGTAGGACAGAAGAGAAAACTTCCAGATGGAGAGTTGCAGATACTTGCAGGAGGACACGGCAAGGACTGCAAGGATGAGTACTAAGGGGACATGGATGGGCTGCCAACCCACCTGGTATTTAGCTGTGTGGACTCTCTCTGCCTCAAGTTCCCTCCCTGTGAAATGACTGACAATAGAATCTGTCTCTCATAGAATGCTGTGATGATTAAATGAAATCATGCTAGAGTGCACACACACAACCTGTTAGTGGCTTCTCTCCCCTCCATGATGTGTGGGGCCTCAGTCAGAAGACCTGAAGCCTAGGAGCTAGAATCTTTTGAAGGCTGGACCAAGGCTAGAGCATCCATTTCTAAGATGGCTTACACACAAGGCTTGTGAGTTGGCACTGGGGGTTGGTAGAAGACCTCGGTTTCTCTCCACATGGGCCCTTCCAGAGGACTGCTTGAGTGTCCTCACAACATGGCGACTTGCTTCCCTCCAGAGCAAGCTCTCCAAGAGGCCAAGGCAGAAGCTTCACTATCTTTTATTGCCTAACCTCACATATGGTCCCTTCTGTGCAATTCTCTTGGTCATGCAGAACAGCTCTGGGTCATTGTGTGAAGGGACTACCCCAGGGTGTGGGTATCTGGAAGCAAGGACCTTTGGGGGCCATCTTGGAGACCTGGCCACCTAACAAAGTGACAGGAACATAGTAAGAGCTAAGTGAGTAAGGGCTATGGGAGCTCTATTTGAGCCACTATTTATACTCTCAAAACAAAATAAAACAAAAAAACCTCAATAAAGACTTGACTCTGGAGAGACAGAGAACCAAGAGCCAATTTTCCCACCTGGCATTGGCCCTGCTCCCCCCAGCCACTTCTCCCTGGGGGTAGACAGTTTATTCTCCGCTTGATGAAAGGTCTCATCTCTAACCTTCCCTGGAGCCAGGCAGGTGGAACTTGGCTTTCAGCAAGGATCTCAGCAGGCAAAATAAACAGAGGGTGTAGAGATATCCGTAATGCTGTAATTAAGCAGAGAAAGGTGCTAACTGCAAATCCAGAGCCCCAAACGTCCTCCAAGGGGTAGTTAGGGCTGCGTGGAATCTGTTAACTGGCAATAACTTTGAAAGGAGGGTTTGCCAGAGAGAAGCCAGTGTCGGCATAGATCACCTGCAGATAACCATGGGCCGACTATACATCCAACCTCATTTGTTTTAAACTGAAAGTGCTGAGCCAAAGAGTCCAGCCTGAGTCTGAATTAATGATGAGCATGAATGAGGTTTGGCATCACCTCCCTCACAGAGAGGCAGGCATTTAATGAATTTTTCATGGCTTGCTCATGGTGCCATTTTCCATGCCAGATTCTGAGACCACAAGCCTTCAACAGCAAGGGTTCCTCACCTTTGTCATAAGTGCTATGACAGACGAGCTGGGGTGGTAGGTGGGATTGTGATGTAATTCTCCACTTGCTTAAGCAAGTGGAGACTGGTTTACAATGGGCTCTTGACTCACACTGGACTGAGTCCCATCGAAGTCCCTTCCCTGGCACTGCTGAAATGGAACCCTGAGAGAGAGAGTCCTTCCCTTGGGGTGCCTGATAGCTGTGAGTGAGGCATCTTTCGCTGACAAGTAGAAAAAAAAATCTTCTGGCGAGAGAAGGAAGGGATGTAGCAGAAATGTAGAAAGAGAGATGAGTAATAGGAACATAATCCAGATTCTCTAAAGGCCAGTTCCAGTCCATTCCTGGGGGACATATGTATATTTTCACCTCTGAGTTCTAGGAGACACCCGTTTATCCCTATAAATTTCCATTTTCTGCCAAATAGTATGAACTGGGTTTACTGTTCCTTCCATAATAAACTCACTGATGAATTATTATGTCTTGATTTTAAAAACTACTAAAATAATCACACAGACACATAGACAAAATGAGAAGGGCTTCTTCTCCCTCTCCCCAGGACCGTCCAAGCTCTTGGGTTCTGGAGCACTGTGTCAGGAAAGAATGAATAGGCCTTTGCTCTGAAGGGCTCAGTTGGAGCTGGTGTGCCTGGAGGCTGGAAGCAGGCAAATCACCTCCATGAGAATAGTGAGCCAGGAGCGAGGGCCATTTTGAAGGGACACAGTTACTCAGCTCTGCATGATTCTAGGCATCAGGGTGGGTCCCTGGGGCTGGATTTTTCTGGTTTTTCAAAAGTGGGAAGCCGGAACTTCTGTGTAAAATTTAATGATTTGAAAATGTTACAGATAAATTTTAACATGTTTAAACACCCTGAGCACCAAACAGAACATGTCTCTGGGCACTGACCTGCCTGCAGACCTCTGCTTTGAGGCCCGTGTTCCAGACCCCCAAATGATGGAGCTGGGACAGTGTGCAGTGTGTCAGGTGGAGGGACTCAGGCCAAGTGGGAGGCGTGGCCCAACCCAAGGAAGCTGATGGTGGCTTCCCTGAAAGCTGGGGTATTACCAACCTGAAGGAGGGTGCTACTGTGAAGGAGGTGCCAGGGAAGGGGGACCCTAAACATGATGGTCTTGAATGTTTTGTCATGGGTCCCCTGTAGCTGAGGCCGTTGTGGGCAAAGAAGACTACTGAGAAGGACATTTCTGTGACTGACCCAGGAAATGAGTCCAATAAGTGATGGAGACCCTGAACTTGACAGTGTGGTCATGAAGCAGAAGGAGCGATGGTAACAACAGGGGGCCTGGTGGATCAAGGACCGGATCCCCACCCCTTCCCTAAAGACAGAGTGAGACTGAGATTCTTACACAGAGAATGGAGATAAATCCCAGGGCTGTCTGATAAAGGACCTCCAGCCACACAGGTGGGACATTTAATCAGTTTAAAGCCAATTAAAGTGTAAAGAAACATGACACCCCAACCTTAGAATTGGGGTACAAAATCTTTTGGTTATGCTTGCAACCAAGGTCCTGATGAGGATGCTGCACCAAAGCCTCCACACTGGGGCTGGATCAGGTAGGGTTCCACTCTAGGTATTTTTTTTTAAAGATTTATTTATTTGAGAGAGAGAGAGAGAACATGAGTGGAGAGCTGGGTGGGGGGCAGAAAGAAAAACCCAAACAGACTCCTGCTGAGCGCAGAGCCCTACCTAGGGCTGGATCTCAGGACCCTGAGATCACCACCTGAGCTGAACCAAGAGTCAGATGCTTAACTGGCTGTGCAGGGCCCACTCCACTCCAGGTATTTTAAACAGAGGCAATTTAGTAGGAGGACTTGATTTACAGGACATGGAAGAGGATGAAGAGAAGACATTCAGGACTTAGTGAGGAAGCCCCAGAGATGAGCAGGTGTGGGAAGGCACCACCGATATTACACTAGAGGGACACACGAGCAGAAGTGCTAGTGGGGCCCAGGCTCTAGGATCCTTTAGCAGAAGCCAGGGTCATGGCATATGTGCTGGTGGGAGCTACAACCAGGGACAGAGTAGGAGAGAGAGAAGCTGCAGCCTGGGCAGGGAGCAGAGCACAAAGCACCTTGTCTTCTCCCTTCCTTCTGCTTCTGCACAATATCCCACTTTGCCTCTGTCTGACTTTTAGGTGAAATCAACTGTGCATCAGCCCCCCTGAGATACAGAACAGAGCCCAGGAAGGGCAAGGAGTGGACCTGAGGCAGATAGAGTAAAGATGGGCAGAAGTACCATAGAAGGTAGAGAATGCAGATGTTCCAAAAGCATGGGTGTGCAGTGCCAGGAGCTCCCTCCTCAGCCCGAGCTGCTCCTCGATCTCACTCATTTATAGATAGGTTCTTAGCTGGAAGATGGCCAGACTGCCATGCTAGTGAATGGAAAGGAAGAAAGAACAACGACAATGGTCACTCCAGAATTGTCACTTGTACGATAGGAGCCATTTTAAGAACCTTGCAATGTCTACCTCATTTAGAATAAGACTTCTCCCCTTTTCCACAGACAGGCAAAGTGAGGACAATAATGGTAACATTTAGCCATGCCCTTTTGGGTACCAAACCACAGAAGTTACACACTAGGAAGAGGAATTCCTTGGTTTTACTGGCAGTTTGTTTCCTTCAGGACCTAATTTGGTCTCCAAATGTATTTTATTTTGGCAGTTAGGATCCCAACCAATTTATCTGATCTTAGCCTGCATATTTATATTGTGACAAATATGCATGATAAAGAACAAGTCTGTTAGTGTCAGGGGTATAATGGATGGCCATGGGCTGGTTCGAATGTGTAAAACGAGTCATACAAACAAACACATGGCATACATCTCCCCTCAACATCGCCCGTGCTCTCCCACAGAGCCTGAAATATTAGATGGGTAGTGGTTGACAGTTTTAATTACAGGATGTCTTTTATGGATATTGGTCTCTCCAAGTTAGAGTTGAAGAACACTGATGGTTGTTCATGTCATCAGTTGTGGCTGGAGTCTCTGGGGAACTGTGATATATTGGTTTTGTGGCCTTTGCTTCAAATTCCTCTCTGTAAACAGAGGTCTGGGTTAATTGCATATGGTGGAGCTGGATGTGGGATTGGGATTAATTTCAGCCAATCTTCCTTCCAACCACTCCCTCGACACAGATCTTCTCTCCTACTTGGGCCGGTCTTACAATTACTTCTAAGCCCATCATGCCTGACTTTCTTTTTCACTTTTGTCTGGGCCATTCCTCCAGCTTGGGATAGGCATCCCATTTTTCTCTGGAAACCTTCTTCTGCAAGCCTCCATCAGGATCCATATCCTCCATGGAACTTTCTCAAGTTAATTCTATGATACAATAGCACAAATTCTGCTGGCACTTACAGTGTACAATCGCCCTCGTCATTAACAAAAAATCTCTATTGAATGACTAATACATAAAATGCACAGGGGCACCTGGGTAGCTTAGTCTGTTGAGAATCTGACCCTTGCTTTTGGCTTGGGTCCTGATCTCATGGTTGTGGTACTGAGCCCCAGGTCAGGCTACACGCTCAGTATGGAGTCTACTTCAGATTCTCTCTCCCTCTCACTCACACACACACACTCTCTCTCTCTCCTTCAAATAAACAAATAAAATCTTTTTTAAAAAAATGCACAGTGCTAAGCATGGAGGTGTCACAGTGACATAAGCTATAGCTTCTACCTGTCATGTGTTTACAATCTATTTGAAGCAACAGAACGTTCATTCTTTCATTCATTCCATAAGCACTGAGTATCTACTAAAAGTAAACACAGCATTAGGCAGGCACTGAGAAGAGATATCCATCACTATACACATATAAGCATGAAACATTCATTAAGCAACAACAGAAAAACATGCAAATGCCAAGCGACAAGTTGGTCATCATCCAGCAACACAGCAGAGTAATTAAGAGAAGGAGAGCTGGGTCTGGAGTCCTACGGTTCAGAGCCATGTGACCTTGGGTGGCACACTTCATGAGGACTCCCAAGGACATTTGGATCAGTTTTGTCCTGTCATTTGTGCCTGGCCTAGTAGGTGTGTAGGGCTGAAATTAACCCATCGGCTGCTCACCAAGCTGAGCTGTTTGGCTCTCAGTCTCCATCTTCCTGGAAGAAGGAGTGCCCTCTTGTAAGTCATTTGCTGAGTGGGTGCCATTTTGAAATTGATTATCTGTGAGGAGGCTCCCTTTCCTGATCCACACAAGGTACCAAAAGAGCTAACAGAGCCCTGAGCTTCAGTTTCCTTATTTACAAAATGGGGCAAATAATGCCTACTTCAAGAGGATTAAATGAGATAATATAAGTGATTTATCCTGATTCTTTAGTTGCAAGGCAAAGAAATGAGAGAGTCAAAGAGAAACTTCTGGCGTATGTTGTGGAGGAATGGCACGGAAGTCTCAAAAAGGAAGGAACTGCTATAGGAACAAGGTCTTGCACTAGAAATGGAGTCTCTATGTCAGGGTTCGGGAAACCAGAACCACTCCAGGTATCTGGAGCAGCAAAGAATGGAATGCAGGCAGTGGGAGTTTGCACTGGGAGTGAGAGGGCTGGAGGAGCGAGGTCAGGGGCACAGCTGGATAGCAGAGGTCAAGGGCTTTACCAAGGGTGTGGCCCAGGGTTCAGGGATCCTCTGTAAGTGCCACCTCTGCTGCCACCACAGCTGCCACTCATGTCCCAGGAAGCAGGAGACTAGACTCAGAACATTTGATCCATAAGTAAATAAGACCCACGGAAGCACTATGGGAGGGCTCTAACGAGGAAACAGACTTGTTGCCAATAGCGTCATTTCCTGGGCAGATCCATATGAAAGTTCTCTACTCTACTGGAGGGGAGGGGGGTCTCTCCTCCTAGGGCAGGATGCCAGAGCAGCCTTCTACAGGAGTCTCAGAGGGAAGACATTGAAATGGAGAGTGCACCTGCATTCTTACCTGAAGGCCTCTCCAGGGAGTGGAAGAGTGTCATCTTACCTCCACTTAGTGGGGCTAATGCCCTCCCTACCCCACACCATAGAAGTTACCTGAAGCCTACAGCCACTGGGGCTGCTTTGTGGCTAGAAGGAGCCCACATACCAAGCAAGCAGCAGGAAGCACACCATGTACCAGGGTACCCACTGCACAACACAATCTGTGTTGGCACTCTTTGGAGGTCTCCATAGACCAACCAGCGCTGCTCTAGGGTAGTGGTGAATGCCAGTATGACTAGACCATGACATGCCCCTCCAATAAACCCCAGCTCACCCACAGTGATGGTCTGGCCAGGCCTAAACGGGAAGGTCTATCTGGGGGGACAGCAAAGGCTAATGCTCCTGTTATACCGTGAGAGGCAGAGAAAAAGACACACAGGTGGAGAAAGAGAGAGACAGGGAGAGACAGGGAAATAGACAGAGTGCAAAAGAAAGAGAGACAGAGACAGATAGAAAGGGTGTGAAACCCGGGCCATCTCTTTCCTCCTGGCAGTCACTAGCTAACCTCCCAGGAGCACCTCTCCGATGGCCTGGCCGCTGAATCACCACCACCACAGTAACTGAAACAGAAAATCATGCTTGACAGAACAACCTAGCAACACCACCATTAGCAGCTATGTTTTTTCATTGCGAACTGGGGAGATAATATGCCTCTTTATGTGTGCACAGGCACAGTCAGATTTATATCTTCACCAGTATTTCAATTGGGACTGGGCCCTCCCCACTCTTTCCTTTTACTTGGTGATATGTGGGGCTGCTCATTCAGGTAACCCAAAAGGAACAGTCAACTTTTCTCTGTTACCTGAGGCTGCCCAGCTCCACGGCTAATGCAAATGTTTCTTTCACCTCCCTCCCTCCCCCCTCCCCGCCTGCCACTGCTGTCGTTGAGCTGGCACGTGTGCATGGGAGACAGAAACGGAACAAATAAGCACACAAATCCGGAACGAAAAGCGGCAAGGAGTGCTCAAATCGAGCAAGCTGTGCCTGCAGGGGAGTCTGATGTCTCCGGAGAGAAAAAGGAAGGTAGATTTCGAAGCAATGCTGAGAATGAGGTGAAGATGGGCGAAGGCAAGAAAGGAAAAGAATGATGTTCTAGAGAAGACAGCAGTAGGTGCAAAGGCCCTGAGCTGCAAGGGAGCTTAGTGGGCAGGGGCGGCCCTGGAGGAGGCTGGTGGGAGGGGAGGGCAGACCACCAGAGGAAGGGCAGGTCAGAGGAGCGAGGCTGCAGCAATGGCCCAGGGTGATTCCTACGTCTGAGAAGCAGTTAGGAGATTTTCCTGTGCATTTTTATTAGAAGCATCATCATAATGCCTGGGTCTGATTTTGTTGCCTCCTTGCCCCCAGTTGTCTGTCGCTCTCAGTGATGCCATCAGGCTCTCAAGGTGAGGAGATAAGGAGATGCCGGGGATGTGTTGGATTTTCCCAACAACAGAGAAGTGCCACTGGCCTTTGGTGGAGTAGGGAGTGGGTGACAGAGTATCAGGCATCCTGTAATATGTGGGATTGTCCCAACTAATGGATTCTGTGCCCCATCCCACACTATTTCTGAGGGGGGAGCTCATGGAGGTGAAAACCAATGTTATCGGAGCCGCAGTGTTTGTTCTAGATGTCTGAATATCGGTCTCCACATCTCCCTTCAAAGCATGGAGCCTAATGCCCCTCCCCTTGAATGGGGATCAGCCTGGGTGACTCTGCGTTGTGGAGATGAATACAGCAGGAGTGATGCTTTGTGAATTTTGAGGCTGGGTTATCAAAATGATGTCTTCTGTCTGCCCCTAAGACTCTTGGATCACTCACTCCGGGTAAGCTGGCTGCCAGGTTGTGAGGACACTCAGACAACCCTGTAGGGAAACATGCCCAGAGAGGAACAGAGACCTCCCGCCAATACCCACCACCAAACCCCCAGTCGTGGGAGTGTACCACCGAGGAAGTGTATGCCCCAGCCCCAGATGATTTTAGCCCTCACCCTTCAGAGTTGCAGCTGAGGCCCCAGATAACACAGAATCAAGACAAGCTGTCTCTTCCGGGCCTTGTCTGAATTCCTGGCCCTCGGAAACACTGAAAGATGATCCGTGATTATTTGTGTTATCAGCCACTAAGTTTGGGCGTTAATGTCATGTAGCAGGAGATAACAGGTTACATGAGCAAATAATTTAATTCCACATACACAACAGCACAGTTTTTTTTGTTTTTGTTTTTTTTTTTGGATGGTTTCAATATGTATGGATGTTTCTGGATGGATTGTTTATAGTTGTATTTCTAGAAATCCAACTACTGTGTAAATGAAGGGGTAGTTGCACTTTGTTCTGTTTGAGACTTTATCAAAATTTGTTTTCTGATGGGGCGCCTGGGTGGCTCAGTGGGTTAAAGCCTCTGCCTTTGGCTCCGGTCATGATCCCAGGGTCCTGGGATCAAGCCCCGCATTTGGGCTCTCTGCTTAGCGGGGAGCCTGCTTCCTCCTCTCTCTCCCTGCCTGCCTCTCTGCCTACTTGTGATCTCTATCAAATAAATAAATAAAATATTTAAGAAAAAATTGTTTTCTGCTGAAAAATAATCACCCATAGAAGACTTATCAAGGTATATGAGTCAGCAAAGCAAATATTCCTAACAGTCTACATTTGCAGATGCTGCGTCCCCCATGATTCCCCATGAATTTGAATATTCGGCTGACTATTGTCCTACATTTCTTAAATCACAACTTTTCTATAAGCTGCAAGCTTCTGACTACTTCCTTATGTCTTAGAAATCCATGTCTGAGGTTTACATATTGAAATGCATATGATATTATAAATAGCACTTTTTTTATTCCTTTGTGCTAACACGAGCTGGGCCGTCATTCTTTTTTCAATGATGTAAGTAGATTATACGTATATACATTTACATGTGCTGCTTACAAAATATATATACATATATATTGCAAGCAGGTTATATTTTTTAAAAGAATTTCATTTCAGGGTGATGAAGGGGCATTACGAACTATTTTTTAAGAAAAAGCTAAAACTTTTGGCCAACAAATAGAGAACATTTCACTGACTCAGGAAATGCAAATCAGCTGTTCTGACCCTAGCTACCTGGGCAAGCTTCTAGCACTATTTCCTGCTGCCTCATGTCATGAGGGCTCTCCTGCAGTTAAAATGAGTCTTCTTACTGTTCTCCACACGCACTGCCTTATGCTACATCCTTACCCTGAATTCCCTCTCCTTTCCCCTCTGCATTTCAAAATGCTGCTCATGCCTGACTTACATATTCATTCAACACGCAGGGATGGAGTGCCTCTGTGGGCCGCTGCATGTGTGCACTGGGGCTCTGGGGACGGTGACGCATGACACCCGTGTTGTGAGGCTTCCCCCGAGTCTCCAGGTAACTGACTGTGGGCACCCACAGGAAAGGGATGGTAGGTGAGGCTGACCACCTCCATGCACTGACATCATGGGGACATCAGGCAGGTGAAAAGCTTATCTTGAATTCTCCAAGCTGTAGCAGTTTTAAAATATGTTCTGTGGAGCAGAGCAAGCCTCACCTAGTCCTGGAAGGAGTGACTGGCAGGTGGGGAGGCCACGCTGTGCAAAAGCCTTCCCACCTCCCAGCCTGACGCGCTCCTCAGCTCTGAGTGTTCGTTCAGTTTGCACAGGCCTGCTCCTTACAAACTAGATGGTGGGCGCTTCACAACTAGGCAAGCCCACCCCCCTTGTCCCCCATCCTCCAAAGCTTCTGTCCTGGAGGGGCATTCTGGTGAACTGAGGCAGGCCTGGAAAATTCTAGAACTGACATGCCTTTCTCACAGCTGCTGCGTGCTAAAACTGGCGAATTGAGAGCGAACACGGGGTCTGTGGGATCTGGCAGCACCTAACTGCGGGCATTTGAAGAAGGGCTGCTGGCCAGCCCTCTCTGGCAGCCCACCTGGTCCTGACAGCTTGACAGGGGCCTGGCCGCCCTCTGCCTGCACCCCGGGCTGACTCACACACGCCCAGGTCAATCCAGCGTGGCCTGCAGGCGCTTCTCTCCCGACTTAACCTCATTTGCCCTCCTGCCTTACTTGACCAGACTTTCAGAATGCCCACGCCCATGAACACACACGTCCCACAGGGTAAACCTTCCACGGAGACTCTAAAAATTCAAGCTCCAGGTCAAAGCAGCCTGGAGAAGACGCTGCTAAATTTTCAAAGCAAAACTGTGAGGAAATAGATTTTCCAGAAGACATAGCAAAGAGAAGGTCTCTGTCCACCCCCCCACCCACCCCACCCACCCCCCCCACCACCACCCCCCCCCCCCCCCCCCCCCCGCCGCCCCACGTTCTTTCCAGAGTGGCCTGGAATTTGGAGGGGAGCCAAAGGTAATGGCGGTTTCTTGCCACTTGAGGGCACTCTGGAATCCTGAGACAAGGAGGGAGCTGATTTGTTAGTCCTTTTTACCGGAAACGCAAGCCGGTTAACCATCAGCAGACAGTCTGGAAATCCATCCTCAGAAAGGAGCAGTGACAAATGGGTTTTATAATGAGGGCTTGGGGCAAGGCGGGGCAGAGGGCAGAAGCGGCAGAGGTGAACCAAAGGGCTTTAAGTTTTACTGCAGGTGGAAAATGGTGAGCCTGACTTTTGCTTGCCACTGCTCAGAAGAAAAAGTGTTCAGTTAAGGCAGTGGTTCTCAGTGGGGGGTGATTTTTGTTTCCCCTCCCAGCAGTGAGGGATGTGGGGGCATTCGGCAATGTCTAGAGACATACTGGATTGTCGAATGGTGGGGAGAGGGTGGTATTACTTGCTGCTAAACCTCCTTCAAGGCCCAGAATGCCCCCTGCCCCTAGCAAAGAATTATCTAGTCTGAAATGCCCAGGTTGGGAAGCTCTGGGTTGACCCAAGAGGGATTTTAAGGCCTGCCTGTTCAGTGTGCAGGAGCGCCCTTTTCTACTTTTTTCCAGAGCTTCTATTCCATGCAGAATTGAATTGTGCCCTAGGAAGTGGTTTGGTTTTCCAGATGCTGTCAGTCACCAGAGGAAGAAAAACCAACCCAGGATCTTCACTGCAACCCCTTTCTTCCCTGTCCTAGGTTGGGTTTCCCCAGGAGTAGATCCCAAGACAAGGTTGGAAGCATAAGTAGTTGATTTAGAAAGAAGCCCCAGGACGTACTTTAGGGGAACAGGAGAAGGGAAGGGAAGGGTGCCAAGGGTGAGGTGGAATCTCAGGTAAGTTACCACTGTGAGCAGTGCGAGGACGATCCTGCTGAGGGGTCCAGGAGCCCGCACACATCATGCACTCCAGGGTCACCCCGTGGAAGTGAGGGCGTGGGGTCCCTATGCTCTGTCTCATCAGCCACTGGCTGAAAGCTGCTGAGGGGTGGGGGTGGGGGGATGCTGGGGCATTCATTCGCTGGGACTGCAGCCTGCCTTGTAGGCAGAGGGGCTCCAGCTGCTCCAAAGGTCTTCAGGGACAGACGTTATGGTGATGGCCAGTGTGCTACACAGACGGTCAGCATCTGCTTCTTTCTACCCCCCTCCCCGTGACCCCAACAAGTGTCAGAAATCCTGTGCAGGGCTGCTTATCATCTATTTGAGGATCCTGACTCCAATGGCATGCACCACGGTGCCTTAATGAAGGACAAGTGGATACTGGCAGTGTCTCCTTCAGAACATCAGTGTCTTCGTTCCTCAGACTAAGCAGGCAGCTTTAGCCAGCAGCAAGCTTGACCACAGAGCCCGGGGGGCAGAGGAGGATTTACCCAGAAGCTGATGGAATGTTCCAAGGCTCCCATGATGCATGGGCCCTGTGAGGTACTGTGAGTTAGTTGATGGGGTATGATAGAGTTCTAAGTCAGGGTCAACCCATATGAACCAACCCCCGAAGGCCTTGTGACAAAGCAGCTTCCGATCGAGTAGGTCTAAGGTGACACTTGATGTTCCATGTTTCTTTCCTTTTTTCTTCTTCTTTTCCCTTCTTGGTTCTGTGTTGTTGTTGTTGTTGTTGTTGTTTTTCCAATATAATTTTAAAGTCATCTCTACACCCAACATGGAGCTCAAACTCAAAACCCCAAGATCAAGAGTCATATGCTCTACCGACTAAGCCGGCCTGGCGCCCCTGATTCTGCGTTTCTGATAGGCTCCCAGGTGATGACCCTGCTGCTGGGCCACTGAACCCAGAGCAGAACAGTGGCCAAATTGCCACCAGGAAGCGTTTCTGGATAAGTATTTCTGTGTAAGCATTCCCAGGAAATCACCCAATGAGATCTCAGAAGGACATCTGCCTGTACAAGGTGCAAGTAATGCCCCATGATGCTTTTGCATTGATAGAAACTTTCATATCTAGTTTTTTATTTTTCTTCAGGGGCCCTCCCCAACAGCCTCCCCTACCAACATATAAGCCTCAGGTCTGACAAAACTGGGATCTTCCCCAAGTGTGTTTGGGAGGGCTAGCATCTCGCTCTGAGAATCTGGGACCCATGCAGCTTGATTTGTGTAACGGGAGTTGTGGAACTTGTAGTTTCTAGGTCCTGCTCCACAATCTCAAGCAGCTTTCAAAGTCAGAGGCCAAGTGAAACAGAGGACAAAGGGAGAAATTGAGGAAGGGGACTACAGCGGTTACATAAGAGGCAGTGTGAACCTGGGTACTCAAGCAGTTGGAACAGGTATGAAAGATCTAAATGTTCAGACTATTTTCATTAAGTCATTCATTCAGCAAATCTTCGCTGAGCATCTATTATGTGGCAGGCATTGTTCTAGGTGCTGGGGGGTAAGGTACTGCACAAAAGAGACAAAAACCACTACCTTCAAGGAAATGATGTGTTCTTCAGAAGGGAGATAGACAATGTGGGGGCAGGAGACGCTTTTACTCTATCCTCTTAGGTGATTTCACTGGCCCTTACAAATTTAGGTGATAAAAGGCATACAGATGTTAATATTATTACAGGCATGGAGGCTTCACAAAAAGAAATGAAAAAAACCCAAGAGGCAGTTAGACCTAAGGGCTTCTACATCATTTTAACAAAAGGCAGAATTGTGAAGAAGTGACTAGACAAAAGAAAAGGGAGGTTGGGCTTGGTGGGGATTGTAAATGTAGGCAGGTGACTAGGAAATGCTTGGGGGAGACTATGATAGATAAGAGCTCTTTATGCATACTCACCTAGGTCCCTTCTCCAGTGATAAGAGTTATCTGCCTCTTCTTGGTACTGGAGAGGGGGGTACCTTTGCAAATGGAAATTTCCTTTACAAAAGGGAAATCACTGCCCTACTTTTAGGCAGATGGCAGGAGCACTGAGAACTCTTCCTGTATCTTGTTTCTTAATTGCCTTTGGCTCAAAATAATCCTTAAGCCAAAGTGGTAGATCTTGAGGTACATTATTCTGAGTCTGCTCCAAAATAAGTAAGAACTGAGTTAGTAGATGACAAAAACTAGAGCTGAGGAGGGGGTGCAAGATGGGTGGGCATAGTAGGGTCACAACAGAAAGAGGAATCAGGGAAGATCACCTTGACATTGATTTAAGACTTGAACAGGAGGAGCACTTTAGTGTAGAATTTCAATTTCAATTTTATCCATTAGTCTACTTTTAAATTTCATATGAAATTTAAATTTTTTATTAATTATTTTTATTAATACTTTTATTAATATATAACGTATTATTTGCCCCAGGGGCACAGGTCTGTGAATCATCAGGCTTACACATTTCACAGCACTCACCATAGCACATACCCTCCCCTTGGGTTATGGACATTGAGGAGGAAATTTAAACTTTTTGTTCTAGTTTCTTTTCTTTTTCTTTGTAGCTCTGAAGGATGGAATGCAAAGAATCCCCCCCCCCCCCCCCCGCCCCCGGAAAGTTTGAAGATTAAGCTGCCCTGGAGAAAAGAAGTTTCTGGGTTACAAATGAATTAGACATCATGGTGTATTGTTACAAGAATGGAGCTGAGAAGAAGCCAGAGAAAGGAAAGAGAGGGTGGGATTTTCCCTAGCAATGAAGGAGAAGGAAAGTCTGGGAGCCATGGGAGGGGCAGTGAAGTTCCCCTCTGCTGGCTTCTTGCTTGCCCTTGAAGAACTCGTGCTCAAATCTGGGTAAGCACAAAGAGCACTGGCTCGCAGAAGACCACCATCATAATTGTCAAGAATGGCTGGCAAATCTTTGATAACAGGTTAAAAAGGGGGGGAAAAAAAGATCATTTGGTGTTTCTTCAGTGGAATATAAGATGCACTTTTCTGGGCGGGTTATCAGATTCTATTGGGGTCTGTCCCTTCTGATGTCTTTAATGAGCTATTTCAAAATCTGTACATTGTACGAAATCAATTATACGGCGATAATGCAAGTAAGTTTTGTCCAGTGGAGAGGCAATTCATCCCTCACTCTCAGCACCCCTCACCACTTGGAAGAGGATGGTATTACATCTCTCTTTTTAAAAAAATTTTTTTAAAGATTTTTATTTATTTGACAGAGGGAGAGAGAGAAATCACCAGTAGGCAGAGAGGCAGGCAGCGGGGAAGGGGGGGAAGTAGGCTCCTTTTCTGGATCCCATAACCCTGAGACTATGACCTGAGGTGAAAGCAGAGGCCTAACCCACTGAACCACCCAGGCACCCCTGGTGTTGCGTCTCTTAACAAAAACCCACGTCAGCATTTCTACCTATATATTTGTCTGCTTTTTTTTTCATTCTTCTTTGAAATGGTTGAAATACTTATTTTTTTCAGTAATTAATGAGTTAAATAAAATCTTGGACCTGTGCTCATTATTTATGTGCATAAGAATCATGCTTTTGACTTTTAAAACATATTTCTCTTTCCCATGGATCACTTGTACATACTCCCACCCCACATGTCCTGTCCTTTTCATTGACTGGCCAGTCTCTGCCTTTGGGAGCCCAGAGAATTCAAGGAGAGGCAAAGGCTTTCCACTTCCTCTCCTCTTAGGAGCTGGTGTTAGATCTCAGGAGTACTGGGGCTTATGCCAAGTCCTGAGGCCGAGGACTCCCTGCTTCCCTGTATAGAAGAGGCAGGATAGCTCAGGGTCAGGGGCACAGGCTTTGGTTTGGGTCCAATTCTACCCTCTTCTAGCTGTGTGAATCTGCGGAGCTTACACAATCTCTCTGAGACCTGTTTTCATCATCTGTGGTCTGGGCCATATTCATAGAAACTGTCCTGATAACATCATGATGATTACATCAGCCCTAGAGTTGGAATTTAATGAGTATCTGGCCCACTATCACTGATATTATGTTATTGTCACTGTGCTAGATGTTTTCCACTTTCTGCCTTCTATCCATTGTCCACCAAGTACCCTTGCCTGCTCTGTGCCCCAGGAGGCTGACTTCCTCATCCTCCAGTTTCTGGGTGGGTGTCACTAATTCTTCTCCCTTCCCCTCTTTGGAGTTGTCTTGGGTTCAGTAGCATCCCTTAAAGATCCCCACTCATGCCAGGAAGCCCTGGCCACCTGCAGGGCCGTGGGACCACACCTGCTCTGATTGTTCTGCGAGGGTCATGGCTCCCTATCACTGCCCTGGAGGGCGCGTTATCCACTGCGGAGTCCCTACGCTGCCCACTGCTTTATAAATAGTCCCTTGACTAAACACTCCGCAAATGATCCACACAGAGCACACCACCTGTGTGCTGTCACAACCCTGACCGACAGAGTTATTAGCACCCTTAGTATTCACTTCTCTGTGTTCATCTCTTTTCCTAAGTGAGCACTGCGCCTCTGTGCCTCCTGGAAACCCAGAGCCTGTATCTGTGCTCCTGTTTTATGCATTGCCAGCAGCACAGAAAGGGTCCGCCACCCATGTCCCTCCCCAGAAGGCCACATTCCTGCTCACAGCTCCTCTGAAGCATACACAAAGTCCAGGAGAAGATGCGCAATATGATGCCCTTTCCTTCTCCCTGCCAAGCAGCCAGCCTCTGGGTGTCCTTTCTCTGTCTCTGCTGTCCTCTGCCCTTGGCACCTCTCCCTCTGCAGCCCCCCTGGCCCTGCTTTGGGTCTAAGCTCTCCTTCCCTGTGTCCCTACTCCATCTCAGCAGAGGCGGTGGACCTCCACTGGGGCTCCTGTGGGAGAGCTGTAAGTCCCACACTTTCTTCAGATAGGAGCACGGTGCATCTCTGGCTAGCTGCCTAACGCCCATGTGTTCATAAGCAAATGTTATCAGTTCACTGAACAGTCTGGATTCCAGAAGGGGACAAACAACTGTGTTCTTTTCACCAGTTGGACCTTCAGTTGTGTGATGTCTAATAATCTCGCTTAATTAAGGTTCAACACATCCCTTCCATGTCTAGGCATTCAGGTTTTAAAAGCCCAGTTCAGGCTAGCTTCAAGTTCCCATCTCATCTCCAAGCTAATTCTCACTTCCCAGCCCCAGGCATCCATGGCTTTGACCCAGGGGGTCCTGTGAGGACCGGGGGCATAGTCTCTCCTTTGGCTCCTTCCCTGCATCGCTTAGCCTCCCTCTTCTGGTATGACAAGGAGTGAGAGGCAGACGAGAGAAGAAGGGACAAGCATCTCCAAACTGATACTCTCGTTTCTCTTTAAGGCTCTCCCGGCTCCTCTGGCAGTGCCTTCTGCTGGGCTGGTAGCCAATACAGGATTTCTCCTGGGGCAGATAACTAAGTTATACAGGAAGCCCTGGGAGAACAGTCTCCCCAACCGCATTTCCCTGACCTGAGACATACCTTCTGGCTAGACATCTGCCAAACGCCTCCAGGGTACATAAAGATGGCTGCAGAGTCTTTGCTACAACTTCCTTGGAGAAGAGGGATCTCTTTCCTCTCCCTTTCAACCTGGGAAGAGAGAACACAATAAAAGGGACATGCGGGACTTCTCAGGCTCAGTCATAAGAAACCTTGCCGCTGCTGCCAGGGTCTCTTGGAACATTCTCTGGGAGCCCAGAGTCGCCACACAAGAAGTCCTTGCTGGCCAGGCAACACAGAGATCCTCAGAGCAATAGTCTGAGTCCAGTCATCCAGCTGTCCCACCCAGTCAGTGGACCAGCCTGTCACCTACTGCATACCACCAAGGGACCACAGCCAGCACCACGTGGAGCAGGCGAAGTCTTAGCAGAGTTCTGCCTGAATGACCCACAAAATCAAGCAGAAAATAAGACGGTTATTGTGTGAAGCCCTAAGTTTTGGTATGGTCTGTTACAGAACAATAGGTAATTATCAGAACACCACCAGCCCCTCCCCCTCTGACTCCTGTCCGTGGTGCTGGAATCATTCCTTGCGTGGGTTAATGGCAAAATGGCCCAGATAGAGACACAATTTTTGGAATCTATATGACCCACTGCTGCACTGTGGACTTTCCTCTTTTCACATCGCTCTCCGAGACTTCACCACCTGCCCAATTCTGTGGTGAGTCTCTTGTGACTCCCCTCACTTGGCTTTAGGGATGAAGCACACCATTCCATCGTCCATGAGGAGGGATGGGAGATGCAGCAATGCTGCCTTCCAGGTAGCCATCATGAAGGAACACCTCCAAAGACCCCAGGCTGATGCAGGGGAGGAGGGCCAGGAAGGGCACTGCTGCATGGTGGCAGACCGTCATCTGCTTCTTAGTAAGGCCCAGAGATGTGTCTATTTGGTACCTCTTTGACATTTCTTTGTCTTCGACTTTGAGCCCCAGTGGCTCATTTTCTATCTTTAATTTATGTATTTATTTGAGAGAGAGAAGCACACTCTCTGCTGAGCAAGGAGCCTGAACCTATGCCCTGTCCCAGGACCTTGGGATCCGGCCCCAAGCCAAAGGCAGGGGCTCAACCAGCTGAGCCACCAAGGTGCCCCTCCAGTTGCTAATTTTAAAGTTAAATAAATACAGCTTTTTCTTTTCCACTTTAGGTTGGAAACTGAGTCATGACAAACACGTAAGGCAAGAAAAGATTAAAATACAAGGTTCATTTCTGATAAAGCCAAATCGGAGATGTATTTAGATCTGGTCAAATGACTCACTAATACTGCATCCTAGAGTCTGATGTATCTACCTAGCCAGTCCCAGGCAACACTGGAAAATCATAGGCCGTTCTCCTCAGGGGCAGGGATCTATTGCTAAATCTGCTACAGCAGACCTGTACACATACTTTCTGTGAGCAGACAGGTCCCCACCGGGGATAGATAGGGAAGGGGCTGGGCTACTGTGCCTGGTCTGTCGCAAGCTGGCTATTTAATTAATTCTTCCTCTTCTAATGAATAAATGAAGCAGGAGAAGGAAGCCAAGGTTCTCCTCTTTGAAAACAGTAACAAAAAGCCAGCCAACCAACCAACAAAAACACAAGGAGGGGAATAAGAATTCTCCCCAGTAGTAAGCTCTGAGGAAACAAGTTTCCATGTCCTGTTACACACCTCTGTTTTGTCACTCTGTTCTACTGGGTCCCTTTGTTTCTCACTCCAGATCCAATTCCAACTTGGCCCACCTGCTGTGTGCCTGGAGGGGGGCTACCCCCATGAGGAGAACCCCTGTGAATGGCGCTCCTGTGCCTGGGCTGGGTTTGCTCAATGGCAGGCACTGGCAGGAGAGCACAAGATACAAAGAGAAGGAGGTTGGGGGTTTGTCCCTTGTTCTTGTTGCCAGTTCACAGGGACGTGGCTCCGTCCCTCTAGTGAAGGCCAGGGCTCCTGTCAAGCAGCCATCACCATGCACCACCTTCCCTGGAGATCTACAACAATGGTCCTTTTTCCCTTTATATCTACAGGAGGTAATAGCTCTGACTTTTGCCAGACTTGGAATTTTCTCCCACCCCTTCCTGATCCACTTCAGCTTTACCCTCAGCTTTGCAGAGTCCCTTTATTAAACAGCCCACAAACTACCCTGTTGGAGTGAGTCATCTGGTTCCTGTCAGAACTCTGACTGTTGCATCTCTCTTACTGGAGACTGTGCCTGCTGGGGGAAAGAAAGCACCATTCTACCACACCAGCTGTTAAGGATTGAATGTCTGTGTCTCCCTTGGCCCAACTTCACATGTTGAAATTCTAACTCCCAACCTGATGGTACTGGGAAGTGGGGCCTGTGGGATGTGACTAGGACGTGAAGTTGGAACCCTCGTGAATGGAACTAGTGTCCTTGTAAAAGAGACCCCAGAGAGCTCCCTCACCCCTTCCACCATGTGAGGATACCATGAGAAGACAGCCATCAGTCAGGAAGCAGGTCCTTGCCAGACAGCGAATCTACCAGCGCCCTGATCTTGGACTGCTTAACCTCCAAAACTGTCAGAAATGAACGTTTGTTGTTTACACTCTACAGTCTATGGTATTACCATTTGAGCAGCCTGACTAGACTAAGGCGTGAGCCTCCTCTCAAAGCCCTCAGTCTGTCCTCATGCTTCAACCTGAACCCTATTCCGCCCTCCCAAGACAGTAGTGGGAAGAACCTTGGGGCAAAATGAGAATTAAAAATTCTTTCTGAGGAGGGTATACTTCCATAACCAGAACAGACATGAGTCACCTGTAAATTTTGAAAAGTGAATGAGAGAAGGATAGTATGATGGTGAAAACCCTGAGCTCTGGAGTCAGCTTGAGCTTGATTTCCAACTCCTGTGTGGCCTTAGACAAGCCACTTTCCCTGTCCCAACCTCCACCTCCTCATCCCTATGGGTAATGACAGCAGTGGAGGGAGGTCATGCTTGAGTGCATAACAAATCCTCATTCAACATGAACAAGGACAAGCACATGCAACAGTGCATCCACCAGAGCCCCAGCCAAGGGTAGAGGGGGAAACTGTTGCCCCAGCCCTCCTCAGCAAGCCAAGGCCTGCCATATGCACTATACCTGAGATCTGGAAACCGTCAGAAAATGGTGGCTGCATGAAACCAAAATTCCCTTTCGAAATGTGGCTTTGATAAGTTGATTCAAGAATACTTCGAGAGAAAGACTTTCGTTCTATCACCTGCAATTCTCAGAGTTCTCACCTGAGTTTAACCCTGGCAGAAGACAGGACAGAAGAAAGGTAACAACGACAGAGGTACAACTGCTCCTTAATGCCTTTTGCAGGCATGTGTTTGAATGGACAGAGCCATTTGATCATGAGAGTCCTAATTTAGTGGTCTGTGAGAATGGGGTGCCCCCAGAAGGCCTGCTGCAAGCATGGGATCTGTTCTGAGACCAAGACTGATGGGTGAGCAACTTTAATTACCCAAGAACTGTGTTAATGGCCCTTGGGGTATCTTATTGCTATTCTGACACTTGGGAACATGGCATTTTCCCATTAAAATGCCAATTATCCTTGAGCACTTCTGCAAATCCATCAGCTGGAGGCTGCTGGATTGTTGAGTGATGCAGTTTGATGGTTTGAAGCAAACCTATCAGATCAAGGGCATTTTATCTGGTAGTCCATGACTGCTCTGAGCTCTGTACCAGCCCTGCCTGCCCCACTCCAAAGACATGCACACACATATGCACCCACATATGCACACACACACACACACAGAGTCCACTTAACAGAAATATCAGAATCTCTAGTTCCAAGTAGCTAGGGAAGAGGAAGTGTCCAGGAGCTAGGAAATGAGCAAGAAAATCAAGATCTGGTAAAGGGCCAAAAAAAATGGAATTTTTCTTCATCTGGATAATTGAAAGCACAAGCCCAATAGAAAAACACATCTCATTGGGGAAATCAGTTGATTTACCTCATCTGACTACCAGGAGACAGGGTCTGCTTGCAAAACACCCCCCACCCCCATCACGTCTTTGTTGCAGATTAGTTACAGCTGAGGGATTTGCTAATGCTGAAATTTGGGCCTCCATCTGATGTGCTCTTCCAAAACACCTCTGCCTCAGCCCGCACAGCAACGGGTTCTTTCTCCTGGAGGAAGTGCTTATGCTGGGGGTCATACCTGGGTGCATGGAGTTTCTCAGGAAGGGGAGTTGTATACCTGTTTGGTCTTTGATTTCTTGGAATTACGTTTAAACTGAGTTATCAGTCTAAATGATTATGTAGTAGAAGATAAAGTTTGTTTTGCTTTATTTTGTTCTCACTGGATTCTATCCTAGAACAGCGGTACAGGAGTGTGGTTAAGAACACAGGTTATGGTTCCCGATGCCGAACTTCCAATTTTAGTTCTACCACTTACCAGCCATGTGAACTTGGACAAGCTATTTAGCCTCTTTGGACCTCAGTCTCCCCATCCATAAAATGAGAATAATAGTGGTATTGACCTCCCACGGTGGTGAGGATTAAATCTGCTAATATCTAAAAAGTCCTCGGAATAGCATCCAGCCCATTTTAAATGCTTTACTAGGGAGAGTATTATCATTTGAGTGTCTGAATAGAATTTTAAAATGTTCTTTCACTTCAAAGGCTGCCCCATTTTTATAACAGAAGAAGAGTTTGCTACAGCAGCTCATTCAAAGGGAGGTACAGTCTGCACAGAGCTGGTGGTTATGTCTCTGTAACAGGTGTTCTTGGTGCTGCTCCCAGGTCCCCATTTCCAGACCAGAGTGCCCATCAGGCAGCTGGAACAGGCTTGCACCCACCCTGAAGCCTGGCCCATGGTTGGCAGGAGACGCAGATTCAGAGATGCCTGGGAGATAACACAAGTTCTTTGCCCACAAGTTCTTTGCCATTCCTCCTATCTGAAGGCACATTCCAGATTCTTCTCCCTGCTGAAGATGGGCCAGGCTTAATGACTTACTTCTAAGAAGCAGGAGGAGGTAGAAGTGATGCTGCATGCCTTCTATTCGGGGTTCAACTGTACTCCCCAAAATCTATGTCTAAGTCCCAACCCTAGTAGCCCTCAGTATGACCTCATTTGCAATTAGGGTCTTTGCAGGTGTAATCAATTGTAATACAATGAGGTCATGACTTGATTAAGTCCAATGACTGGTACCCTTACAAGGAGAGACAGAGACTTAGACACACAGAGACACACAAACAGGGAGAATGACATGAATAATAAAGGCAGAGACTGGTATGACATGTCTACAAATCTAGGAACACCACAGATTGTGGGCAACACCAGAAGCTAGGAAGAGGTTAGAAAGAATTTTTCTAGTGCCTTCCAAAGGAGCGTGGCCCAACACCTTGATTCTGAACTTTTAGCCTCTAGAACTATGACAGAAACAATTTTTGTCATTTTCAGTGACCCAGTTTGTGGCACTTTGTCATGGTGGCCTGAAGACATGTACCTTTTGATGTTAGACTATAAGCAAAGATGTAGCTTGGCTCTGGCCCTCTGCTTCTGTCTCTGTCTCTCTGTCTCAGAATGTGTGCCACTGTAGTCTTGAGGCCTCATGTTAGAGGTCCAGCAACCCTGAAGCCACCACACTGGAGAGTCTGTGTGGAGAGACCACTGTGAAGGAGCTTTGACCCTTTAAGTGTTCTCTGACCAAGGACCAGACATGTGAGGGAAGAAGCTTCGATGGAGCCTAAGCCCCAGCTGCCCCTTCCCTGCAGCCTCCTGACAGTCCCCACCTAAATCAGAATAGCCCAGCCCAGCCAAGCCACTCCCACATGTGTGACCTAGAGACACAGTGACCATTAATAAATGCTCACTGCTGTTTAAGAATTTACTTTATTTTTAGTCATGGTAAAGAACACATAAAATTTGCCGTTTTAATCACTTTTAAGTATACAGTTCAGTAGAGTTAAGTATATCCACTTTGTTATGCAAGAAATCTTCAGAACTTTTTCATCTTGCAAAACTTAGACTTAACAGCTCTCTATTCCCCCTCCCCCAGCCCTGGAAACTACCATCCTACTTTGCCTCTATGAATTCCTCTATTTGGGGTAGAATCAGGTAGTACTCATTTTTTTATGTGTGTATTTTTTGAGTGATTTCTTTTCCTTAGCATAACATCTTCAAAATTCACCCATGTTGTGAGAAACTTCCTTTTCCAGGCTGAAAAATACTCTACGGTACATGCAGACCATATTATGTTCATCCATTCACCCAGCAATAGACACTTGGGTGGCTCCCATCCTCTGGCTGGAGTGAATATCACTGCTTTGAACATGGGTGTGCAGACAGGTTACCATTGATTGAAAACACTGTCTTGGGTGACTTATGACTCAAGTGGCAAGGGTACTGTATAGCAGCCAGGCCTACATACCAGGCCTGCATACCTCGTTGTGGCAGAACAACGAGGTTCAGTTCCTGCTCTGGAGCTTCCCATGGGATCACATACAGGCCAGGCTTCTGAATTCATGTCAGCCTGCTCCTTCTCCTGCTTTATCATCATCCTTCATTTAATTTCAAGGTGTCTTTTGAAAGTACCCCCTTTTTGTGTTACTTGCACCAAAATCCCCATCTTAGGCTCTGTTTCTGGGGCACCAAACAAAGACAGCAGATGCCACGTGGCCAGGGTGGTATGAGTCCTTGAGGATGGTTGCAGGGAGGCCGCCATGACCCAGAGGCACTGCACACAACATGATGGTCTTTGGTTAGTTTACTACTTGTCTGGGTGGACTAGGTGAGGTTCTCCAGGGAAGCACAATTGGCTCCCATGACTATAGAAGCTGACATTCAATGATCTGCCATCTGCATGCTGGAGACGGAAAAGCCGGTGCTACTGTTCTAGACAGAATCCGATGGTGTTAGTTTTAGTCTGAGGATAGGAAATGATTGACGTCACAGCTCAGCAGTCAAGTAGATAGAGAAATGACCCCTTTTGTTCTGTTCAGACCCTCTACGGATCGGATGAAGGCCACCCACATAGGGGAGGTCCATCTGCTTTACTCAGTTTACCACATCTCACCCAGAAACACCTCCACAGACACACCCAGAGTCATGTTTAACCAGATATCTGGGTGCTCCTGACCAGCCAAATTGACACATAAAATTAACTATCACAGTGGGTATCAACTCTGTTAGAACACTGAGTAGCAACTGTACAAATAGACTTAGTGAAGCTAACAAGGTCTTCTCATGATCTTTGTTCTCTTCTGAAGTTAAAATCCCTAACTCTGGAAGTGGTGGTAACCCAGAGCAGGTCAGGCAAAATCTCCCCAGCAGCAGAGTGCTTGGCAGTTGTGAAACATCGCGCACATTCTCTTTGTGCATCCTGCCCTCAGGCTGGGAGAAGGGTGGGGAATTGTCACTTTGCTTTACAGAGGAGGAAAGTGAGGTCCAGAGAGCTTATGAAGTGAACCAGTCAAATCAATGGCAGAGCCAGGACAAGAACAGGCCTGGTGTTTTAATGCTCCTGTGGGCTTCCCTGCTTCGACTCAGACCCCTCCTCACAGAGTAGATCCAGCAGTACTTCAAAAATGGAAATTAGACACTTTTCTTAAGACCTTACCATGACTTCTAGTCATGGCACTTAGTATAAAATACAAACCCTGCCTCATGACTGAAAAGGCCCGGCCACGGGTTAGACAGCTCTTCCCTGGGGCTTGTCCTTGAAGCTTTGGCCGCAGTGACTTTCAGGAAGGGCCCTGCTCACGTCAAGCTCTTCAGGGCTTCTGTCACCTCTACCCAAAACACTCTGTGCTGGTTGAGTTGCTTGCTGCCTTTTAAAATATGTCCACAAATTCTTTGACACTGCTTTCTGTAAAAGGTGAAGCCTCATTATCCCTCCTTTGAGTGTGTCCTGGTCTCAGTGACCCACTTATGAAAAGAATATGGCAGAAGTGACATGGGACTTCCAAGACCAGGCCATAGAAGACACCGCAGGTTTCTCCTTGTTCTCTCTCCGAATCACTCACTTTGGGGGCAGCCAGCTGCCATGACATGAGGACACTCAAGCACCCCTAATGAGAGGCCCTCACAGGGAGGAACTGAGGCCTCCTGTCAAAAGACCCTCGAACAGCCACAGGAGAGAGTGGGATGGTGTGACAGCTCTGCAGTGTGTCAACTTGACTCTGGTGAACAAACAAATTCCCTTTTCTGTGTATTTCCAGATAGGGATTCGTAGAGACTTGGGGGTGGGGAGTGGATGGTGGGCAGCAGCAATTTTGTACCACATACACCTCTTTGCTTGTCTTCTGGTTCATCTAACTGGTGTGAAGCAGGAGCTGGGCCAGGTGTCTTCAGCTCTGTCTTGAAGGGTGTGGACTATTGTAGGCCTTCCTCATCACCAGTTTCAGCCTGGGCTTGTGGGGTCTAGCTTGGGCTCATGGGATTTTAGCCCACTTATGACCTTCTATCTGGGTGCTGCTCTTTGGATTTTAAGTTCCCCCCTCAGACATGGTGAGAGCCTTGTAACCAGCTACCACAAGTCCCTGACCTACTTCCCTCCTGTTGTTGGATGGAGCTGACATGGTGCCCTGCTCAGAAGCAGATCCACCAACCCCAGTCAAGGCTGTGGATGATTGTAGCCCCAGATGACATCTTATCTAAAGCCTCTTGAGGAACTCAGAGCTGGAACCACCCAACTAAGTTACTCCCAAATTCCTGACCCAAGGAGAATGTGGGATATAAATGTCTATTACTTTAAGCATGAAGTTTAGGGATAATTTTTTATGCAATAATAGATGAACTAATATACTCCATCCCAGATGCCCTCCTGAGAATCAGACTCCTAGCCACTGCTTTGTTTTCAATTACGGCACTCTGTTTATGCCTTTTAGAACATGTATTACACCCTGCAAATATTTTACGGATTTATATACTTACTTCTTTCTTTTCTGGCTTTCCCACTAGGATGCCAACCTCACGAGGGCAGGCACCTTCTCTGTTTTGTCCATCTGTATCCCTAGCACCTAACAGGCTAATTCTACTTCCTACTAGCTATGGAGCCATGGGAAAATTGCTCTTTGTACCTCAGTTTCCTCATGTAGCAAATGGGATGATGATAATAGCACCTACCTTACTGGGCTGTTGTGAGTCTGAATGAATTAATACTTAGAAGATATTTCAAACATTTTCCTGGTACATGGTACCAGGTATATGGTAAATATTCAGGAAGTACAAGCTGCCAGTATTTTTATATTATGGTATAAACTCAATAAATACCTACTGGGGGACTAAATGAAGGAATTCATTGATCTCTCTGTCCCATAATCTTAAGTATCCAAGACACAAATAAAAAAAGTCCCAAAGGCCTCTAGACAGCTAAAACGGATGTCCCAAAGGCTAGTAGCAAAGCCCATCTAATTAACTTATAGGCAAGCTCTTAGGCCATTACTCAGGACCTAATTACTTAATAGTCTTAACAGATATTTATTAGTTACCTAACATATGCAAAGCATTGTGTTAGGTGCTGGGGGAAGGGAACAGAAAGACACAGAGGTGAATTAAGCTCATTACCTTCCCTGGAAAGAGCATGCCGTTTAGAGGGGGGACAGATACAAGAGCCACCAATCACACAATTACCAGAGAGTGAGCAAGGCAAGGAGGTGCGGAACACAGCGATGCTGACTCTCAAGGTGGCCAGACTCAATTAGTCACAATTATAACAGAGGTAACAAGCTTAATTATCTGGTTTCCTAGTCCATAATGGATTAGAAACAGCACATTAAGGGGGAGGGGTGGCTATTGCTAGAGGCAGGTATGTTGGCAACAGCAAAAAAGTGACCGATAACAGGAATAAAGAACATAATTTTAAAAATATTGAAAGCGGATGTTAGATAACTGGAGCAACTTTAGTTTAAGGTCGTTTAGTGTAGGGCCAACTGCTACTTAAGACGTGAGAGGCAGATAGGATTATGGAGCCCAACTGCCTGGGTTTGAATCCCAACCCTGACACTTACTGGTCCCTGCCTACATTACCCATGCTGCAGCTCACTCTTCTCAACAACAAAATGAGGATAAGGGCAGCAGCTATTTTATAAGGTTATTGTAAGCATTAAATGGGTTCATGTTTGTAAAGAAGAATTCCTGGCACATAGCAATAGTGAGAGCCTGTATCAGTCAGGATGCATTGCAACTGCTGCAGTAACAAACAATCAGTCAAATCTGGGTGACTTGAAATAATGAAGGTTTACTTTTCACTCATACTCTTGTCCATCATGAATAGGCAGGTGATTTTACTCTGATTCAGGACTGTCTTCACATTAGGATCCCTAGCTCATGGAACAGTTACCATCTATTATAATGTTGCCATGGCAAAGGGAAAAGAACACCTTCATGGATAACTCATTGACAACTAATCTACTAACTAATCGTTCACCTTGGAAGTGACATACTTTCTGGCTCACAGCTCATTGGCCAGCACTGGTCACAGGCTCCCACCCTTCTGTGTACTCAGAATGGGGATGATCAGAGTGTGTGTCTAATAGCACAGACCATTACCAGAGGGCCTCTCTGTACTAACACATCACACTATTGTGATTAGGTCACAGCATTAAAAAACTGTATTGCACCCAAGACCAAAACCCATTCATTTTGAGCAAACGAAAAATCAACATTCACAGGAATTCCCTGTTTCTCAGGAAACCACTGGCATATGGTGGCTTGAGGGAGGGAGTGGTGTGAAGTGAGACCAGTTCTTCACTTTGTGGGTCTGGTTGGTATGCACACTGAAGGACATCAAACACCCCAACTCCTGCCCACTAAATGTCTATAGTATCTCTTCTCCAAGTCACTGTGACAGTCAATAACAATGTCAATGACAGTAGGCTTTGGTCTACTTTCTAATACTTCTTTGGGGTAGAGGGAGCGATACCCTTCTTTGGCTAAGAACTACTAGCAAATGTTTAATGTGACTGTGTTGTCTGGAGCTAGAGGTGGTACCTAAACCCAGCTCCCTACTTCCTCGATCACAATGTGTTCATCATTATTTGTTAATTGAGAATCAGAGATCAATAGTTAAGTGGTCACCAAGAGTATGAGTTGGACCAATGATGGAGTGTTAATTTATCTGCCCCTTAGGAAACTTTGGTCATTTTTTGGCCCTGGATCCCATGAGATAGATGCCCCTGTATCTGTTCCACAAACATTCTGCTTAAACTAGTCTTAGGTTTTGGTGACTTACTACCAAATAATTTCTGACTAGGACATGCAACTCCTAGAAGCATTGCTTTCAAATATGATTAAAATTTTTAAACGTGTTGTTTGCAAAGGACAAGCTCCATTTAGTTGAACAATTTACTTTTGGGGAACTCTTCCTTTTCCTTCTCAGTCGATCAATGAACTATTGATGTGTGGCTATGCAAAATTACCTACGGAGGCTAGAGGAGAATGATGTGTGTGCTGATAAGGAATGGTGTGGAAATAGCCTCAGGAGGGTTTCAAAAGGAGCAGGGCTGAGGGTCAGCTGTGGGATTAGTATCTCTGTATCCCACACCCAAATGAGCACATAAAACCTGGGGTGAACATCTCCTGCTGGTGTGACAGGATGAGTCATTTAATGACTTTCCCTTCTGTTAATGGAGAACGTTTCTTTCAAGCTCCAGAGAAAAACTGACATGATTCATAAAACAGAAAAATAAGATGATATTAAACCTAATACAAACGTTCAAACTAAATTTATAAGACATTTTTAAAAGCAGAGATTTTGCTCAAGCATTATAATAATCTCGTACGAGGATGAGGTCTCCTGTAAAGGTTTATTTTATCCTCATGAATGATCAGCAATTATCCAAACAGCTCTCTTCTGTCCCTGTGGTGTGTCATCTCACTCAATTTGGATTTCACAGAAAGTAGATGGGGTCACCGCGTGCTCAATCACCAATCCTTCCAACACACCGTATTATAGGCATGCACTGAACACTTTGGGGACGTGAAGGTGGCCAAAATTAAAACTTGAAAGAAGCTACTTGTGATTCTCTGTGCTCCCCCCCACCAAAAAGGGTACTGTGTTTAGTAAGCACCATTTCAGGTAAAAACACTTCAAAGTTATTTGATAAAAACACAGAAAACTGAGTGTGTGTCTAGGTGGAGCTGGGTATGGAGAGGAAAGCTTTCAGTGACTTCTTTCAAAATATTTATTACTATGATATCCCAATGAATGCCCACTTGTATGGTACAGATGAACAAACCAAAGCCACAGAGATGCCCTAGATCACTGGGTAGATAAGAGGAGGAGCTCGCATATACTTCTGCTCCCTGTAATGTTCCTTTGTGTCTGTTAAATGCAACATGCAAGATGGCAGAGTGTGGAACTAGTCCACCTGGGTTCAGAGTCAGGCTCTGGTAGTTACTAGCTGAGTGATCTAGACTTTGTTAATTAGAACTCTTGGTGTTCAGATCTCTTTTCTGAAAGATGTTCAACAAATATTGGTTTTAAATTCTCACCCAGATTCCATTCTTTCCTACTGCAATGGATCCTAAGCTAGTGTATCAGGCACCTTTCATGGACCTTGAACTCACCAGGACAACCACTTCTATGTGGTCTGATAAAGAACAACACATTCCATCACTCATTAAAAGTGCTTAGGAAGACTTTATCCAAGGTACTGCTACAATGTGGCTCTGCAATAAGAGAGAGTGGGCTACCCTCCAAATACATCAAGAAAAAGTAGGGAGTTATAGCGAAGGAACAGGGAAAGGGGGCCATCAGTGGATGGAAAATTACTAAGAGGGCAAGGTAATTCTTTGCTAAACTGACCTAACAAGATTTTGGCTGAAAGCAGGCCACAGAGATCAGCTATCACCTGGAGTGGGGAATGGATGATGGATTCTGGCAAAACTGACTTAGCAGGATTCTTGCTATAATTGGGCTTTTGAGGACCTGCCCAAGGACAGAGCCTTACTGAAAGACAAAAAAGAAAGAAAGAAAGAAAGAAAAAAAGGAAGGAAGGAAGGAAGGAAGGAAGAAGGGAAGAAAATAAATGTTCAGAGGTTCAGGGGATCAGAGGCTGGTCAAGGAAGTCTTCATCACCAACACGGCATGACCCAAAGAAGCTCCTGCCTCATGCTCACAGGGCCTTCTTCTGTCCTCCTGCCAGGACGCATTGCTATTGCTGCTGAGATGCCATATGCCTCCGCACCCCCGTATGTGCAAGCCCTGGAAATGTGTGTTTTGTGGGGGTGGTAATGCTCCATGGAGCAACCTTTTGACCGGTGGGAGACAGAAGCTAAAGGGTTAAGTTCTTCCCTCTCCCTCCCATGAGCACACTGAGCTGAGATGTTCACACAGTCTGGGATAGTGATTGGAGACAGAGCAACTGGTTTCTCCTCTAACCAACTAGGTACGCACGTTCTCCTATCTGCTGGCATTTGTTCCTCACCTCATTCCCCTTTTCCCTCACTCTAGCTGCCCTGGGATTGCACTTACCCATACAGGGTTAGCATATGATCATCTGCCTCAGGCTCTGTTTTCTAAAGAACCTGGGCTAAGACAGTTACCATCATGACTCCCGAAGGAGAGTGGGATTCCAAGAATAATATGTTTGAAGAACTTCATGGCCAGCAGAAACCTTATGGGATACAGGATTAAATTAGGATTAAAACTTATATCATGCTTAAGGATCGCTCTGTTTGGGAAGGCTTTCGAGTATAGCCCTTCTCTTTGGCTGTTAATATTTAGGTGGGTGGGAAGGTATAGTCCTTTTCCCTGAACAATCTGACTTCTTGCAGGGCAAATACACTCAGAGCAGCTATAGGATGATTCAGGCTCTGCCTCCATGGTAGCAGTCAGTCCACACTGCAGGGCAGTCTCCGATGGCCACCCGGAGGGTCTCCTTTGTGCTTCCTCTTTCATTTTCCTTGGCCTTTTAAACCCTTTGAGTAGCTGAATACCTCCTTGCTTTGTCCTAACTTGTTGCAGACCAGGACCCAGAAAAGGAAGGGGCTAAGTACCATACTCCCGGTGACACTCTGATATATAAAAAATACATATTTTGGTCTTCACCCTTGGCTCCTGGCCAGAGCTCCTCAAAAGTTTTTAATTTCCAAGATGATAAAGGTTCTAGATGCATGTTTTGTTCTCCTAGTTGGTCTTTAGCCACAGTTCTTCCTACAGACCTCCTAAATCCCTCGGAATTTCAGTGGTGATAGGAGTGTCTTTTATTCCAATGAGGCAACTCTTGGTGGGCTCCTAGATTAGGGGCTGATGACAAAAAGTCCAAGCCATGATTAGAAGCTTAGAACTTTCAGCTTTATCCCCCATCCTCTGGGGATGGGAGAGGGGCTAGAGACTGAGTTAATAGTTGCTCATGCTCACATGAGGAAGCCTCCAAAAATTCCTGAAGTGTGGTGTTGGAGAGCTTCCAGGCTGGTGAACACATCCACATGCTGAAAGGCACACCCTTCCTCCATGGGGACAGAGGCTCCTGCACTCAGGACCCTTGCAGTCCTTGCTTTCTGTAACTTTTCATGTAGCTGCTCATCTGTGTCTTTACCATATCCTTTCTTTAGAACACTGATAAATGTAGGTGAGTGTTTCCCTGAGTTCTGTGAGTCATTATAGCAAATTATCAAACCTGGGAAGAGGATCATGGAACCTCCCAATTTGTAGCCCAGTTAGACAGAACGTGGGTACCCTAGGGACCCACTGCTTGCAGTTGGCACCTGAAATGGGCAACAGGCTTGTGGGACTGACCCCTTAACCTGTGGGGCTTGATGCTAACTCCAGGAGAGATAATGTCCAAATTTAACTGAACTGGAGGACACCATGCTGGTACTCACTCCCAATCTGATACCCAAGAATGTAGTTATTCCAGGACTCAGGTAAATGATGGTATACCAATATGTGCACCACATAATGTCTTCTGCCAGGGTTCTCTGGAATTTCGAGGTCCATTCAAATGAGATCTATAGTGTTAGTGCTGTGTTCCTCTTATGATTGGTACAAAGGAGTTCCTGGTCATAAATTCTTCCTTCACAGCAGACATATGCCAACCATTTCATATAAGCGTTTCATTTTTAATCAAAACTTTGTGAGGTAGATATTATTATCCTCAATTCACAAAGGAGGAAAATGAGGTTCAGATTGATATGAAACTTGCCAGAATCTCACAGTTATCTGAACAAGGATTTGGATCCAGAACTTTCTAACTGCAAAGGTTACAGTCATGAGCATAGTGCCACATTCACACCCTGCTGGGTCTTACTGTCTCTATTTGTCTGTGGTGTCTTCTGCAAGCACCTGTGATCTACCAGAGGGCTTTCTCTCCTGGCACAGATGTGGGGCTTTCAGTGCTGGGAAATGGATCCATGTCAGAGTAGTCCTCAGACAAGGATGAATGAAAGTTAGAGGATAAATACCAGCTTCCTCACCCCCTGGGCAGCTTAACTCTGAGGGATGTCCTATTCAGTTTTCTGAAAGTCCCAGGAGGATTGAGACCAAGTTGTCCACAGTGATAGGATGTTCAGCAACACACATAACTGGCCTCCTTCTCTTCCCTGTCTCATTTCCTCCCTTCCCTAGTGGGACTGGCTCTCAAATAAACAACCTGTAGTTAAATCCCTGTCTCAGAGTCTGTGTGTGTGTGTATGTGTGTGTGTTCTTTAAGAATGTTATAAATTCTTATGGAATAATAAATCACATCTCCCATTGGGACTGTCTTATAAAAACACACATACACACACACAACACACATACACACACATGCATACACACACACACGGACACAGAGAAAAAAACCAAGAATATTTCCTGAAAACAGAACTGTGTTGTTCTGTGTATGAAAGTGGCAGGAAGGAAAAACTTTTACTCTATCTGTAACTCTTAGGTTAGTGGCTAGGGGCTTGCAAATTAAACTGATAAAAAACAGACTGGCAAGAGAAAAGGCAGAATTAATCATGTACATATGGAAAGTCATAGAAAAATGTGGCACCTACTGATAAATAACTTTTTGAAATGGTAAGTGGGCTATCAGGAGAAGAGATAGGAGATATGATAGGTTGTTTTTGTTTTTTGAGATATGATAGTTTTGTGACAACTTTTGATCTGTGTGGTATGGAGACTCTAATCTCTGGTGATGAGTCAGTATTCCCTGGTAACTCCTGGGGAAGGGATTTATAACAACTGAGTTCTTTTGGGAGGCTCTACTTTTAGACAATAAGAAATTTCAGGTACTCAAATGGTTTCTCCTCAAAATAATTGTTATATCACAGTGGTATATTCTGGACTCCTTCAAGAGGCAGGATGGGCCTTGATGGTGCAAAGCTAAGGCAGCCATATCTCATTATCCCTGACTTTTTACCAAAAGATCTCAGCTTTTCTCTCTCACCACCCCCGTAAAAGGGTACAAACAGAATAAAACTTGGGTCTTTGGATTTTTCTTTTCCCCCTTCCAGGTTCTTCCAGGAAAATCCTATTTTTCCAGAACACAGGGCTGGCTTAGCAGGAAAGTGAGGTTTGCGGTCACATGGGAGGGCTCTTGGTCACTGATGTCTTACCATGGAGTTTATCTTTGAAGTTCCAGCTGTAAGCCTTTCAGTCATTCTAGCAAAGGTTGAAAAGCTCTCAATCACCCTGCTACTTATCCAGGTGACAGCTCAGGTCTTAAGGCAGGAAACAGTATGTTTTGGGAATGATCTGTCATTTCTGTGTGTTCACTCTTTTCTTACAGGAGCTCCAAAAACACCTTCTGGACTCTCATCAAAACTATATTGATGGTACAGATTCACGTGAGCAACTCAGGTTATGCAAACTTCTCCCTTCCCAACTGCTGTCCTGCACTGGGATTATCAACACAAAAATAAATAATGGGTCTACTGCTTTGGCTGCCCAGCAGCCAACCTCTTTTGCAATCCTTGAGAAAAAGTAAAAAGAGTATAGGGGGTTGAATGGTGGCCTCCTAGAAATATGTCCACCCAGAACCTATGAATGTGACCTTGGAGTGTCTTTGGAGAAAGAGTATTTGCAGATGTAATTAGGTTGGGATCTCAAAATGAGATCATCCTGGGTTATCTGGGTGAGCCCCCAACTGGATAACAAAAGAAGACAGAGAAGGAGAAGGTGTGTGTGGGGGGGGGGGGGGAAGCAGATATGGGGATGATGTAGTCACAGCCCAAGGAATGCCAGCATCTACCAGATGCCTAGATAGGCAAGGGATGGACTTGCCCAGAGGGGGTATAGCCCTGCTGACACTTTGGTGTTAAATATATCGCTGAAATTTCTAAATAAATTTCTATTGTTTTAAGCCATCCAGTTTGTGGCAGTCGGTCATGGCAGCCACAGGACACTAATAGAAGTCGCTGAACAACTTTTGGCCCTAAAAATTTGGCCCTAGAAATGAGAGCTCTCATTTCTATTTTATTTCATAAGGATTCATTTTTACCCCTTTTCATAAGCAAGGAAATGGAGAAACAGATTTCAAGTGACTTCCCCAAGCACACTTAGCAAGCAAATGGCTGACATTGGCTTCAAATCCAGGCCATCTGATCCTAAAATCTACTTCTTTAACAACCATGTTCTCCAATAATTAGCTGGACTAGGTTGCTTCCCTGCCTCCCTCTGCAAGCAGGATGTATACCTGTCAGAGGGGGCAGAGCTAGTTGGACTCTGCCTCTGCAGGGAGCAAGGCAAAGCCACAGGGTGTTTGATTCGTTCCTGGCAGTGGCAATGGTAGTATCCCAGACAGGTGCTTCCTTTTAACTGTGGGTCCTCCTGTTGATTGATCTGTGGCACTACCTTGGTTCCTGCCCATGTTTGAACACACGGTCTCCAGTACCCTCCAGGTTCCTTTTCCATGGAAGTAATGCAGAGTTAATTTCTGTCATTTAAAATCAAGAATTCAACCACTTTCTGGGGTTGGGGGAGGAGGGCTGTGAAGTGTGGGGGGGGGGCAGGGGAGCTGGCAACTGGTGAAAGCCAGGAAAGCCCACAACTCAGCTTACCCTGTGCCCACTTGGAGACCAAACTCGACCCTTTCACTAATGCTCCAGCCGCATATATACCCACTTCAAAACATACTGCAGATAACGTCGATGTTGTTGAAGACCTACATCTTGACATACATCAAGACGTACATCTTGCTGAAGATGTTGTATAAAGAACATTTATAGCACAAAACAGACAGAACTTCACAAAACTCTCAGAAAAGAATTGTCTTTTCCTGGGTCTGTCTTAGAGAGATGGCTGCTTCGTGCCCACCGCCCCAGACTCCCACCACTCTCTGCTTTCCACTCTGGCCCTCAGTTCACATTCCCTATTCCACAGAAAACACAGCCTTGAATTTAATCCTTAAAACAACAACAATAATAACAACAATGACAGCAGTGCAGTAAACATATGGGAACATACATCCTTGGGTACTTGACCGGCGTGGGATCCCTACATTCGCTCAGCCCCACAATTCTAAAGCTTCACTCTTTAGGCAACCCAACCTAAAACACCTCCCGGGGAAAGCAGGTATTTTTTGAGTGGCTGGGGATGTGCAGTACAGGAGAAGATAGCATTTTCATCTCATCAGTCTATCAGCGAAGGGCCCACACCCATGTGCCATGCTCCTTCCATTCAATCCCAGCAGTGGCTCCTTCTCTTCTGCAGGGAAGGCAGAGTTGTCACCTGGCTTCTGGCACACCTGCTGGGGGTCCAGGACTGGTCTGCCCTACTGAGTCTCTGGCTCCTTCACCCCTTCCGGGCTAGGAGAAGCAGCACACTCTGGGATGTGGAATCTGACTTCCTCTGCAGCCGCTTGGGTGCCCATATCACAACCAATCAAGGCCCTGTGGGGCTGACCAAGACCAGTCAGAGATTTGGGAGTGAAGGACCCAGCCCTTAAGCTCCCTGTACCTTATTCTGCTGGACTACGCCCCAGCACCGTTCTGCAGACATACACCCTCCATGGTCCACCTGCCAGGCTTCCCTGTGCAGCCGGGATGTTTCAGCAATGCATACCTGCACTGGCTTTCCTTCCTTCTCTGCTTTCTTTCCTTTCTCACTCATTCTTGCGACCTGGGATTGCATCCTCCCACAAAGCATTGTCAAAGAACCACTTCGGATCTGTTTCCTATGGAACGTGAACTAAAATAACTCCCAAGAAAACAGGTCCTCTTAGCAGGGTAGATTTTTCTCTGAATAAAAATAATAAATTTACCACATTATTATACCAAGGAGTGGGCCCAGAGCCACATGCCTGAAACCCTGAAGATCTTCTACAAAATACAATGAATATATGAGAGATGCTTCAAGGACTGGCTTGACCTGAGTGCAAAGAAACAATGAGCTGGGAAAGAAGGTCAAAGAGTCTGCATGAATGAAGTATAACCATGACCACTGATGTTATCATCACCATCACCACCACAACCACCAGCAGCATCGTGGCAATGACGTGGCATGACACTTTCTTAGAACTTACTGTGTGTTAGGCACTCTTCTAAGCACCATGTGTTGGGCCCATTTCATCTTAGTGACATAGCCAGGTTAGTACTATTAATATCCTATTTAACTGATGAAGAAACTAAGATTTGGAGCAATTAAGCAAATGACTCAAAATCACACAAGTCAGGAGTGGCAGTACTGGGACTTGACCCCGGACAATCTAACATCAGAGGCCAGCCTGCCAACACTACTGCTTCTACCTCACATTCTCTTTTCCCTTCACCTGAGTATCAGTGATTCAGACATGGATAAATAAAGTCTTTGAAAGAACCCATCCTGGCTCCCAATAATTCACAGAGAGACCACTCTGTATAAGAATAGGAAAATATGGGGCGCCTGGGTGGCTCAGTGGGTTAAAGCCTCTGCTTTCAGCTCAGGTCCTGATCCCAGGGTCCTGGGATCAAGCCCCATGTCAGGCTCTCTGCTGAGCAGGGGGCATGCTTCCCCCTTTCTCTCTCTGCCTGCCCCTCTGCCTACTTATGATCTCTGTCTGTCAAATAAATAAATAAATAAATAAATCTTTTTAAAAAAATAGGAAAACAAAGAAGGAGAGATTACTATTTGTGGCAGTGAAAAGAGGACCAATTTGAAACAATAAGCAAATTATTTTCTTACAAAAAATTAAAAGTTGAACACTTTATCATTAGTCTTTCTTTTTTTAAGCTTTTATTTTTATTTATTTGACACACACACACAGGGAGAGCGAGAGAGAGAGAAAGAGAGAGAGCGAGCACACACAGCAGGGGAGCAGCAGGCCAAGGAAGAAGCAGACTCCCCACTGAGCAGAGACTCCATCCCAGGACCCTGGGATAATGACCTGAGACAAAGGCAGATGCTTAATAGACTGAGCAACCCAGGCACCCCTATCATTAGTATTTTCAATATGACTCAATGGGGTATCATATCTATGAAATGAGGGCAGACAGTATGATCTGAAAACCATACTTCAACATCTGATAAATACTGGAGGGAGCTGGAGAGGGAGATGCAGACTTCCCTGCTGAGCAGGCAGCCCAACACAGGGCTCCATCCCAGGACCCTGAGATCATGACCTGAGCCGAAGTCAGATGCTTAACAGACTGAATCACCCAGGCGCCGCAAAGATGGATGTCACATTTTAAAAAACACAAGAGATTTTATACATCAAAGATATTTCAATAAAGCTGCAACACACACACACATACATATACGCTCACTCTAAAAGTGATGTCTTTCCTGGGATAACACAGAAAACTAAGATCAGACAAACATGCTTATGAACTTCTTTAATCATCCTGCAAAAGAGATTAAGGAGATAAAGAAAATTAAAAATGGTAAGTCCATAAGATCTAACACACATATAATAGAACCCCTAGATGGAAAGAACAGATGAGACCATCTGGAAGTCAACTTGAGGGCCTGACTTAAGCTCTCACCTCTGTACCATCAGTTACTTGTAGAAGAATGGACACCATCAGAAGGTACCTTGTGAAGAATTAGTTGCAAGGTTAATTCCCTTAAATTGTTCTCTGTCCTCCCAAAAGAGTATCACTGAGGTCGATGTAGCAGTGGAAGTCTATAAACCTCTTTTTGTCTGAATTCCATTGTAGATCAGCATACTGATCCCCTGTGAGGTCATCAAGAGACATGATTACCATGTCCCCACTCTCAAAGAGGTTCCAGTCCACTGAGGGAGGCAGGATACCCCTAAGAGATCTGAGAACCTGTATAAGAAAATTCCCCCCTTTGGGAACTTGCTTGTCTCCTGCAAACTGAATGCCATAAAGACTCTTTGCACCCTCGTCCAGGGCTCCCTCAATGACATCAGCACTAAATCTCTGTCATATTGTTCTGAACTAGCCAGCTTACTTTTTAATACAGTAATTTAAAAATGATGAATTTATGCTTTGTTCATAATCATACCTCGATCTATAAAAACAACAGCCTTGGGACCAGGCAGACCTGGGCTTGAGTCCTGGCTCTGTGTGACTTTCATTGGGTGACTCAACCTTTCCGAGGGTTAGGTTTCCTTAATGGTATAATGAATATAGTAGTGCAGCAGCAGAGGGGTTCTCAAACGTTTCACGTAAACAGACTGCAATTTTCATCCTGTGGTGGAGCCCCAGAGTCTGCATTTCTGACCAGCTCTCAGTCCTACTGCTGCTTGAAAGAGAGTAGGGGTTGGCAATCTCTAGCTTTTTGCCCAAGTTTATTCAGCTCCATAAGCCAGGAATGTTTTTCCCATTTTTAAAGGATAGTAAATCAATAAATAACAAAACAAAGAGGAATACGCAACAGAGCCTACATGTCACATGCAGGGCCAAAGAGTCAAATCTTTACCACTTGGTTCTTTCCAGAAGCATGTGGATTCCTTCTGTCACACATGCTTTGGCCATTGCTGCCCCATCCCCTATAGTCCGGGCCCATCTGAGTTCACCGGCAGCTGTGGGCAAAGGCTTTCTCCAGCCTGCTGACAACTTCCTGCCTCACTGGCCTGTGCTCTCCCTTCTCTGCCTAAAGCCTTAAGCTTGCTAGGGGCCCAAAGGCCTAACTGGAGGTGGGGAGGGTTAGGAACTGAGGGGCCACCACAACCAATAGAGGAGGGAGTCTGACGAGTGTCCCAAAGACCCTGTGGATGCATGCCAATGGGCACTTCGCGTTGGTCCACAGAACACACCACTGCAATGTGTCCCACTAGCCCACACCAGGGACCTGCTCATTTACAGCATCTCTCACTGGTTTTATCCATTTACCTCTTCTGA